>NC_140222.1:11113828-11401328 GCF_951802725.1 Rutilus rutilus | reverse complement strand
TTAAATTTAATGTAAAAATAAAAACGAAAGTAAGCAGTGTTGGTCTCACGTAACCCTCTCATTAGAATCAAAATGTTTCAATATTTGCGATGTATTTGGATGCTAAACTATTCTTTATTATAGGCTTTGTACTTCACTCG
The DNA here is from genome assembly GCF_951802725.1 of Rutilus rutilus. Taxonomy (NCBI): domain Eukaryota; kingdom Metazoa; phylum Chordata; class Actinopteri; order Cypriniformes; family Leuciscidae; genus Rutilus; species Rutilus rutilus. Next base: position 11,401,188 of record NC_140222.1, on the reverse strand, counting down.
TGTTCCAATATCGATGGAAAAATTCATCCTCTTCACACGCGCAAAAATGTGCTTGGAAACATCACAGTGGAGCTCTGCTTTCTGTGAATGGTACAAATTGTACTACTGACTATTTAAACAGAGCAGTGTAATTTGTTTATGTTAGGTTGACTATTTTTATTATTATATTGTATTAGGGCTATAATGAACAGGCTGCGATGTCAAGATTGCAATTCTGGAATGTGTGTGTGTGTGTGTGACGCGGTTGCGGTTGAACAGTGGACACAAAAACATAAATAAACTGTTTTAGTTAATTCCTACATCCATAGGAATACATTGAAAATGCTCGCTCTACTCCGCACCATTATCAATGTCTGTGCGGACGTCTGTATTTTACTAGTATATAGTATACTATAGTTAGCGATTTAAAAGCACACACGTCATGTCACACGTCGATTAACCGATGGGAAAATATCCTCACAGTCATATACCTAATAAATTTATATTTAAATACAATAGGCCTACCTAGTAAAACGTTTTATATACTATTTGGATATCCTTTTGGACACAAGAGGGCAGTATAGCCCTATGTTTGCTTTTTTGTTGAACCAAATAGCACTAAATAGCCTGTTTTTAACTTTTTCATACTTCTTATATTGCAAAAACAGAATAAAATAGGTTTAGTTCTAATATTTGTATATTTTTATATAAAAATAAATGGTGTATAATTACATTTTTAGAAGTTATGAGATGTTTCCTGCTTCCTTTTTGACATTAATTTAATCCCTCGCCATAGCAAAACCGTTTGAGATATTCAATATCCGTTTACAATTTAGCATCATTAATATATTTTTATCATGTTGAAAAAGTTTGGTGGGAATAAAATAAACCTTTTAGGAGGAGTAACTAAAAACTCAGAGGCTGATTTAACAAACGATCCATATTCAGACCAAAATATCTGACTTCCTGTTGGTTGCAGCTAATGCCTGTAAATTAGAAAGTTGTCCGGCATGATGAGACCAATATACGTACTGATTTTTGTAATTGTGGGTAAAACTAACCCCCCCACTTTTGTCAAAAACATTTTGAAAGTGACACACTTCCTGCTGCCAGTTGGTGGCGCTATAACTTTGACTCACAATAGTCACATCCATCTGATCGGCCTCTTACCACGAACACACTGCTGAAGTTTCATCAAGATCAGTTAATGTGTGCAGAAGTTATAACACTTCGTGTTTCTCTTTTCTCGCCATAAATTCGTTTCCTTGCCACGGCCAAACCGTTTGAGATATCAAAAATCCGTCTGCAATTTAGCATCCTCAATGTCTTGACTTCATGCACACCGAGTTTGGTGGCGAATTAATTAATTCTCTAGGAGAAGTGTTTCAAATTCCACAGCAAGCGTTCTCCAAACAACCCATAATTGCCGACTTCCTGTTGGGCTGGCGTAAAATTTAGAGCACGAAAGTTGTTCGGCCCGATGAGATCTATATGTGTACCGAGTTTCATATCATTACATGCAAGTGTGTTTGATTTATGGACAAGTGTTCGGATCCCGTTCCAGGGGGCGCTGTCGAGCCCCCCTGCCACGCCCGGGTACCAGCTTCAGCCCGGACCTGATGGCCGCAGGTTCTGACATGTGTGCAAAGTTTCAAGAGTTTTCGAGCACGTTAAAGGCCCCAAAAGCCCCTGAAACCTTGAAAAACAGGAATTTTAAACAAATCTCACTCAAAAGACAAATCCCCCCACCCCTCACACACACAGAGACGTAGAGGCAGAGAGAGAGAGGGAGAGAATTCTCCAAAAAATCACATTCAAACCAAAATATCTCTCTTCCTGTTGGTCACAGCTTATGACTATAAATTAGAAAGTTGTCCGGCTTGATGAGAACAATACACATAACGATTTTTGTGACTCTACTTAAAACTAAGCCCCCATTTTTGACTAAAGGTGGCGCTACTGAGCCCCTCACCACGCCCGTTTCTGAAACTTTGCACATGTCTACTGGATAATAAATGTGATGTGTCTGTCGAATTTCATGCATTTTCAAGCATGTGAAGAGTCTCAAAAGCATCCGAAAAGAATATTAAAGTTTGATGCGTTGCCACGGCAACAGTATCTAAGATATCAATAATCCTTTCACAGGTCTACATCTGCCGTGTGTTTACATTATACACATAAAGTTTGAAGCAAATCGGGTAAAAATAAGAGGGAGATTTCAAAGCATTTTGAAAGTGACACACTTCCTGTTGCCAGTTGGTGGCGCTATAACTTTGACACACTTCCTGCTGCCAGTTGGTGGCGCTATAACTTTGACTCACAATAGCTACATCCATCTGATCGGCCTCTTACCACGAACACACTGCTGAAGTTTCATCAAGATCAGTTAATGTATGCAGAAGTTATTCCACTTCCGTGTTTCTCTTTTCTCGCCATAAATTCGATTCCTCGCCACAGCCAAACCGTTCGAGATATCAAAAATCCGTCCGCAATTTAGCATCCTCAAAGTCTTGACTACATGCACACCGAGTTTGAAGGGGACACGGTGAATTTTCTAGGAGGAGTATTTCACATTCCACAGCAAGCGTTTTCCAAACAACCCATAATAGCCGACTTCCTGTTGGGCTGGCGTAAAACTTGACCGGGGTAAAGTTGTTCGGCCCGATGAGATCTATATGTGTACCGAGTTTCATATTAATTCATGCGAGCGTGTTTGATATATGGATCAAGTTTTAGAACCCCGTTCAAGGGGGCGCTGTTGAGCCCCCCAGCCACGCCCGGGTACCAGCTTCAGCCCGGCCCTGATGGCCGTGGGTTCTGACCTGTGTGCAAAGTTTCAAGAGTTTTTGAGCACGTTAAGGACCCCAAAAGCCCCTGAAACCTTGATTAACAATATAAAAGCAATAGTCAAATCCCCCCCTCCCCTCACACACACACAGACACAGAGAGAGGGAGAGAAAATTCTTCAGAAAATCCACATTCAAACCAAAATATCTCTCTTCCTGTTGGTCGGAGATGGTTCATGTAAATTAGAAAGTTGTCCGTCTTGATGAGAACAATACACATACCAAGTTTAAAACTAACCGCCCCATTTATGACTAAAGGTGGCGCTACTGAGCCCCTCACCACGCCCGTTTCTGAAACTTTGCACATGTCTACGGGCTAATAAATGTGATGTGTCTGTCGAGTTTCATCCAATTTCAAGTATGTTAAGAGTCTCAAAAGCATCAAAAAAGAATATTAAAGTTTGAAGCTTTGCCATGGCAACAGTATTAAAGATATCAAAAATCCTTTCACAGGTCTACATCTGCCCAGTGTTTACATTATACACATAAAGTTTGAAGCAAATCGGGTAAAAATAAGAGGGTGATTTCAAAGCATTTTGAAAGTGACACACTTCCTGCTGCCAGTTGGTGGCGCTATAACTTTGACTCACAATAGTCACATCAATGTGATCGGCCTCTGACCACGAACACACTGCTGAAGTTTTATCAAGATCAGTCAATGTATGCAGAAGTTATAATACACTTCCTGTGTCCCATTATTCGCTATAAATTCGTTTCCTCACCTTGGCCAAACCGTTCGAGATATCAAAAATCCGTCCGCAATTTATCATCCTCAGTCTCTTGACTTCATGCACACCGAGTTTTGAGGCGAATGGATGAATTTCCTAGGAGGAGTACATCAAATTCCACAGCATGCGTTTTCCAAACAACCCATAATAGCCGACTTCCTGTTGGGCTGGCGTAAAACTTAGAGCACGAAAGTTGTTCAGCCCAATAAGATCTATATGTGTACCGAGTTTCATATTAATTCATGCAAGAGTGTTTGGTATATGGACCAAGTTTTCGGACCGCACTCGGACCCCATTCAAGGGGGCGCTGTCGAGCCCCCCTGCCACGCCCAGGTACCATCTTCAGCCCGGCCCTAATGGCCGCAGCTTCTGACCTGTGTGCAAAGTTTCATGAGTTTTTGAGCACGTTAAAGGCCCCAAAAGCCCCCGAACCCTTGAACAATAATAATAATAATAATGATAAATATAGCTGCGAGCAGCGATTGCGGGCCCAAGCCGGTGGCACCGCCACCCCGGTGCCTTTAGTTACCTAAAGGCACCGGGGATGGCGGTGCCACCGGCTTTGGCCCTCCATCGCTGCTCGCAGCTATATTTATATATATATATATATATATATATATATATATATACACACACACACACACACACACACATATATATATATATATATATATTTATAAGACAGAAAATATTACTTGTATTACCTTATTCTGATTTTATGATACACTCAAAATATTCCACAACAAATCCTTTAAATTTAATGTAAAAATAAAAACGAAAGTAAGCAGTGTTGGTCTCACGTAACCCTCTCATTAGAATCAAAATGTTTCAATTTTTGCGATGTATTTGGATGCTAAACTATTCTTTATTATAGGCTTTGTACTTCACTCGTGTTCCAATATCGATGGAAAAAATCATCCTCTTCACGCGCGCAAAAATGTGCTTGGAAACATCACAGTGGAGCTCTGCTTACTGTGAATGGTACAGATTGTACTACTGTCTATTTAAACAGAGCAGTGTAATTCGTTTATGTTAGGTTGACTATTTTTATTATTATATTGTATTAGGGCTATAATGAATGTCAAGATTGCAATTCTGGAATGTGTGTGTGACGCGGTTGCGGTTGAACAGTGGACACAAAAACATAAATAAAATGTTTTAGTTAATTCCTACATCCATAGGAATACATTGAAAATGCTCGCTCTACTCCGCACCATTATCAATGTCTGTGCGGACGTCTGTATTTTACTAGTATATAGTATACTATAGTTAGCGATTTAAAAGCCCTCAGCGGTGTCACATGTCGATTAACCGGTGGGAAAAATTTATCACAGTCACATCCCTAATATATATACAATAGGCCTACCTGAAAGAGAATTTTACTTGCCCGACCAAAGTATAGCCTGATTAGAACGTCAATAACAAAAAAATAACTTGGGAATCACTAAAACGAGAGATTATTCTAATTTCATTACATTCATTTTAAGTTGCAATCAGCAGTTAATAATAAATGTATTACTGATCAATGGTAACAAGGTTGCACTGCTGAGGCTCATGCTGCTTCTCCAGGAGAATTGTAAACAAATGAGCGCAGCACACAAAAAAGCAACCCAGTTAACAACATACTGACTATAAAAATTACAAATATGGAGTTTTTATATATTTTATAACATATGATAGAGTTAAGCAACCTCACTTGACGAGTAGGCAACTATTTCCTGAATACAATCACAATTGAAACTGTGACATTGATTTCATACAACAGGTTAATAAACAGTTACAATTAAGTCACTTACATTTTAGATGCAATATTGACTGTTTTTGTTTTGTTTCAGCAGCAAAAATAGTTAAACAAAGATCACAGCAACTTGTTTTCTCATTACTGAATGATTCAGCATTTTGAAACGAATCGCTTGACTCAAAGATTCAATGGTCAATCCATAAACATCTGTCTCAATCATGAATGACTCAGTCATTGGAATGAATCGTTTGAACGAATGAATCAATGACTCGCTCATTAAGATGGTCGCCTGGCGACACCTAATGGCGGTTTAGTGTTATGTTTAAAAGTATCATTCTTTCCAACGTGCACCATTATCAATGTCCGTGCGGACGTCCGTTTTTTTACTTTCACTTTTATATTAGCGATTTAAAAGCACCCGCTCGTGTCACACGTCGCTTAACCGATGGGAAAATATCCTCACAGTCATATACCTAATAAATTTATATTTAAATACAATAGGCCTACCTAGTAAAACGTTTTATATACTATTTTGATATCCTTTTGGACACAAGAGGGCAGTATAGCCCTATGTTTGCTTTTTTGTTGAAACAAATAGCACTAAATAGCCTGTTTTTAACTTTTTCATACTTCTTGAATTGCAAAAACAGAATAAAATAGGTTTAGTTCTAATATTTGTATAATTTTATATAAAAATAAATGGTGTATAATTAAATTTTAAGAATATATGAGATGTTTTCTGATTTTTTTTTGACATTATTTTAATCCCTCGCCATGTCAAAACCGTTTGAGATATTCAATATCCGTTCTCAATTTAGCATCTTTAATGTATTTTCATCATGTTGAAAAAGTTTGGTGTGAATAAAAAAAAAAACACTTAGCAGGAGTGGGTAAAAAGCAGAGGCTGAATTTGCAAATAAATCCACATTCAAACCAAAATATCTGACTTCCTGTTGGTCCAAGCTAATGACTGTAAATTAGAAAGTTGTCCAGCTCGATGAGACCAATATACTTACTGATTTTTGTAATTGTGGGTAAACCTAACCCCCCCACTTTTGTCAAAAGCATGTTGAAAGTGACACACTTCCTGCTGCCAGTTGGTGGCGCTATAACTTTGACTCACAATAGCTACATCCATCTGATCGGCCTCTTACCACGAACACACTGCTGAAGTTTCATCAAGATCAGTTAATGTATGCAGAAGTTATTCCACTTCCGTGTTTCTCTTTTCTCGCCATAAATTCGATTCCTCGCCACAGCCAAACCGTTCGAGATATAAAAAATCCGTCCGCAATTTAGCATCCTCAAAGTCTTGACTACATGCACACCGAGTTTGAAGGGGACACGGTGAATTTTCTAGGAGGAGTATTTCACATTCCACAGCAAGCGTTTTCCAAACAACCCATAATAGCCGACTTCCTGTTGGGCTGGCGTAAAACTTGACCGGGGTAAAGTTGTTCGGCCCGATGAGATCTATATGTGTACCGAGTTTCATATTAATTCATGCGAGCGTGTTTGATATATGGATCAAGTTTTAGAACCCCGTTCAAGGGGGCGCTGTTGAGCCCCCCAGCCACGCCCGGGTACCAGCTTCAGCCCGGCCCTGATGGCCGTGGGTTCTGACCTGTGTGCAAAGTTTCAAGAGTTTTTGAGCACGTTAAGGACCCCAAAAGCCCCTGAAACCTTGATTAACAATATAAAAGCAATAGTCAAATCCCCCCCTCCCCTCACACACACACAGACACAGAGAGAGGGAGAGAAAATTCTTCAGAAAATCCACATTCAAACCAAAATATCTCTCTTCCTGTTGGTCGGAGATGGTTAATGTCAATTAGAAAGTTGTCCGTCTTGATGAGAACAATACACATACCAAGTTTTGTTGCTGTTGATAAAACTAACCGCCCCATTTATGACTAAAGGTGGCGCTACTGAGCCCCTCACCACGCCCATTTCTGAAACTTTGCACATGTCTACGGGCTAATAAATGTGATGTGTCTGTCGAGTTTCATCCAATTTCAAGTATGTTAAGAGTCTCAAAAGCATCAAAAAAGAATATTAAAGTTTGAAGCGTTGCCATGGCAACAGTATTAAAGATATCAAAAATCCTTTCACAGGTCTACATCTGCCGTGTGTTTACATTATACACATAAAGTTTGAAGCAAATCGGGTAAAAATAAGAGGGTGATTTCAAAGCATTTTGAAAGTGACACACTTCCTGCTGCCAGTTGGTGGCGCTATAACTTTGACTCACAATAGTCACATCAATGTGATCGGCCTCTGACCACGAACACACTGCTGAAGTTTTATCAAGATCAGTCAATGTATGCAGAAGTTATAATACACTTCCTGTGTCCCATTATTCGCCATAAATTCGTTTCCTCGCCTTGGCCAAACTGTTCGAGATATCAAAAATCTGTCCGCAATTTATCATCCTCAATGTCTTGACTTCATGCACACCGAGTTTTGAGGCGAATGGTTGAATTTCCTAGGAGGAGTACATCAAATTCCACAGCATGCGTTTTCCAAACAACCCATAATAGCCGACTTCCTGTTGGGCTGGCGTAAAACTTAGAGCACGAAAGTTGTTCAGCCCAATAAGATCTATATGTGTACCGAGTTTCATATTAATTCATGCAAGAGTGTTTGGTATATGGACCAAGTTTTCGGACCGCACTCGGACCCCATTCAAGGGGGCGCTGTCGAGCCCCCCTGCCACGCCCAGGTACCATCTTCAGCCCGGCCCTAATGGCCGCAGCTTCTGACCTGTGTGCAAAGTTTCATGAGTTTTTGAGCACGTTAAAGGCCCCAAAAGCCCCCGAACCCTTGAACAATAATAATAATAATAATAATAATAATAATCCTAACGAAAACAATAGGGCCTTCGCCCTTTCAGGGCTTGGGCCCTAAATATAGCTGCGAGCAGCGATTGCGGGCCCAAGCCGGTGGCACCGCCACCCTGGTGCCTTTAGTTACACTAAAGCCACCGGGGTGGCGGTGTCACCGCCTTGGGCCCTCCATCGCTGCTCGCAGCTATATTTATTTATATATATATATATATATATATATATATATATATATATATATATATATAAATATATAAATATATATATATATATATATATATATATATATATATGTATATATATATATATATATATATATGGCGAGGCGAGGAACGGGCAGAGAAGAGCGAACGTTTTTGGACATTCATCATATTGCATTGGTTTTCATTTCTTGTCCTCAAACCGAGCACTAATCTGTTTATTTTTAAGTCACACATTCTCCATTGATTAAAAAAGGGGTGGTGTGGCGCAATGGATAAGACACATGCCTTTGGTGTGAGAGACCTGGGTTCGAATCCACTGTGAGACACCAATGTGTCCCTGAGCAAGACACTTAACCCCTAGTTGCTCCAGAGGCGTGCGACCTCTGACATATATAGCAATTGTAAGTCGCTTTGGATAAAAGCGTCAGCTAAAATGAATAAATGTAAATGTAAGACAATCAAATGTATTTTTTAATGGTAGTATTATTTTATACAGAAATAAATAATTTATAACTCAGATGAGAATAAAGTTAGTGTTAATTAAAATTGTAAGGAAAACAAATATATTGATCTAAAATCTACTATCATTTGCTGCAAATAGGTTGACTATTTATATTTATTATTATATTTTATTACGGCTGTAATGAACCGGCTGCGATGTCAAGATTGCAATGCTGAAATGCACAGTGTGTGTGTGTGTGTGAGGCATGGGCGCGATCGAACAGTGGAAACATAAAAACATAGGCTACTCCGTCGGTTTGTTCATACAGGACATCATTTAAACTGCACTGTGTTTACTTATATTTATGTACACTCGCAATAAAACACAACATTGTGCTTTTGTAAAAAAAACATTCAAGCAATCCCACCCCCGAAATGGCGCTATTTTTTAAATGAAACTAAAATGCTCACGGCTGCATGGGCAATAACGCGTCTACAGCGAGGAACGAGCAGAACAGAGTGAATGTTTTTTAGTTCATTCCTACTGGACGTCCGTATTTCACTTTCGCTTTTAAAGGGATACTCCACTTTAAAATGAAAATTCTGTCATCATATACTCACCCTCATGTTGTTTTAATCCTTTATGAATTTCTTTCTTCTGCTGAACAGAAAGGAAGATATTTAGGAGAATGTCAGTAACCAGACAGTTTCTGATCCCATTGACTTCCATAGTAGGAAAAAAATGTATACTATGGAAGTCAATGAGACCAGAAACTGTCTGGTTACTGACATTCTTCTAAATATCTTCCTTTCTGTTCAGCAGAAGAAAGAAATTAATAAAGGATTGAAACAACATGAGGGTGAGTATTTGATGACAGAATTTTCAATTTAAAGTGGAGTATCCCTTTAAGTTAGCGATTTAAAAGCCCCCGCCGCGGTGTCACACATCGATTAACCAGTGGGAAAAAATTCTCAGTCACATCGCTATTATATTTATATATAAATACAATATACAATGGGCCTACCTGATTTTGAACACAAGAGGGCAGTATAGCCCTATGTATGACTTTTTTTTTTTACTAAATAGCGCATTCTGGCTGATTTTAAACTTGTACATAATTCTTGAATTGAAAAAAACTGAATAAACCCAAAACTAGTTCTGTTTCGGTTTAGTTCTGATATTTGTATAATTTTATATAAAAATAAATGGTGTATAATTAAATTTTAAGAAGATATGAGATGTTTTCTGATTCCTTTTTTGACATTATTTTAATCCCTCGCCATGTCAAAACCGTTTGAAATATTTAATATCCGTTCACAATTTAGCATCTTTAATGTATTTTCATCGTGTTAAAAAAGTTTGGTGTGAATAAAAAAAAAAAACACTTAGCAGGAGTGGGTAAAAAGCAGAGGCTGAATTTGCTAATAAATCCACATTCAAACCAAAATATCTGACTTCCTATTGGTCGAAGCTAATAACTGTATATTAGAAAGTTGTCCGGCTCGATGAGACCAATGTACGTACTGATTTTTGTAACTGTGGGTAAAACTAACCCCCCCACTTTTGTCAAAAGCATTTTGAAAGTGACACACTTCCTGCTGCCAGTTGGTGGCGCTATAACTTTGACTCACAATAGTTACATCCATCTGATCGGCCTCTTACCACGAACACACTGATGAAGTTTCATCAAGATCAGTTAATGTATGCAGAAGTTATTCCACTTCGTGTTTCTCTTTTCTCGCCATAAATTCGTTTCCTCGCCACGGCCAAACCGTTCGAGATATCAAAAATCCGTCCGCAATTTAGAATCCTCAATGTCTTGACTTCAGGCACACCGAGTTTGGTGGGGATTGGATGAATTCTCTAGGAGGAGTACTTCGCATTCCACAGCAAGCGTTTTCCAAACAACCCATAATAGCCGACTTCCTGTTGGGCTGGCGTAAAACTTGACCAGGGGAGGGTTGTTCGGCCCGATGAGATCTATATGTGTACCGAGTTTCATATTAATTCATGCAAGCGTGTTTGATCTATGGACCAAGTTTTCGGACCCAATTCAAGGGGGCGCTGTTGACCCCCCCTGCCACGCCCGGGTACCAGCTTCAGCCCGGCCCTGATGGCCGCAGGTTCTGACCTGTGTGCAAAGTTTCAAGAGTTTTTGAGCACGCTAAGGACCCCAAAAGCCCCTGAAACCTTGAAAAACTCAATAAAAGCAATAAACAAATCCCCCCCTCCCCTCACACACACAGAGACACAGAGAGAGGGAGAGAAAATTCTTCAGAAAATCCACATTCAAACCAAAATATCTCTCTTCCTGTTGGTTGGAGAAAGTTCATGTAAATTAGAAAGTTGTCCGTCTTGATGAGAACAATACACATACCAAGTTTTGTTGCTGTTGATAAAACTAACCCCCCCACTTATGACTAAAGGTGGCGCTACTGAGCCCCTCACCACGCCCGTTTCTGAAACTTTGCACACGTCTACGGGCTAATAAATGTGATGTGTCTGTCGAGTTTCATCCAATTTCAAGTATGTTAAGAGTCTCAAAAGCATCAAAAAAGAATATTAAAGTTTGAAGCGTTGCCATGGCAACAGTATTAAAGATATCAAAAATCCTTTCACAGGTCTACATCTGCCGTGTGTTTACATTATACACATAAAGTTTGAAGCAAATCGGGTAAAAATAAGAGGGTGATTTCAAAGCATTTTGAAAGGGACACACTTCCTGCTGCCAGTTGGTGGCGCTATAACTTTGACTCACAATAGTCACATCCATGTGATCGGCCTCTTACAACGAACACACTGCTGAAGTTTAATCAAGATCAGTTAATGTATGCAGAAGTTATAACACACTTCCTGTTTCCATTATTCGCCATAAATTCGTTTCCTCGCCACGGCCAAACCGTTCGAGATATCAAAAATCCGTCCGCAATTTAGCATCCTCAATGTCTTGACTTCATGCTGACCGAGTTTGGAGCCGATTGGATGAATTCCCTAGGAGGAGTACATTAAATTCCATAGCATGCGTTTCCAAACAACCCATAATAGCCGACTTCCTGTTGGGCTGGCGTAAAACTTAGAGCACGAAAGTTGTTCGGCCCGATGAGATCTATATCTGTTCCGAGTTTCATATTATTATATGCAAGTGTGTTTGATTTATGGACAAGTGTTCGGATTCCGTTCCAGGGGGCGCTGTTGAGCCCCCCTGCTACGCCCGGGTACCAGCTTCAGCCCGGCCCTAATGGCCGCAGGTTCTGACCTGTGTGCAAAGTTTCATGAGTTTTTGAGCACGTTAAAGGCCCCAAAAGCCCCCGAACCCTTGAACAACAATAATAATAATAATAATAATAATAAATATAGCTGCGAGCAGCGATTGCGGGCCCAAGCCGGTGGCACCGCAACCCCGGTACCTTTAGTTACCTAAAGGCACCGGGGTGGCGGTACCGCCGGCTTTGGCCCTCCATCACTGCTCGCAGCTATATTTATATATATATATATATATATATATATATATATATATATATATATATATATATATATTATACAAACATATATATATATATATACCGTTCAAAAGTTTGGGGTCAGGAAGATTTTTAATGTTTTTAGGAGAAGTCTCTTCTGCTCACCAAGGCTGCATTTATTTGATTAAAAATACAAACAAAAACAGTAATATTGTGAAATATTATTCCAATTTAAAACAGCTGTTTTCTATTTTAAAATATTTTACACTGTAATTAATTTATGTGATCAAAGCTGAGTTTTCAGCATCATTACTCCCATCTTCAGTGTCACATGATCCTTCAGAAACCATTCTAATATGATGATCGATGGTCAATAAATATTAATTATTATTTTCAATGTTGAAAACAGTTGTGTACAGATTTTTTTTCAAAATGCGTTGATAAATGTAAAGTTCAAAAGAACAGCATTTATTTCAAATATAATTTTTTTAACATTATAAATGTCTGTACTGTAACTTTTGATCAGTTTAACTCAATCTCGATGAATAAAAGTATTGATTTATTTTATTTCTTTCCCCCAAAAATAAAATTAAAATTATTACTGACCCCAAACTTCTGAACGGTAGTGTTTAATGTTACAAAAGCTTTAGATTTCAGATAAATGCTGTTCTTTTGAACTTTCTATTCATCAAAGACTGTACACAACTGTTTTCGACATTTAAAATAATAATGAATGTTTCTTGAGCATCAATCATCATATTAGAATAATTTCTGAAGGATCATGTGACAATGACGACTGGAGTAATGATGCTGAAAACTCAGCTTTGATCACAGGAATAAATAACAGTTTAAAATATATTAAAATAGAAAGCAGCTGTTTTAAATTGGAATACTATTTTACAATATTACTGTTTTTGTTTGTATTTTTAATCAAATAAATGCAGCCTTGGTGAGCAGAAGAAACTTCGCTTAAAAATCTTACTGACCCCAAATTTTTGAACAGTAGTATATATATATTATATAAAAATGTAAGGGATAAGACACAGATAATTTTACTTGCCTGACCTGATTAGAACAATGAAAAAACTTAAATGAAAAAATAACTTGGGAATCACTAAAACGAGGGCGCAATTGAACAGTGGACACATAAAAACATACTCTGTCATTTTGTTCAGAACATCATTCAAACTGCAAAGTGTTAACTTATATTTTTGTACAGTAGCAATAAAACACAACATTGTGCTTTTTTAAAATACATTCAAGCAATCCGCCCCGAAAATGAAACTAAAATGCTCACGGCTGCACAGGCATTCATAATGGTGCGCGTCCTCAGCGAGGAACGAGCAGAACAGAGTCAACGTTTTTTAGGTCATTGCTCCTTCCATAGGAATTTATTGAAAAAGCTCGCTCTGCTCCGCACCATTATCAATGTCCGTGCGGACGAACATATTTTACTTTCGTTTTTAAGTTAGCGATTAAAAAGCCCCCAGCGGTGTCACACGTCAGTTAACCGGTGGTAAAATATTCTCACTGTCACATACCTAGTATATTTTTATATAGATATAATAGGCCTACCTGATTTTGAACACAAGAGGGCAGTATAGCACTATGTTTGACTTTATTTATTTATTGTTTAGACTAAACAACCATTCTGGCAGTTTTTAAACTTAAACTTCATTCTTAAATTGAAAAAAAAGAATAAAATGAGTTAAGTTCTGATATTTGTATACTTTTATATAGTAATAAATGGTGTATAATTACATTTTTAGAATATATGAGCCTTTTGCTGTTTACTTTTTAGACAATACTTTAATCCCTCGCCATAGCAAAACCGTTTGAGATATTTATTATCCGTTCACAATTTAGCATCATTAATATATTTTTATCATGTTGAAAAAGTTTGGTGGGAATAAAATAAACCACTTAGATAAAGGTGGCTAAAAATTCAGAGGCTGATTTTGCAAAAAAATCCACATTCAGACCAAAATATCTGACTTCCTGATGGTCAGAGCTAATGACTTTAAATTAGAAAGTTGTCCGGGTCGATGAGATCAATATATGAACTGAGTTTTTTTTACTGTAGTTAAAACTAACCCCCCCACTTTTGTCAAAAGCATGTTGAAAGTGACACACTTCCTGCTGCCAGTTGGTGGCGCTATAACTTTGAATCACAATAGCCACATCCATCTGATCGGCCTCTTACCACGAACACACTGGTGAAGTTTCATCAAGATCAGTTAATGTATGCAGCAGTTATTCCACTTCGTGTTTCTCTTTTCTCGCCATAAATTCGATTCCTCGCCACGGCCAAACCGTTCGAGATATCAAAAATCCGTCCGCAATTTAGCATCCTCAAAGTCTTGACTACATGCACACCGAGTTTGGAGGGGACACGGTGAATTTTCTAGGAGGAGTATTTCACATTCCACAGCAAGCGTTTTCCAAACAACCCATAATAGCCGACTTCCTGTTGGGCTGGCGTAAAACTTGACCAGGGGAAAGTTGTTCGGCACGATGAGATCTATATGTGTACCGAGTTTCATATTAATTCATGCAAGCGTGTTTGATATATGGACCAAGTTTTAGAACCCCGTTCAAGGGGGGCGCTGTTGAGCCCCCCAGCCACGCCCGGGTACCAGCTTCAGCCCGGCCCTGATGGCCGTGGGTTCTGACCTGTGTGCAAAGTTTCAAGAGTTTTTGAGCACGTTAAGGACCCCAAAAGCCCCTGAAACCTTGATTAACAATATAAAAGCAATAGTCAAATCCCCCCTCCCCTCACACACACACAGACACAGAGAGAGGGAGAGAAAATTCTTCAGAAAATCCACATTCAAACCAAAATATCTCTCTTCCTGTTGGTCGGAGATGGTTAATGTCAATTAGAAAGTTGTCCGTCTTGATGAGAACAATACACATACCAAGTTTTGTTGCTGTTGATAAAACTAACCGCCCCATTTATGACTAAAGGTGGCGCTACTGAGCCCCTCACCACGCCCGTTTCTGAAACTTTGCACATGTCTACGGGCTAATAAATGTGATGTGTCTGTCGAGTTTCATCCAATTTCAAGTATGTTAAGAGTCTCAAAAGCATCAAAAAAGAATATTAAAGTTTGAAGCGTTGCCATGGCAACAGTATTAAAGATATCAAAAATCCTTTCACAGGTCTACATCTGCCGTGTGTTTACATTATACACATAAAGTTTGAAGCAAATCGGGTAAAAATAAGAGGGTGATTTCAAAGCATTTTGAAAGTGACACACTTCCTGCTGCCAGTTGGTGGCGCTATAACTTTGACTCACAATAGTCACATCAATGTGATCGGCCTCTGACCATGAACACACTGCTGAAGTTTTATCAAGATCAGTCAATGTATGCAGAAGTTATAATACACTTCCTGTGTCCCATTATTCGCCATAAATTCGTTTCCTCGCCTTGGCCAAACCGTTCGAGATATCAAAAATCCGTCTGCAATTTATCATCCTCAATGTCTTGACTTCATGCACACCGAGTTTTGAGGCGAATGGATGAATTTCCTAGGAGGAGTACATCAAATTCCACAGCATGCGTTTTCCAAACAACCCATAATAGCCGACTTCCTGTTGGGCTGGCGTAAAAAGTAAAAGTACGAAAGTTGTTTGGCCCGATGAGATCTATATGTGTACCGAGTTTCATATTATTATATGCAAGCGTGTTTGATTTATGGACCAAGTTTTCGGACCCTGTTCAAGGGGGCGCTGTTGAGCCCCCCTGCCACGCCCGGGTACCAGCTTCAGCCCGGCCCTGATGGCCGCGGGTTCTGACCTGTGTGCAAAGTTTCAAGAGTTTTCGAGCATGATAAGAGCCCCAAAAGTGCCCGAAAGGTTGACAGAAAAATAATAAATAAATATAGCTGCGAGCAGCGATTGCGGGCCCAAGCCGGTGGCACCGCCACCCCGGTGCCTTTAGTTACCTAAAGGCACCGGGGATGGCGGTGCCACCGGCTTTGGCCCTCCATCGCTGCTCGCAGCTATATTTATATATATATATATATATATATATATATATATATATACACACACACACACACATATATATATTTTATTTTGCGATGTATATTTATATATTTTTTTTGCGATGTATTTGGATGCTAAACTATTCTTTATTATAGGCTTTGTACTTCACTCGTGTTCCAATATCGATGGAAAAAATCATCCTCTTCACGCGCGCAAAAATGTGCTTGGAAACATCACAGTGGAGCTCTGCTTACTGTGAATGGTACAGATTGTACTACTGACTATTTAAACAGAGCAGTGTAATTCGTTTATGTTAGGTTGACTATTTTTATTATTATATTGTATTAGGGCTATAATGAATGTCAAGATTGCAATTCTGGAATGTGTGTGTGACGCGGTTGCGGTTGAACAGTGGACACAAAAACATAAATAAAATGTTTTAGTTAATTCCTACATCCATAGGAATACATTGAAAATGCTCGCTCTACTCCGCACCATTATCAATGTCTGTGCGGACGTCTGTATTTTACTAGTATATAGTATACTATAGTTAGCGATTTAAAAGCCCTCAGCGGTGTCACATGTCGATTAACCGGTGGGAAAATTTTTATCACAGTCACATCCCTAATATATTTATATATAAATACAATAGGCCTACCTGAAAGAGAATTTTACTTGCCCGACCAAAGTATAGCCTGATTAGAACGTCAATAACAAAAAAATAACTTATCAATTTATTAATAAGTTATTAATAACTTAATCACTAAAACGAGAGATTATTCTAATTTCATTACATTCATTTTAAGTTGCAATCAGCAGTTAATAATAAATGTATTACTGATCAATGGTAACAAGGTTGCACTGCTGAGGCTCATGCTGCTTCTCCAGGAGAATTGTAAATAAATGAGCGCAGCACACAAAAAAGCAACCCAGTTAACAACATACTGACTATAAAAATTACAAATATGGAGTTTTTATATATTTTATAACATATGATAGAGTTAAGCAACCTCACTTGACGAGTAGGCAACTATTTCCTGAATACAATCACAATTGAAACTGTGACATTGATTTCATACAACAGGTTAATAAACAGTTACAATTAAGTCACTTACATTTTAGATGCAATATTGACTGTTTTTGTTCTGTTTCAGCAGCAAAAATAGTTAAACAAAGATCACAGCAACTTGTTTTCTCATTACTGAATGATTCAGCATTTTGAAACGAATCGCTTGACTCAAAGATTCAATGGTCAATCCATAAACATCTGTCTCAATCATGAATGACTCAGTCATTGGAATGAATCGTTTCAACGAATGAATCAATGACTCGCTCATTAAGATGGTCGCCTGGCGACACCTAATGGCGGTTTAGTGTTATGTTTAAAAGTATCATTCTTTCCAACGTGCACCATTATCAATGTCCGTGCGGACGTCCGTTTTTTTACTTTCACTTTTATATTAGCGATTTAAAAGCACCCGCTCGTGTCACACGTCGCTTAACCGATGGGAAAATATCCTCACAGTCATATACCTAATAAATTTATATTTAAATACAATAGGCCTACCTAGTAAAACGTTTTATATACTATTTTGATATCCTTTTGGACACAAGAGGGGAGTATAGCCCTATGTTTGCTTTTTTGTTGAAACAAATAGCACTAAATAGCCTGTTTTTAACTTTTTCATACTTCTTGAATTGCAAAAACAGAATAAAATAGGTTTAGTTCTAATATTTGTATAATTTTATATAAAAATAAATGGTGTATAATTAAATTTTAAGAATATATGAGATGTTTTCTGATTCCTTTTTTGACATTACTTTAATCCCTCGCCATGTCAAAACCGTTTGAGATATTCAATATCCGTTCTCAATTTAGCATATTTAATGTATTTTCATCATGTTGAAAAAGTTTGGTGTGAATAAAAAAAAAAACACTTAGCAGGAGTGGGTAAAAAGCAGAGGCTGAATTTGCAAATAAATCCACATTCAAACCAAAATATCTGACTTCCTGTTGGTCCAAGCTAATGACTGCAAATTAGAAAGTTGTCCAGCTCGATGAGACCAATATACTTACTGATTTTTGTAATTGTGGGTAAACCTAACCCCCCCACTTTTGTCAAAAACATTTTGAAAGTGACACACTTCCTGCTGCCAGTTGGTGGCGCTATAACTTTGACTCACAATAGTTACATCCATCTGATCGGCCTCTTACCACGAACACACTGCTGAAGTTTCATCAAGATCAGTTAATGTATGCTAAAGTTATACAACTTCGTGTTTCTCTTTTCTCGCAATAAATGCATTTCCTCACCACGACCAAAGCGTTCGAGATATCAAAAATCCGTCCGCAATTTAGCATCCTCAATGTCTTGACTTCATGCACACCGAGTTTGGTGGCGATTTAATTAATTCTCTAGGAGAAGTGTTTCAAATTCCACAGCAAGCGTTCTCCAAACAACCCATAATTGCCGACTTCCTGTTGGGCTGGTGTAAAACTTAGAGCACGAAAGTTGTTCAGCCCGATGTGATCTATATGTGTACCGAGTTTCATATCATTACATGCAAGTGTGTTTGATTTATGGACAAGTGTTTGGATCCCGTTCCAGGGGGCGCTGTTGAGCCCCCCTGCCACGCCCGGGTACCAGCTTCAGCCCGGCCCTGATGGCCGCAGGTTCTGACCTGTGTGCAAAGTTTCAAGAGTTTTCGAGCACGTTAAGGGCCCCAAAAGCCCCTGAAACCTTGAAACACACTGAAATCAATTGGAAATTCCCTCCCACCCCTCACACACACAGAGACAGAGAGAGAGAGAGAGAGAAAATTCTCCAAAAAATCACATTCAAACCAAAATATCTGACTTCCTGTTGCTCTCAGCTAATAAGTGTGAATTAGAAAGTTGTCCGGTTTAATGAGAACAATATACATAGCGAGTTTAGTGACTCTATGTAAAACTAAGCCCCCATTTTTGACTAAAGGTGGCGCTACTGAGCCCCTCACCACGCCCGTTTCTGAAACTTTGCACATGTCTACTGGCTAATAAATGTGATGTGTCTGTCGAGTTTCATGCAATTTCAAGCATGTTAAGAGTCTCAAAAGCATCAAAAAAGAATATTAAAGTTTGATGCGTTGCCACGGCAACAGTATCTAAGATATCAATAAACCTTTCACAGGTCTACATCTGCCGTGTGTCCACATTATTCACATAAAGTTTGAAGCAAATCGGGTTAAAATAAGAGGGTGATTTCAAAGCATTTTGAAAGTGACACACTTCCTGCTGCCAGTTGGTGGCGCTATAACTTTGACTCACAATAGTCACATCAATGTGATCAGCCTCTGAGCAAGAACACTCTGCTGAAGTTTTATCAAGATCAGTCAATGTATGCAGAAGTTATAATACACTTCCTGTGTCCCATTATTCGCCATAAATTCGTTTCCTCGCCACAGCCAAACCGTTCGAGATATCAAAAATCCCCTGGCAATTTTTCATCCTCAATGTCTTGACTTCATGCACACCGAGTTTGGTGCTGACCGGGTGAATTCCCTAAGAGAAGTGTTTCAAATTCCTAAGCATGCGTTTCCAAACAACCCTAAATAGTCGACTTCCTGTTGGGCTGGCGTAAAACTTAGAGCATGAAAGTTGTGCGGCCCGATGAGATCTATATGTGTTCCGAGTTTCATATTATTACATGCAAGCGTGTTTGATTTATGGACCAAGTTTTCGGACCCCGTTCCAGGGGGCGCTGTTGAGCCTCCCTGCCACGCCCGGGTACCAGCTTCAGCCCGGCCCTGATGGCCGCGGGTTCTGACTCGTGTGCAAAGTTTCAAGAGTTTTTGAGCATGTTAAGAGCCCCAAAAATGCCTGAATAGTCGTAAGAAAAATAATAATAATAATAATTAAAGCTGCAAGCAGCGATGAAAGGGCCCTCGCACCCGTGCCATCAACACTCGGTGGCTTTAGGAAGACAGAGCATGGTTGGGCAATGCACATTTAAGGAGGTATATATAGTAAGAGTATGTCAAAGTCAGTTACAAAATGTTTTGTATAATGGTGTTAATAGCATGCTTCATGACTCAGCTAAGTGTTGCTAGCATGTTTAGTATGTTTCTAGCATGCTTAGTACACAATAATTATGTGGTTAGTACTGCATTACTGTGTTAACCATGTCATTTTATGTTGCCAGTAGTTGGGGCTATGTCTATATCTGAATATCGCTATGTAGATGTGTTCAGTGCAGGACTTTTATCAAACATGTGAAGTTTGGGGCAGATTGGACATTGTATGCTTGAGTTACAACAACTTCCTTTAGCATTTCTAGCATGTTTTATGATGTTTCTAGCATTTTACATATTAATTTTGGGGTAGATTGGACATTGCATGCCTGAGTTACAGCAAATTCATATTTAATTGCAGTTATATCATGCTTTAGCACTTAGCTAAGTGTTTGCTAGTATGTTTTAGCATGTCTCTAGTATGTTGGTAGGATGTTTAGCACCTACTGGCATTTTTTTATATGTTATTAGGAGTCCAGAACAGTGTTAAACGTCACTTCCTTTTGCCAGCAGGCGGCGCTATGACTATAACTGAATATGAGCATGGACATGTGTTCAAAAGATAACTCTTATCAAACGTGTGAAGTTTGGGGTAGATTGGACATTTTATGCTTAAGTTACAACAACTTCCTTGAGCTTTTATAGCATGCTTTAGAACTTAGCTAAGTGTTGCTAGCATGTTTCTTGCATGTTACATATTAAGTTTGGGGCAGATTGAACATCCCATACCTGTGTTACAACAAATTCCCATTTAATTGCAGTAATATCATGATTTAGCACTTAGCTAAGTGATTGATAGCATGTTTTAGCATGTTTCTAGTATGTTGCTAGCCTGTTTAGCACCTGCTGGCACTTTTTTATATGTTATTAGGAGACCACAACAGTGTTAAACATGTCACTTCCTGTTGCCAGCAGGTGGTGTTATGACTATAACTGAATATGAGCATGGATGTGTGTTCATGACAGAACACTTATCAAACGTGTGAAGTTTGGCACAAATTGGACATTGCCTTCTTGAGTAACAACAACGTCATGTTTCATTGAATTAGCATGCTTTAGCACTTAGCTTAGTATTGCTAGCATGTTTTAACATGTTTCTAGCATGTTTAGAAGTCAATGGCATTTTTAACATGTTGCTAGAACAGCATCAACGTGTTAAACATGACACTTCCTGTTACCGGTAGGTGGCGCTATTACTATAACTGAATATTCTCATGTAGATGTGTTCAGGCCATGACTCTTATCAAACGTGTGAAGTTTGGGGCAGACTGGACATTATGTGCCTGTGTTACAGCAAATTCCTATTTAATTGCAGCAATAGCATGCTTTAGCACTAAGCTAAGTGTTTGCTAGCATGTTTTAGCATGTTTCTAGTATGTTGTTAGCATGTTTAGCACATGCTGGCACTTTTTTATATGTTATTAGGAGACAACAACAGTGTTAAACATGTCACTTCCTGTTGCCAGCAGGTGGCGTTATGACTATAACTGAATATGAGCATGGATGTGTGTTCATGACAGAACTCTTATCAAACGTGTGAAGTTTGGCGCAAATTGGACATTGCCTTCTTGAGTAACAACAACGTCATGTTTCATTGAATTAGCATGCTTTAGCACTTAGCTTAGTATTGCTAGCATGTTTTAACATGTTTCTAGCATGTTTAGAAGTCAATGGCATTTTTAACATGTTGCTAGAACGGCATCAACGTGTTAAACATGACACTTCCTGTTACCGGTAGGTGGCGCTATTACTATAACTGAATATTCTCATGTAGATGTGTTCAGGCCATGACTCTTATCAAACGTGTGAAGTTTGGAGCAGACTGGACATTCCGTGCCTGTGTTACAGCAAATTCCTATTTAATTGCAGCAATAGCATGCTTTAGCACTTAGCTAAGTGTTTGCTAGCATGTTTTAGCATGTTTCTAGTATGTTGTTAGCATGTTTAGCACTTGCTGGCACTTTTTTATATGTTATTAGGAGTCCATAACAGTGTTAAACATGTCACTTCCTGTTGCCAGCAGGTGGCGCTATGACTATAACTGAATATGAGCATGGTCATGTGTTCAGGACAGAACTCTTATCAAACGTGTGAAGTTTGGGGCAGATTGGACATTCCATGCCTGAGTTACAGCAACTTCCTCTTTCATGGCGAAACATCGAAATTTGTCAGGCAGCCGAGGACCCGCCCTTCGACGAAAACTCAAGATCTTCGCAATTTAACGTCACAAAGGCCTTAAGATTACACTCACCAAATTTGAAGATGATCAGATTAAAACTGTAGGAGGAGTTCGTTAAAGTACGAGGCCTGAAAATGGCAAAAACTGCACAAAAATATGAGAGGAAGTTCAAAATGCCTGACTTCCTGTTGGGTTTAGGGCTACGCTCCAAGATACTTTTTTGTAGGTATTAGGTCATTACATGTATGTACCGAATTTCGTGCACGTACGTGGAACGTTGCGGGAGGCGCACTCCGTTGAACTTTTATAGGTGGCGCTATCGAGCCATTTTGCCCCGTCCAATTCTGAAACCTATATCAGATGTAAATTTTCGCCAGTTCTGATGCGTGTGCAAAGTTTCGTGAGTTTTCGAGCATGTTTAGGCCCTCAAAAATGCAATATATATATATATATATATATATATATATATATTATTGTTCAAAAGTTCGGGGTCAGTAAGATTTTTAATGTTTTTAGGACAAGTCTCTTCTGCTCACCAAGGCTGCATTTATTGATTAAAAATACAAACAAAAACAGTAATATTGTGAAATATTATTCCAATTTAAAACAGCTGTTTTCAATTTTAAAATATTTTACATAGTAATTCATTTCTGTGATCAAAGTTGAGTTTTCAGCATCATTACTCCAGTCTTCAGTGTCACATGATCCTTCAGAAATCATACTAATATGATGATTGATGCTCAATAAATATTCATTATTATTTTCAATGTTGAAAACAGTTGTGTACAGATTTTTTTTTTCAAAATGCTTTGATGAATGTAAAGTTCAAAAGAACAGCATATATTTCAAATATATATATTTTTAACATTATAAATGTCTTTACTGTAACTGTTGATCAGTTTAACTCATCCTTCATAAATAAAAGTACTGATTTATTTTATTTCTTTCCCCCCAAAATAAAATTGTAATTATTACTAACCCAAAACTTTTGAGCGGTAGTGTTTAACGTTACAAAAGCTTTAGATTTCAGATAAATGCTGTTCTTTTGAACTTTCTATTCATCAAAGACTGTACACAACTGTTTTCGACATTTAAAATAATAATGAATGTTTCTTGAGTATCAATCATCATATAAGAATAATTTCTGAAGGATCATGTGACAGTGACGACTGGAGTAATGATGCTGAAAACTCAGCTTTGATCACAGGAATAAATAACAGTTTAAAATATATTAAAATAGAAAGCAGCTGTTTTAAATTGGAATAATATTTTACAATATTACTGTTTTTGTTTGTATTTTTAATCAAATAAATGCAGCCTTGGTGAGCAGAAGAAACTTCTCTGTTATGTGCGCGCCACAGACTGCACGCACGTCCGCTTAGAGTTCCGCCTTTTGCCTTCCGTCAATATTACGTTATTAGAAAAAATATTTTTTTAGAGAATGGATTTTTT
The DNA here is from genome assembly GCF_951802725.1 of Rutilus rutilus. Classification (NCBI taxonomy): domain Eukaryota; kingdom Metazoa; phylum Chordata; class Actinopteri; order Cypriniformes; family Leuciscidae; genus Rutilus; species Rutilus rutilus. The sequence goes on along the minus strand of NC_140222.1, from coordinate 11,377,272 downwards.
GACATTTGTGAATCGATTCAGAATCGTCCACGTCCGCATCGCGATGCATCTAAGAATCAATTTTTTCTCCCACCCCTAGATTTCATACAACAGGATAATAAACAGTTACAATTAAGTCACTTACATTTTAGATGCAATGTTGACTGTTTTTGTTCTGTTTCAGCAGCGAAAATAGTTAAACAAAGATCACGGCAGAACCATCACGCATCACGTGTTTTCTCATAACTGAACGATTCAGCATTTTTAACGAATCGGTTGACTCAAAGATTGAATGATCAATCCATAAACATCTGTCTTAATCATGATCGACTCATTCGAACGAATCGTTTGAACGAACGAATCAATGACTCGCTTATTAAGATGGATGCCTGGCGACACCTAATGGCGGTTTAGTGTTGTTTAAAAGCATCATTCTTTCCCACATGTGTGTGATTTGTGTGTGCAACATTATCATTATTTTTCTTTCACTATTATATTAGCGATTTAAAAGCACCCACTCGTGTCACACGTCAATTAACCGGTGGGAAAATATCCTCAGACACATACCCAATAAATGTATATTTAAATACAATATTGGCCTACCTGGTAAAAAGTTTTATATACTATTTTGATGTCCTTTTGGACACAAGAGGGCAGTATAGCCCTATGTTTGCTTTTTTGTTGAACCAAATAGCATTAAATAGCCTGTTTTTAACTTTTTCATTCTTCTTGAATTGCAAAAACAGAATAAAATGGGTTTAGTTGTGATATTTGTATACTTTTATATAGAAATAAATGGTATATAATTACATTTTTAGAAGATTTTTTGTGTTTCCTTTTTGGACATTACTTTAATCCCTCGCCATAGCAAAACCGTTTGAGATATTTATTATCCATTCACAATTTAGCATATTTAATGTAGTTTCATCATGTTGAAAAAGTTTGGTACGAATAAAATAAATAGTTTAAGAGGAGTGGCAAAAAATTCAGAGGCTGATTTTGCAAAAAAATTCACATTCAGACCAAAATATCTGACTTCCTGATGGCCAGAGCTATTGAATGTAAATTAGAAAGTTGTCCGGCTTGATGAGAACAATATACAAACTATTTTTTCTTTACTGTAGTTAAAACTAACCCCCCCACTTTTGTCAAAAGCATGTTGAAAGTGACACACTTCCTGCTGCCAGTTGGTGGCGCTATAACTTTGACTCACAATAGCTACATCCATCTGATCGGCCTCTTACCACGAACACACTGCTGAAGTTTCATCAAGATCAGTTAATGTATGCAGAAGTTATTCCACTTCCGTGTTTCTCTTTTCTCGCCATAAATTCGATTCCTCGCCACGGCCAAACCGTTTGAGATATCAAAAATCCGTCCGCAATTTAGCATCCTCAAAGTCTTGAATACATGCCCACCGAGTTTGAAGGGGACACGGTGAATTTTCTAGGAGGAGTATTTCACATTCCACAGCAAGCGTTTTCCAAACAACCCATAATAGCCGACTTCCTGTTGGGCTGGCGTAAAACTTGACCGGGGTAAAGTTGTTCGGCCCGATGAGATCTATATGTGTACCGAGTTTCATATTAATTCATGCGAGCGTGTTTGATATATGGATCAAGTTTTAGAACCCCGTTCAAGGGGGCGCTGTTGAGCCCCCCAGCCACGCCCGGGTACCAGCTTCAGCCCGGCCCTGATGGCCGTGGGTTCTGACCTGTGTGCAAAGTTTCAAGAGTTTTTGAGCATGTTAAGGACCCCAAAAGCCCCTGAAACCTTGATTAACAATATAAAAGCAATAGTCAAATCCCCCCCTCCCCTCACACACACACAGACACAGAGAGAGGGAGAGAAAATTCTTCAGAAAATCCACATTCAAACCAAAATATCTCTCTTCCTGTTGGTCAGAGATGGTTCATGTAAATTAGAAAGTTGTCCGTCTTGATGAGACCAATACACATACCAAGTTTTGTGATTCTAGGAAAAACTAAACCCCCATTTTTGACTAAAGGTGGCGCTACTGAGCCATTCCACCACCCCCGTTTCTGAAACTTTGCACATGTCTACTGGCTAATAAATGTGATGTGTCTGTTGAGTTTCATGCAATTTCAAGTATGTTAAGAGTCTCAAAAGCATCAAAAAAGAATATTAAAGTTTGATGCGTTGCCACGGCAACAGTATCTAAGATATCAATAATCCTTTCACAGGTTTACATCTGCCGTGTGTCTACATTGTACACATAAAGTTTGAAGCAAATCGGGTAAAAATAAGACACTGATTTCAAAGCATTTTGAAAGTGATGTACTTCCTGCTGCCTGTTGGTGGCGCTATAACTTTGACTCACAATAGTCACATCTGTGCGATCGGCCTCTTACAACGAACACACTGCTGAAGTTTCATCAAGATCAGTTAATGTATGCAGAAGTTATAACACACTTCCTGTTTCATTTTTTCACCATAAATTTGTTTCCTCGCCACGGCCAAACCGTTCGAGATATCAAAAATCCGTCCGCAATTTAGCATCCTCAATGTCTTGACTTCATGCACACCGAGTTTGGAGGCGAATCGATGAATTCCCTAGGAGGAGTACATTAAATTCCACAGCATGCGTTTCCAAACAACGCTAAATAGCCAACTTCCTGTTTGGCTGGCGTAAAACTTAGAGCACGAAAGTTGTTCGGCCCGATGAGATCTATATGTGTACCGAGTTTCATATCATTACATGCAAGTGTGTTTGATTTATGGACAAGTGTTCGGATCCCGTTCCAGGGGGCGCTGTTGAGCCCCGCTGCCACGCCCGGGTACCAGCTTCAGCCCGGCCCTGATGGCCGCAGGTTCTGACCTGTGTGCAAAGTTTCAAGAGTTTTCGAGCACGTTAAGGGCCCCAAAAGCCCCTGAAACCTTGAAACACACTGAAATCAATTGGAAATTCCCTCCCACCCCTCACACACACAGAGACAGAGAGAGAGAGAGAGAAAATTCTCCAAAAAATCACATTCAAACCAAAATATCTGACTTCCTGTTGCTCTCAGCTAATAAGTGTGAATTAGAAAGTTGTCCGGTTTAATGAGAACAATATACATAGCGAGTTTAGTGACTCTATGTAAAACTAAGCCCCCATTTTTGACTAAAGGTGGCGCTACTGAGCCCCTCACCACGCCCGTTTCTGAAACTTTGCACATGTCTACTGGCTAATAAATGTGATGTGTCTGTCGAGTTTCATGCAATTTCAAGTATGTTAAGAGTCTCAAAAGCATCAAAAAAGAATATTAAAGTTTGATGCGTTGCCACGGCAACAGTATCTAAGATATAAATAATCCTTACACAGGTCTACATCTGCCGTGTGTCTACATTGTACACCTAAAGTCTGAAGCAAATCGGGTAAAAATAAGAGGGTGATTTCAAAGCATTTTGAAAGTGACATATTCCTGCTGCCTGTTGGTGGCGCTATAACTTTGACTCACAATAGTCACATCCATCTGATCGGCCTCTGACCACGAACACACTGCTGAAGTTTCATCAAGATCAGTTAATGTATGCAGAAGTTCTAACACACTTCCTGTTTCCATTATTCGCCATAAATTCGTTTCCTCGCCACAGCCAAACCGTTCGAGATATCAAAAATCCCCTGGCAATTTTTCATCCTCAATGTCTTGACTTCATGCACACCGAGTTTGGTGCTGACCGGGTGAATTCCCTAAGAGAAGTGTTTCAAATTCCTAAGCATGCGTTTCCAAACAACCCTAAATAGTCGACTTCCTGTTGGGCTGGCGTAAAACTTAGAGCATGAAAGTTGTGCGGCCCGATGAGATCTATATGTGTACCGAGTTTCATATCATTACATGCAAGCGTGTTTGATTTATGGACCAAGTTTTCGGACCCCGTTCCAGGGGGCGCTGTCGAGCACCCCTGCCACGCCCGGGTACCAGCTTCAGCCCGGCCCTGATGGCCGCGGGTTCTGACTCGTGTGCAAAGTTTCAAGAGTTTTTGAGCATGTTAAGGGCCCCAAAAATGCCTGAATAGTCGTAAGAAAAATAATAATAATAATAATAATAATAATAATCCTACCGAAAACAATAGGGCCTTCGCCCTTTCAGGGCTTGGGCCCTAATAATAATAAATAATCCTACCGAAAACAATAGGGCCTTCGCCCTTTCAGGGCTTGGGCCCTAATAATAAATATAGCTGCGAGCAGCGATTGCGGGCCCAAGCCGGTGGCACCGCAACCCCGGTACCTTTAGTTACCTAAAGGCACCGGGGTGGCGGTACCGCCGGCTTTGGCCCTCCATCACTGCTCGCAGCTATATTTATATATATATATATACATACACACACACACATATATATATGTATATATATATATATATATATATATATACACATACACACATATATATATATATACACATACACACATATATATATATATATATATATATATATATATATATATATATATATATTACCGTTCAAAAGTTTGGGGTCAGTAAGATTTTTAATGTTTTTAGGAGAAGTCTCTTCTGCTCACCAAGGCTGCATTTATTTGATTAAAAATACAAACAAAAACAGTAATATTGTGAAATATTATTCCAATTTAAAATAGCTGTTTTCAATTTTAAATATTTTACATAGTAATTAATTTCTGTGATCAAAGTTGAGTTTTCAGCATCATTACTCCAGTCTTCAGTCACATGATCCTTCAGAAATCATACTAATATGATCATTGATGCTCAATAAATATTCATTATTATTTTCAATGTTGAAAACAGTTGTGTACAGATTTTTTTTTTTCAAAATGCTTTGATGAATGTAAAGTTCAAAAGAACAGCATATATTTCAAATATCATTTTTTTAACATTATAAATGTCTTTACTGTAACTGTTGATCAGTTTAACTCATCCTTCATAAATAAAAGTACTGATTTATTTTATTTCTTTCCCCCAAAAATAAAATTTTAATTATTACTAACCCCAAACTTTTGAGCAGTAGTGTTTAACGTTACAAAAGCTTTAGATTTCAGATAAATGCTGTTCTTTTGAACTTTCTATTCATCAAAGACTGTACACAACTGTTTTCGACATTTAAAATAATAATGAATGTTTCTTGAGTATCAATCATCATATTAGAATAATTTCTGAAGGATCATGTGACAGTGACGACTGGAGTAATGATGCTGAAAACTCAGCTTTGATCACAGGAATAAATAACAGTTTAAAATATATTAAAATAGAAAGCAGCTGTTTTAAATTGGAATAATATTTTACAATATTACTGTTTTTGTTTGTATTTTTAATCAAATAAATGCAGCCTTGGTGAGCAGAAGAAACTTCTCTGTTAAGTGCGCGCCACAGACTGCACGCACGTCCGCTTAGAGTTCCGCCTTTTGCGTTCCGTCAATATTACGTTATTAGAAAAATATTTTTTTAGAGAATCGATTTTTTGACATCTGTGAATCGATTCAGAATCGTCCACGTCCGCATCGCGATGCATCTAAGAATCAATTTTTTCTCCCACCCCTAGTTTAATGAAACTAAAATGCTCACGGCTGCATGGGCAATAACGCGTCTACAGCGAGGAACGAGCAGAACAGAGTGAATGTTTTTTAGTTCATTCCTACTGGACGACCGTATTTCACTTTCGCTTTTAAAGGGATACTCCACTTTAAAATCAAAATTCTGTCACCATATACTCACCCTCATGTTGTTTTAATCCTTTATTAATTTCTTTCTTCTGCTGAACAGAAAGGAAGATATTTAGGAGAATGTCAGTATCCAGACAGTTTCTGATCCCATTGACTTCCATAGTAGGAAAAAAATGTATACTATGGAAGTCAATGAGACCAGAAACTGTCTGGTTACTGACATTCTTCTAAATATCTTCCTTTCTGTTCAGCAGAAGAAAGAAATTAATAAAGGATTGAAACAACATGAGGGTGAGTATATGATGACAGAATTTTCAATTTAAAGTGGAGTATCCCTTTAAGTTAGCGATTTAAAAGCCCCCGCCGCGGTGTCACACATCGATTAACCAGTGGGAAAAAATTCTCAGTCACATCGCTATTATATTTATATACAAATACAATATACAATGGGCCTACCTGATTTTGAACACAAGAGGGCAGTATAGCCCTATGTATGATTTTTTTTTTTACTAAATAGTGCATTCTGGCTGATTTTAAACTTGTACATAATTCTTGAATTGAAAAAAACTGAATAAACCCAAAACTAGTTCTGTTTCAGTTTAGTTCTGATATTTGTATAATTTTATATAAAAATAAATGGTGTATAATTAAATTTTAAGAAGATATGAGATGTTTTCGGATTCCTTTTTTGACATTATTTTAATCCCTCACCATGTCAAAACCGTTTGAAATATTTAATATCCGTTCACAATTTAGCATCTTTAATGTATTTTCATCGTGTTAAAAAAGTTTGGTGTGAATAAAAAAAAAAACCACTTAGCAGGAGTGGGTAAAAAGCAGAGGCTGAATTTGCAAATAAATCCACATTCAAACAAAAATATCTGACTTCCTATTGGTCGAAGCTAATAACTGTATATTAGAAAGTTGTCCGGCTCGATGAGACCAATATATGAACTGAGTTTTTTTTACTGGAGTTAAAACTAACCCCCCCACTTTTGTCTAAAGCATGTTGAAAGTGACACACTTCCTGCTGCCAGTTGGTGGCGCTATAACTTTGACTCACAATAGCTACATCCATCTGATCGGCCTCTTACCACGAACACACTGCTGAAGTTTCATCAAGATCAGTTAATGTATGCAGAAGTTATTCCACTTCCGTGTTTCTCTTTTCTCGCCATAAATTCGATTCCTCGCCACGGCCAAACCGTTCGAGATATCAAAAATCCGTCCGCAATTTAGCATCCTCAAAGTCTTGACTACATGCACACCGAGTTTGGAGGGGACACGGTGAATTTTCTAGGAGGAGTACTTCGCATTCCACAGGAAGCGTTTTCCAAACAACCCATAATAGCCGACTTCCTGTTGGGCTGGCGTAAAACTTGACCGGGGTAAAGTTGTTCGGCCCGATGAGATCTATATGTGTACCGAGTTTCATATTAATTCATGCGAGCGTGTTTGATATATGGATCAAGTTTTAGAACCCCGTTCAAGGGGGCGCTGTTGAGCCCCCCAGCCACGCCCGGGTACCAGCTTCAGCCCGGCCCTGATGGCCGTGGGTTCTGACCTGTGTGCAAAGTTTCAAGAGTTTTTGAGCACGTTAAGGACCCCAAAAGCCCCTGAAACCTTGATTAACAATATAAAAGCAATAGTCAAATCCCCCCCTCCCCTCACACACACACAGACACAGAGAGAGGGAGAGAAAATTCTTCAGAAAATCCACATTCAAACCAAAATATCTCTCTTCCTGTTGGTCGGAGATGGTTCATGTAAATTAGAAAGTTGTCCGTCTTGATGAGAACAATACACATACCAAGTTTTGTGATTCTAGGAAAAACTAAACCCCCCATTTTTGACTAAAGGTGGCGCTACTGAGCCATTCCACCACCCCCGTTTCTGAAACTTTGCACATGTCTACTGGCTAATAAATGTGATGTGTCTGTTGAGTTTCATGCAATTTCAAGTATGTTAAGAGTCTCAAAAGCATCAAAAAAGAATATTAAAGTTTGATGCGTTGCCACGGCAACAGTATCTAAGATATCAATAATCCTTTCACAGGTTTACATCTGCCGTGTGTCTACATTGTACACATAAAGTTTGAAGCAAATCGGGTAAAAATAAGACACTGATTTCAAAGCATTTTGAAAGTGATGTACTTCCTGCTGCCTGTTGGTGGCGCTATTACTTTGACTCACAATAGTCAAATCTGTGCGATCGGCCTCTTACAACGAACACACTGCTGAAGTTTCATCAAGATCAGTTAATGTATGCAGAAGTTATAACACACTTCCTGTTTCATTTTTTCGCCATAAATTTGTTTCCTCGCCACGGCCAAACCGTTCGAGATATCAAAAATCCGTCCGCAATTTAGCATCCTCAATGTCTTGACTTTATGCACACCGAGTTTGGAGGCGAATCGATGAATTCCCTAGGAGGAGTACATTAAATTCCACAGCATGCGTTTCCAAACAACGCTAAATAGCCAACTTCCTGTTTGGCTGGCGTAAAACTTAGAGCACGAAAGTTGTTCGGCCGGATGAGATCTATATGTGTACCGAGTTTCATATTATTACATGCAAGCGTGTTTGATTTATGGACACGTGTTCGGATCCCGTTCCAGGGGGCGCTGTCGAGCCCCCCTGCCACGCCCGGGTACCAGCTTCAGTCCGGCCCTGATGGCCGCGGGTTCTGACGTGTGTGCAAAATTTCAAGAGTTTTCGAGCATGTTAAGAGCCCCAAAAGTGCCCGAAAGGTTGACAAAATAATAATAATAATAATAAATATAGCTGCGAGCAGCGATGGCGGGCCCAAGCCGGTGGCACCGCCACCCTGGTGCCTTTAGTTACACTAAAGCCACCGGGGTGGCGGTGTCACCGGCTTGGGCCCTCCATCGCTGCTCGCAGCTATATTTATATATATATATATATATATATATATATATATATATATATATATATATGTAACAAAAAAAATATAATATATACATTATATATGTAACAAAAAATAAATAAATAAATATAAATATATATATATATGGCGAGGCGAGGAACGGGCAGAGAAGAGCGAACGTTTTTGGACATTCATCATATTGCATTGGTTTTCATTTCTTGTCCTCAAACCAAGCACTAATCTGTTTATTTTTAAGTCACACATTCTCCATTGATTAAAAAAGACAATCAAATGTATTTTTTAATGGTAGTATTATTTTATACAGAAATAAATTATTTATAATTCAGATGAGAATAAAGTTAGTGTTAATTAAAATTGTAAGGAAAACAAATATATTGATCTAAAATCTACCATCATTTGCTGCAAATAGGTTGACTATTTATATTTATTATTATATTTTATTACGGCTGTAATGAACCGGCTGCGATGTCAAGATTGCAATGCTGGAATGCACAGTGTGTGTGTGTGTGTGTGTGTGTGTGTGTGTGTGTGTGTGTGTGTGTGTGTGTGTGTGTGTGTGTGTGTGTGTGAGGCGTGGGCGCGATCGAACAGTGGAAACATAAAAACATAGGCTACTCCGTCAGTTTGTTCATACAGGACATCATTTAAACTGCACTGTGTTTACTTAGGGTGTATTCACACCTGCCTTGTTTGGTTCGATTGAATCGAACTCTAGTTCGTTTCCCCCCTTGGTGCGGACCTTTTGGGCAGGTGTGAATACAGCAATCGAACTCGGGTGCGGACCAAACAATCGAACCGAGACCCAGCTGAAGAGGTGGTCTCGGTACGGTTCCAAACGAACTCTGGTACGGTTCATTTACGGTGTGAACATGAACCGACCCAACTGCAGAAAACTGCGTCTTTTTATTTGACTGCTCTTATGAGGATACTTAACAAAACTGACATTTTGGCATAATGGTGTCTTATTATACAGACATCCAAAGTCTCCCGGAAGTTCCGGCAGTCTCCCGCATGTCGATAGAAGCGCATGAATGCCCGCAAATCATTTAAAATCTCCGGAAATCTAGAGCGAGCGAGCAAGAGTGCGCGCACGGCAGAGAGAGGGAGCGAGAGACCTTGCGTGTGTGTGCCAGCTAGTGTGCCTCACGAAGCGCATGTAAGGACCCAAGCAATCAATTGTCAGTGCGGGCGGGCTTTTATCTATACTACCATAGTTTCTTCATATTGCGTTTGTAAAGAATAACACCAAATCAGTAAAATAACAAATAGGCGATTACATTACGAAATATCTCCTGCTTTTTTTTTTTTTTTTTTGCTTTTTTTTGCACTTCCTGCTTTTCCCTGCTTGAGAATTCCTGTCCAATGAATGGACGACCTTAGCACACGTGTGGTTTTGTTTACACATTTTGGTTCACTTGTAAATAGAGCAGTGTGAAAACGAACCGTACCAAACAAAAAAAATCAACATTCTATTTGGTCCGGACCAAAGCAAGTGAACTATCGGACTTTCCTGGTGTGAATACACCCTTATATTTATGTACACTCGCAATAAAACACAACATTGTGCTTTTGTAAAAAAACATTCAAGCAATCCCACCCCCGAAATGGCGCTATTTTTTAAATGAAACTAAAATGCTCACGGCTGCATGGGCAATAACACGTCTACAGCGAGGAACGAGCAGAACAGAGTGAATGTTTTTTAGGATGTCCGTATTTCACTTTCGCTCATCATATACTCACCCTCATGTTGTTTTAATCCTTTATGAATTTCTTTCTTCTGCTGAACAGAAAGGAAGATATTTAGGAGAATGTCAGTAACCAGACAGTTTCTGATCCCATTGACTTCCATAGTAGGAAAAAAATGTATACTATGGAAGTCAATGAGACCAGAAACTGTCTGGTTACTGACATTCTTCTAAATATCTTCCTTTCTGTTCAGCAGAAGAAAGAAATTAATAAAGGATTGAAACAACATGAGGGTGAGTATATGATGACAGAATTTTCCATTTAAAGTGGAGTATCCCTTTAAGTTAGCGATTTAAAAGCCCCCGCCGCGGTGTCACACATCAATTAACCAGTGGGAAAAAATTCTCAGTCACATCGCTATTATATTTATATATAAATACAATATACAATGGGCCTACCTGATTTTGAACACAAGAGGGCAGTATAGCCCTATGTATGACTTTTTTTTTTTTACTAAATAGCGCATTCTGGCTGATTTTAAACTTGTACATAATTCTTGAATTGAAAAAAACTGAATAAACCCAAAACTAGTTCTGTTTCGGTTTAGTTCTGATATTTGTATAATTTTATATAAAAATAAATGGTGTATAATTAAATTTTAAGAAGATATGAGATGTTTTCTGATTCCTTTTTTGACATTATTTTAATCCCTCGCCATGTCAAAACCGTTTGAAATATTTAATATCCGTTCACAATTTAGCATCTTTAATGTATTTTCATCGTGTTAAAAAGTTTGGTGTGAATAAAAAAAAAAACACTTAGCAGGAGTGGGTAAAAAGCAGAGGCTGAATTTGCAAATAAATTCACATTCAAACCAAAATATCTGACTTCCTATTGGTCGAAGCTAATAACTGTATATTAGAAAGTTGTCCGGCTCGATGAGACCAATGTACGTACTGATTTTTAAAACTGTGGGTAAAACTAACCCCCCCCACTTTTGTCAAAAGCATTTTGAAAGTGACACACTTCCTGCTGCCAGTTGGTGGCGCTATAACTTTGACTCACAATAGTTACATCCATCTGATCGGCCTCTTACCACGAACACACTGGTGAAGTTTCATCAAGATCAGTTAATGTATGCAGAAGTTATACCACTTCGTGTTTCTCTTTTCTCGCCATAAATTCGTTTCCTCGCCACGGCCAAACCGTTCGAGATATCAAAAATCCGTCCGCAATTTAGAATCCTCAATGTCTTGACTTCATGCACACCGAGTTTGGTGGGGATTGGATGAATTCTCTAGGAGGAGTACTTCGCATTCCACAGCAAGCGTTTTCCAAACAACCCATAATAGCCGACTTCCTGTTGGGCTGGCGTAAAACTTGACCAGGGGAAAGTTGTTCGGCCCGATGAGATCTATATGTGTACCGAGTTTCATATTAATTAATGCAAGCGTGTTTGATCTATGGACCAAGTTTTGGGACCCCCGTTCAAGGGGGCGCTGTTGAGCCCCCCTGCCACGCCCGGATACCAGCTTCAGCCCGTCCCTGATGGCAGGGGGTTCTGACTTGTGTGCAAAGTTACAAGAGTTTTTGAGCACGTTAAGGACCCCAAAAGCCCCTGAAACCTTGATTAACAATGTAAAAGCAATAGTCAAATCCCCCCCTCCCCTCACACACACAGAGACACAGAGAGAGGGAGAGAAAATTCTTCAGAATATCCACATTCAAACCAAAATATCTCTCTTCCTGTTGGTCAGAGATAGTTCATGTAAATTAGAAAGTTGTCCGTCTTGATGAGAACAATACACATACCAAGTTTTGTTGCTGTTGATAAAACTAACCCCCCCACTTATGACTAAAGGTGGCGCTACTGAGCCCCTCACCACGCCCGTTTCTGAAACTTTGCACATGTCTACTGGCTAATAAATGTGATGTGTCTGTCGAGTTTCATCCAATTTCAAGTATGTTAAGAGTCTCAAAAGCATCAAAAAAGAATATTAAAGTTTGAAGCGTTGCCATGGCAACAGTATTAAAGATATCAAAAATCCTTTCACAGGTCTACATCTGCCGTGTGTTTACATTATACACATAAAGTTTGAAGCAAATCGGGTAAAAATAAGAGGGTGATTTCAAAGCATTTTGAAAGGGACACACTTCCTATTGCCAGTTGGTGGCGCTATAACTTTGACTCACAATAGTCACATCCATGTGATCGACCTCTTACAACGAACACACTGCTGAAGTTTAATCAAGATCAGTTAATGTATGCAGAAGTTATAACACACTTCCTGTTTCCATTATTCGCCATAAATTCGTGTCCTCGCCACAGCCAAACCGTTCGAGATATCAAAAATCCGTCCGCAATTTAGCATCCTCAATGTCTTGACTTCATGCTGACTGAGTTTGGAGGCGAATGGATGAATTCCCTAGGAGGAGTACATTAAATTCCACAGCATGCGTTTCCAAACAACCCATAATAGCCGACTTCCTGTTGGGCTGGCGTAAAAAGTAAAAGTACGAAAGTTGTTTGGCCCGATGAGATCTATATGTGTACCAAGTTTCATATTATTACATGGAAGCGTGTTTGATTTATGGACCAAGTTTTCGGACCCCGTTCCAGGGGGCGCTGTCGAGCCTCCCTGCCACGCCAGTGTCCCAGCTTCAGCCCGGCCCTAATGGCCGCGGGTTCTGACCTGTGTGCAAAGTTTCAAGAGTTTTCGAGCACGTTAAGGGCCCCAAAAGTGCCCGAAAGGTTGAAAAAAAAATAATAATAAATAATCCTTAGAAGAACAATAGGGCTCTGCGCCCTTTCAGGGCTTGGGCCCTAATAATCCTAACGAAAACAATAGGGCCTTCGCCCCTTCAGGGCTTGGGCCCTAATAATAATCCTAACGAAAACAATAGGGCTCTGCGCCCTTTCAGGGCTTGGGCCCTAATAATAATCCTAACGAAAACAATAGGGCCTTCGCCCTTTCAGGGCTTGGGCCCTAATAATAATAATAATAATAATAATAATAATAATAATAATAATAATCCTACCGAAAACAATAGGGCCTTCGCCCTTTCAGGGCTTGGGCCCTAATAATAATAATAATAATAATCCTACCGAAAACAATAGGGCCTTCGCCCTTTCAGGGCTTGGGCCCTAATAATAATAATCCTACCGGAAACAATAGGGCCTTCGCCCTTTCAGGGCTTGGGCCCTAATAATAATCCTACCGGAAACAATAGGGCCTTCGCCCTTTCAGGGCTTGGGCCCTAATAATAATCCTACCGGAAACAATAGGGCCTTCGCCCTTTCAGGGCTTGGGCCCTAATAATAATAATCCTACCGAAAACAATAGGGCCTTCGCCCTTTCAGGGCTTGGGCCCTAATAATAAATAATCCTACCGAAAACAATAGGGCCTTCGCCCTTTCAGGGCTTGGGCCCTAATAATCCTACCGAAAACAATAGGGCCTTCGCCCTTTCAGGGCTTGGGCCCTAATAATAATAATCCTACCGGAAACAATAGGGCCTTCGCCCTTTCAGGGCTTGGGCCCTAATAATAATCCTACCGGAAACAATAGGGCCTTCGCCCTTTCAGGGCTTGGGCCCTAATAATAATAATCCTACCGAAAACAATAGGGCCTTCGCCCTTTCAGGGCTTGGGCCCTAATAATAAATAATCCTACCGAAAACAATAGGGCCTTCGCCCTTTCAGGGCTTGGGCCCTAATAATCCTACCGAAAACAATAGGGCCTTCGCCCTTTCAGGGCTTGGGCCCTAAAAAAGTAAATAGGCTGTCTTGATGGTTTAGGCTATTTTTTAATTATAGCCTAAGTGTAAAATATTAGGCTGTGTATACAGACATGGATCAATTATTAATATTAAATTTCATCTGTCTTTTGTAGGCATAGGCTAGCTGATGGCGCACCAATGAAAAATCCTAAATGATGTGCCAAAATGCGTTTTCTGTTAGGCTACAATGAAAATATTGTACGGTCAGGTTTGCCGAAGTTCGTTTAATTTAGGCTATTTATTTATTTAAATATTTTTTTTTTATTTTTGTCCATGTGCGCCGATCGGAGACGGAGTTCACAGCTGATATTCTGAGGTAAGAGAGTTTTCTAGTCTCGCGGCTGTCATCAGCAACGCCTTGCATTGCTCAATCAGCGGATGGCGGGCGGGTGCGGTTTTGAAAATTGGTCAAAAACGTTGGTGCGGATGGATGGCGGACGGATGATGAGTTTTGCGATGCGGATGAAATAGCCCATCCGCGCATCTCTAGTTCTGAGGCCTATCCAACACCACAGATTGCGCACCTATCTATCCCCAAATCTTAGGTACGCAAATGAGGGTTGCGGCAATTCATCTGGTACGCATTGTTTAATTGGGTAGCGCATGCGCACCTGCGCACCACTTATGTGCATCCCTGCCTATAATGTCAAAGTAAAAGGTCAAATATGTACTATTGTGTTAACATTTTATTGACTAAAAATGCGTTAGAACACGTTCATCTTAAAGACGAGTTCGTTCAGAAACAGTTATAAGGTCGGCTGACTCGATTTCCTTCTCGTACATTCCCGTAGCGTCACAGCATTTCCCTGTTGAAGCGTAGCGTCCATTGGCTTCAGTGGGGCTGCTTTGAGCAGTTTTTTTCAGTGCTTCGAAAACTAGACGGTCATTGGGTAAATGCTGCGATTATGTCCCCCCCACGGACGATCAGCTTCTCTGGGAGTGAATGAGGAGTGGGCTGGCCCGGACACCGGGCTTCCGCGTGATGATTGGAGGGTCTGTCAAAAAGCTGCGTCTCCTTTTGATTGACAGCGATTTCATACAATAAAAAGTCGCTGATGCTGAAGCTATTCAGTCCCATCGCGGATTTTGCTGCTACCTATTTCTTGGTATTTGCTTGGCGAAATTGCTAGCCAATTTTCATAATACATTTCACACAATTATACATTTATATACTTCTTATATTTTTTTATATTATTATTATTAGTAATAATTAAAAAAATAATTATTAAATAGTAGTATTAGTAGTATTATTATACTTTATCATATTATTATTTATACCTTTATTATATTATCACATTTATACAATTATACCTAACTCTGCTGGCCATTGAGAGGACACTGGTCAAGTCACTTGAAAAGACGCCTAGTTGGTACGACAGGATCACAGCGCATTTTCTTGAAAAGGAATGTAGAGCAGAATATACGTATAAATAAATTTTTATGATGTAGGCCGAAAATGAGCTTCCCCTCTTTGAAAGACCAGCAGCCGCCACTGGTGCCGAACTGGTCTTTCTGCGCTCACGGCCAAAGGAATAGAGATTGAAAGGCTTGAGCGCAACACAAAAAACAAAGTATATCAATAATTGTAATAATCAAATTAATAATATTTATCTCAAATGTTTCACAATGCCGTCTAAACATCTTCCGGGGCTCAGAGAGAGAGAGAGAGAGAGAGAGAGAGAGAGAGAGAGAGAGAGAGAGGTGTTGGCAACTTATACAGCTTTATCAACTTTATCAACTTTCACCTCGGCTCTCCTTGTCTGCAACAAATGAAATGAATTTGAATGTTAACACTGATTTAACCCATGTCTGCATGTCCATTAAAATCTATGAATTTCAGTAACAATACAAATACATTAGAGCAGTATTCTGTCCATGACCATGTCATGGATGAATGTCTCATATATGCCATAAACATTGAATTGGTTGTATTATTTAGGAAAAATGGTATTCATGAACATTGTAATACACCTTTTAGATTTAATGTGCTATGTACCTTGAGCTCTTGCACACTCATTTCTGCAGTCACTGGCAAGTAAAAGTTTTTGACTGTGCTGGTTGACTTCAGTGACTGCTGTTTGGCCTGATGCCCCTTACTTTCTATGTGCCTTGTCACATCCAAGGCAGGAGAACAGGAGTTCTCTTAGCAGCAGGTAGAGGACCAGTAATAGGAGCTGGTGCTTCCTACAGTAAATGGCCATTTAGAGGTCCATTCATTATTAAAAGAGCTCTTGTAGGTGGCTGCTCCTGGTACTTTTCTCCCTTTTGTTTTTATGGTCTCTTCTGACACCCTAGCCATCTCCTCCACCATCTCCAAGAGGATCTCTTCCACCATCTCCTCTACTGTCTCTTCCTCTTCCACCTGCACTGTCTCTTCGTCTGTCTCCTCCTCTAATGGGCCTACCCTTTTCGCCACCCTCTCTGGGCCAGCATCCTCTAACCTTTGCTTTTTAGGGGACTTTCCTCTGATGCTAATTATCTGGGAAACATTCCCTAACAGCAGTCAAGTTATCACTGTTTGTGTTAAACAAGTTGTGAATTTGTTGTAACATTAAAACAGGAGATCATGACTTACTCTGTGCTCAAAGTGATGCTCGGAGCTTGGAGTGGTTTCCTTTTGGAAGACGTTGTAGCAGAATCATGTGAACAATTACAGGATATGTTTTTTTTTTTCATTGGTTGTTGCGTTAAATCTTACCCAGATACAATAGTGCTATTTTCTGATTGGCTATTGTGTAGCCCCTTTATTTATTTTTTTGATTGGCTGATAAGTGGCAGACTCACTAAGAACTCCAGGGGAGACACGCTTGATTCATGCCGGCTCCATAGTGAGAGCGGCGCGGCGCTGCGCCATATTAAATATATTATAAATAGTTTTTCTGCCTAAGAAATACAATGTGTGGAGGGAGCACATGACAAAAGACCGAAATGAGTGACTATCATGTCCAATGCGTGAAGCTTGAGAGCAACTGATCTGCAGGTGGGGGTCAGCAGTTGACCTTGCATGGTTCAGAAAAATGTGATTGGTTCAGACTGGTCCAATCAAGAGGTTACACTGCGGGTCTTCATTGGTTTTATTAAAACCCATACCTTGTCAATACGTGTGTTTGACTTCATGCGGCTCTGTGCAGACCAAATGGCATATGACATCAAAATAACATGATTCGTGATGTCATATGCCAAACAGTCATCACATTGCCTTTTTTAATTTGGCATTAAATTTACTTGGGCAGTGACGTCAAGTTTACACATACTCCGTCTGCAGTGCATATTTTTTTATGCCTATGTTTACAGATTAGAGCGTCGGTCCAAACGGTCCAGCAATGGGTTCCCCGAGTCCATTTTTTGCTGTGCTGCACGATCTGAATTAAAGTGACAGCACATTGGTAGCATAAAAATAAACATGGATTGAGGATTGATGGATTTAACATCCTTATTATAGCTCGTGCCTGCCACACCGGAGACCCGGTTTCGAGGCCCACACAGAGCGAGTGGGACCTGAGGGCTCACATATATACTGTTTTACACTCAACATATGGCTTTTTTTTACCAAGGGTAAAGCAAGGAAAACTACAACTTTTTCTAAAAGCAAAATAATGGATGGCACTCATCTCTTCCGGGAGGTGAAAAAAGAAGTTCTTTATGACCTGAAGGATTTCTTGTATAAAGATTTAAATGCAAAGGAAAAAAGGCTTGATAGTCTGATGTCTTTTGTCAATTACAAGTTTATATTTAAAAAGTTTGTGATTCTAAAATAAGAAAAGTATGTTTAAATGTTTTGCCACTTGCTTGAGCAGCTTAATATAATATACATCTATATAAGTAATGCACTAAATAATACATTGTGTAAATTTAGTGTTTAAACGTGCATAAGTCTATGAAAGATGCATAACTGTACTGTGTACAAAGAGAATTCGTTGCTGACAAAACATTTTCTGGAACAACTTTTGGATTTGAAATAAAAATAATGAATAAATGTTGTGTTTGTTGTATACAGCAGCAGATCAATTGCGCACTGCAAACGCGGCATGTGAAATTACAATGAGCCTGTGAAGCTCCTCCATCACATACGTACTGTAAACGGAGTATGTGTGAACCTGGCGTGAGAGTGAAATCACACATCTCAAGCCATATGCGTGAGAGTTGACAACCCTGCGGAGGTGTTTCAAATTCAGCCGTCAAGTGAAGAGAGTGACTCTCCTTGAAAGGGACTTTGACTGCTCTAAGTGAAACCATTTACTCAGTGCTAGCATTCTTAGCTTTTAAATAATGTAGATGTGTTTAGCAACAAGGACATTATTCCTTGATAGTTCTTCAGCAACCATGTGTATTTTCTGTTAGTGTCACGACTACCTGGCTCACAGTAGCAATGACATGGGGAGACCACACCGCTTGTTAAGTTAAATCCAAAATAATTTATTAAAACATTAAATTATACAATGAAATCATAATTTGAATCAATAAATGTATCAAGTCAGTAAATTAGAAGCAAGAGAAAGCTAATCAAAAGTGTAGTGCAGATCAGTAAAGTGTGGACTATGTGTAGGCTAATGCAAAAAAGACAAAAAGGAGTAAGATGGTGCTGCCGCCAGCCTGGAGGCCAGAGCTAAGCAGACACGCACAGCCCAGAGCAGAGAGAGAACAACTGGTAGGAGATGCTTTTAAACAGTCCCGCCCATCAGCGACTGTCAGATGGACTGAAAACAGACAGCTCCCCCTTCAGATTGGGGGGAGAGAGACGGCCCAAAAACATATTCTGTCCATGGTGGAGTAAGCACACCCAGCACGGCAAAGCCGGGCGTGACATCTAGCTATTTAAAATCAGAACCAGCAATGCCCGATTCATGAATGAATAGAAACTTTATTTTCAGATCGGTTTTAGGTCTCATTCAAATATGGAAATAAATCTGATGTGAATGTATGAACGATCACATGACTCTTTTTAATGGCGCAATGGAGCATGAAGGCTCAACCCACTGAAGAGACCAATGTTATGCTGACCTTTAGATAAGATGGTGCAGAAAGCAAAAGCTTGTGTTATTTCGCAGTAAATGACGCCTAAAAGAAATCCCAAAGGGTCAAGGTTTGTCTGTTTAACATGGTCTAGTTGCCTCTGCTGTTCGATGTTTTAACTTCACCATTATGTGCACAAAAGCACCTTTTACTGTCATTAATTCATAGTATTATTAGTTTAAAAGTCACAGATTTAAAACATATTAAAAGAAACTTGTGTCTGAGAAGTTGCAATAAAGTTAGTGATCAGTCACATGGTATTATGAGTCAAGTGTCACGCTACACACACTCAAAGACAAAACGCTGACAAATGAGAAAAATGTCGTTAAAATTGTTCATTTGATTTTTCTAAATATGAGCATATTTGAGCCAAACTTATGTCACAGAACAGATCATGGACTTTACTACTACTTTGAGAAAATGTGTGATGATACACTTAAAAAATGTGTAAATATCCTTTGGATATTTTACTATAAATATATAGTTTGCATTATAGGAGAAATGTGTAGCAGCATTGCAACTTTTAGTTAGTTACTCCCAAGAAGTGATAAAAACATAAAATGAATCACTAAAAATGTGCATAACAACAGTGAATCATACATTGTGCTTGTTCTTAAAAATACTCAGACATAGACACTGACTAGTATGATGTTTATAAAAAAAAAGGTGTGATAAAGAAACATTGTTTTTAGAAATGACTTCAGCTTCTCTTGCTCGAGCTGGAAATAACTGTTGACTTTAGCTCTGTTTATAGCGCACTAACAGACAAGACAGAGCAGGTTACTTTTGATATGAAACAGTCTCAGCTTTCATAGTACCGGTAGATGACATTTTCATATTTTGCAGCAGTATCATTTTTATGTGATGATTTTTTTTATTTATTTTTTTACTTCAGCATTGATGTGTATTTCGTGGTAAAGCTTTTCTGTGAAAAGCAGAAGTCAAACTGTGAACGTCGTATGTGATGAAGTGGAAAAAAACCTAAACCACACGCTATTGAGACATCAACATGAACTGACATCAACCACAGATGTCCAGATATAGACTCATGCTCATGCAGATATAAATTATTCAGACCACAGCAGGTTATATTTTTTGACACACAAACTAGAGCCTCAAACTGCCAGGGGCCCCTAAAAAAAAGATCAACTCAAGGAAGTTTTTACAGAAAAATAATATCTTAATTTCTTTGCCTTCAAATGTTAAGCCATCAAGCTTTTACTTTGACGGATAACTGTTTAGAGACCTTAAAGCTTCTCTTTTGTTGATTAAGATTTATAACTGATTCTCATTACAAATTTGTGAAGATGTTTTGTGCATGTTACATTTTTAAATGTACATCATAAGCGCATCAAAGTCACAAAACTTATAGAGATGTAGTTCTTTTGGAGCAACATTTACCATTGCTACTGTATCTGTGGCATTGTGAACCGAGACACTCTTGACACACTACTGGATCATGAGCTGCTTGTGTGTAAATGAACACAGTGTCGTGCTTCACTTTGACAAACATGTCCAATTTGGCATTTCATTTTTTTTTTCTGCAAAAAAACAAACAAACAAAAACAAAAAAAAACTAAAAATCTGATTAATTTTTTTAAAGCACATTTAATCATGGACTGTTCAGACAGTTTAACAGTGTGTTTTAGAAGAAACTAAATAAAGGAATACAGGCCTGCATTTTACTGTTTTTGTTTTTATTAACGTCTGTAAAAATTGTAACAAAATCCTTTTTATATTATAAAATTTAAATATTTTTAAGACTCCACTTTATTCAAATTAACCATTCAGCTTCCATAGTATCCTACATTTGGATATCATGTTAACCACAGGTAAGAGATGTTAACAGTTAACATGATGTTAACATGTTAACAGAGATTATCCTGTTTTCCACATCTGATCGCATTAACCCCTTTTCCTTTTTCAGAATAAATTAAAGGCCTATAAAGTATAAACCAATATAAACCTGTATAATACGTAATTATTCCATATTTAAGACAACAATGTAGCAGTTTGTCCCATATACTGTAGATGGTAGCCTATATTATCATCACAAAAAAAAAACACGTTTGTTTCCTGATAATGGTTTGTTTTCCTCAGGTGGCAGTTTATGAAGAGCAGGAGAAGATCTTCTTCATCTCTCAAAAGTTTGTATCTGCACTCCATCGGGTTCCCTTAAGGTGAGATTTTCTGTCTACATCTTTATCTAAATCATCTTTAACATTTTGAGGTTCATATTTGTCCTTCCTTTAAGAGCTAAATGTTCAACTGCTGACCAAAACAACCGATTGTTGATGACGTAATGAACAATGTTATTTATGTATTTATTGAATTAGGGATTGTTCATTTTTTATTTAAGGGGCTATCGGAGGAGTTTTGAGTCATGTGCCTCAACAAGTAAAGTCATAACATAATGATACATTTGCAAATCATTAACTAATGATTAATTAAAGCAGACAATTTGAAGTTGAAGTACGACTTCAACCCATTGTGGTAATTAACGCATTAATTTACACTATTAGTTAATAAAATAAGTTATTAAGGAATTAATACATTGACACATTTAATTAATAACAATTCAAATATTACTTAATCTATTAATCATTTAGAATCTTTATTAGTTGCTGATGCAGTAATCATTTATTAATGGTTTAGTTCTTCATGAATCATACATTAACACATGATTATCTGTGCAGTAGTTAAGCATGAATTAATGCATATTAGTGCACCCGTATTGTCAAGTGTTACCAAGTAGGCTTACATGGTTAAATATTTTACCACTTGCTTGAGCAAATTAATATATAAATCTATATAGAAGTAGCCTAATGCATTGAATAATACATTGTTTAAATTGTGTTTAAACGTGAATACGTCTATTAAAGAGTGTATATGTGTACAAATTTAAATAAAAGTTGCTGATAACTTCTGGATTTGAAATGAAAATAGTGAGTATGTGTTTGTGGTACAGCCGCGGGCCAGTTACGCACTGCAAACGCAGCATATGTGAAAGCACTATAGCGCGTGCTGCTCCTGCACACGGAGTATGTGTGAAACGGCCATTAAAGGATTAGTTCACCTCAAAATGAAAATTTCCTGATAATTAACTCACCCCAATGCCATCCAAGATGTAAATGTCTTTCTTTCTTCAGTGGAAAAGAAATAAAGTTTTTTGAGGAAAACATTTCAGGATTTTTCTCGACACAACCAAAATGTTGAAGTTCAAATCAATGCAGTTTCAAAAAGATCTGAAGTGCTTCAAAGGGAGGAATAGGGTCTTATCTAGCGAAACGATCGGTCATTTTCTAAAAAAAAATAAAAAAAAAATAAAAAACATTTATAAACTTTTTAACCACAATCGTTCTTGTTCTTGTGCTGGTCTGCGATGTGTTGTGGCAAAATTTTCTTGAACATAATCATCACTGCATAAGAGACTCTGAATCAAATAGTCTTTTAAAAGGTATTTATTCTTGGAAAATTAGGCCCAGTCAACCACACAGAAGTTACACTGTGGAGTGAGTGAGACACAGACAGGAAGAGATGGGCAGCCTTTATACCCTGTTTCAAGGTTCCTTCCCAGCAGCTGTTTCTTTGACCCATGTAGATAAGCGACTGTTGTTGGAGACTTTATTCCTTCATCGAAGCAAGACCAGGAGACGTTGGGATCGCGTTCAACAGAAGTTATTCTTTATTGAGAACTTCGCGTTGCGTTGCTGCAGTTCTTCCAACAGTCTAACTAACGTAACTTTACATGGTATCATATAGGCATTCAGTGGGCAGTCCTTAGAGGTGCTGACAGTTCTTAAAAGTCTTGACCTTAAACACTGCCAGATGACCACTAAATCTAATCATCTAAAGACAATAGAGGCAATTACCCCCAACTGAGATAATGGTACTCCCCAAATTGTATAAACAACACATCGTCATGGTTACGAGAAATAAGACTAGGGAAACATTCACACAGTTCAACTCTCAGTAGGAAGATTAAAGACTAACAAAACCCCTTCAAAGGAAAAATATATTGAATCTAATCAGTAAATGGATGCCCTCATGTTCACCTTGAATGCCCAATACAGTATAGTTCACCTTAGTTTTTTATGTGATGTTATGTAAGGAAGTAGGATCAGCAGATCTAAAACATTTGTAATCCTACAGCGACCATTGCTGTTCAAGTTTCTATACCTAAAGACACAAACTGTCAGATATAGGGTCAAAGATCCTGTCCCATATGTTCCTGAAGTGTCACACCAAGCCCCTCTCCAGGCACGTACATACATATATCTTGTTTCACACATTGACAATATAGACACGTGACACATTACTTTGCAATATATGTTGAAGATCAATGGAAATCAAATTTTTCCATTACAGACGTGCCAGGCATTACGTCATCACGTTGGAAAGGTCACGCGTCACGTCATCTATCTTATTTGTCTGTGTACTCTGGTTCAAAAAGGTAGGGAAGGGCGAAAAATTCTCTCCAACTTCAAAATCGTCCGACATCTTTGTTTTAATTTATTATTATTTTTATTTTTTCCGTGACCTTTTCAATTTGATGACGTAATACGGGGCGCATCACAGAGATTGTACAAGACGGGCATTTGTTTTTTAATGTTTTTAAAAGAAGTATCTTCTGCTCACCAAGGCTGCATTTATTTGATAAAAAAAAAAAAAAAAAAAAACAGCAATAATGTGAAATATTATGACAATTTAAAATGACTGTTTTCTATTTTAATATATTTTAAACTGTAATTTATTCCTGTGATCAAAGCTGAATTTTCAGCATCATTATTCCAGTCTTCAGTGTCATATGATCCTTCAGAAATCATTATAATATGATGATTTGATGCTCAAGAAACATTCATTATTATTATCAATGTTGAAAACAGTTGTGTACATTTTTTTTTTTTTTATTCTTTGATGAATAGAAAGTTCTTCAAAGTTCTCATCTAAAAGAGACTCTGATGGAGTTGTACGGTAATATAAAGTGATCAGTCACATCATGGTATATTATGAGTCAAGTATTGCTTCACTCACATACAGACAAAATGCTGCAACAACTGAGAATGTAATTTAAATTGAAATTCATTTAATTTAATTTTAATATGAGCATATTTGAGCCAAACATTTCTGTAACAGAACAGATCAAAGACTTAAAACTACTGCTTTGAGAAAATGTGTAATGATACACATAAAGAAATTGTAAATATTTTTTGGACAGCAGAACTGTTATTTTACTCAAGAATATAGGCTTAGTTTGCATAATAGTAGAAATGTATAGTATATTTATTGCAACTTTTAGTTATTTACTCCCCAGAAGTGATGGGAGAAACAAATAACCACTGAACATTTGTATGATAATATAAATATTACAACAGTGAATCATGTATTTATTCGTACAATGACTCATAGACATTGACAGTCAAAAAATAGTGTGATATCAAGAAAAGTTGTTCTTAGAAATGACTTCATCTTCTCATGCTAGAGCTGGAAATATCTCTGATTCTAGAGTTACTCATCTGCAGGATTGTTCCATTTAGTATTTTAAGGTCACTGTTTTCATCAGGGATGTCACTAGGATTGGAAGACAGGGGGGGCTTAGCCCCCAGGGTATTTGTAACTTGCGTTTATAGAAAATCTTACAGTGAATTTGAGTAAAAAACAGCTATGTACTGTATATGTTTAGCTGTATTTGTCTCTTCAACCCTGTTACCATCTTCAACCCTGTTACCCTAGTCTCAACCCCGTCATACCTACATTTTTATTAATTATTTTTTAAGTTTATGAATAAGTAATTTAATGTTTGTTGAACTTAGTCAGAAATGTTCAGAGCAATCATAAGAATACAATTTCTGGTAAGCTACGCTTTTTTTTATTATTTCAATTCAATTAAATTATTGTATTTTGATTTAATAGTGACTCATTTGGATAAATATTAGGTAGGCTACACAAGGTAGGCGTTAATTTTTCTCAAGAAAAAAACAACTCACCTAATGCGGTAAACATACAAAGAGCCCTATCAGCTGGCAGTATTATTTAAGGTTAAAAATAACTCAAATGAAATATAATGCGTTTTTTTATAATAACAACTTTATTTAATTATATAATTAAAAATATAATAAATATGTAATATAGAACACATATTTAGCAAAATACTCTCTAGGCCTATAGCTCTTTTTTTCTTGCCAACTACGTGCTGTAGCCTATATTATGTTCATTAAATGGCTTTCCTGAGGTAAATGTGACATTTACCAGCTATTTAAATTGTTCTCCAGCTATGTTATTGACCTCTTCACGCTGATTAAAAAACACTGATTGATCGATATTTTGTATGAGGAATATACATTTCGGTAAGATGTAGCCTATGTATCTTTCAACAGTGTTCGTGTTTTTTTACTATTAGAGATGATCTGTTCACGTGCGCTAGGGATCTGTCACGTCACATTTACAAGCGCCAAAACGGTATTTATTGTTTGAATTTCGTAATAAAATTGACAGAATCTGAGAGTTGAGATTATTTTATATCATAAAGTAACCTGCTCTGTCTAGTCTGTCGGTCTCCGTGTCCTCTTTGCTTCACGATTTTTCTGTGCGTGAGAAAATGGATGTGTGGCGTGTGAGCGTGTGAAAAGTGTCAATTGTGTGTCTCACGGTGAATGCGTGAGAGTTGGCAGCTCTGTTACGACTCTTTGCACTGTCCAACTTCCGACTTTTCGGCTATTTTTTGTAGCTGGATATATATCATTTGTTGCGTCTAAATATGAATTTGGTTTTCACAGTGCCGGCCCGAGCCTTTTGGGGGCCCTATGCAGAATTTGATTTGGGGGCCCCCTCCCATCACGCGGAGTCACCTGTGCTTGACAATTATTGACACAAATGTCACGCTATAATGTTACGTTATAATTAATACAATGAGGTTATGTATTAATACAAAATAAATACTTAATAAAAAAAATAATACTTAAATAAAAGTTTTAACTTTTTCTTTACTCTTTGAAACTTCTGAAAACAAACTGTCACAAAACATATTAAATAAATTATTTGCAAAATTTCCTCCAACGTTCTGCAACACTTTTCAGTGTGCAGAATGATGTCTTGTATGAACATGACGGAGTATGTTTTTATGTTTCCACTGTTCGATCGCGCCCGCGTCACACACACACACACACAACATATTCCAGCATTGCAATCTTGACATTGCAGCCTTTTCATTATAGCCATAATAAAATATAAAAATAAAATATTCAACCTAACATATAAAAATTACACTGCTCTTTTTAAATAGTCAGTAGTACAATTCATACTATTCACAGTAATCACCACTCCACTGTGATGTTTCCAAGCACATTTTTGCACATGTGAAGAGGATGATTTTTTCCGTCGATATTGGAACGTGAGTGAAGTACAAAGAAGCCTATAATAAAGAATAGTTTACCATCCAAATACATCGCAAATGTTGAAACAACACATGAATGTTGGGCCCCAAGCAGCCGCTTAGTTCGCTTATGCCTCGGGCCGGCCCTGGGTTTTCATGCAACACGTCCATTTCCTCATGCAGTGAAAAAACAGACAGGCAAGACAGAGCAGGTTACTTTTGATATGAACAGTCTCAACTTTTATTGAAAATGAAAATGATATTTTCATATTTTTCAGAAATATCACCGTTTGATTTTATATCTTTTTGTTTTTGAAAAACATCAGCATTAATGTGTATTTCGTGGTAAAGCTGTTCTATGTAAAGCAAGAGTCAAAATGTGAACATCGTATGTGAAAGAGTGGAAAAACACCCTTAAACCACATGCCATTGACACATCAAAACACACACACACACACACACACACACACACACACAACCTGACATCAACCACAGATGTACAGTTATAGACTCATGCGCATTCAGAACCTTTATGTCTACCCAACAGATCAAACCACATTTCTGTAGAATTTTTGAAATTATTCAAATTTCTGACTTATTTTGAAATTTCTGAAATTATTCAGACCACAGCAGGTTATATTTTTGACACAAGCTGAGCTGCTAGAGCCTCAAACTGCCAGGGGCCCCTAAAAGAAGTTCAAAGGACATTTTAACAGAACAACAGTAAAATTACAGTACTAATGTGTATGGCCATCTTAATTTCTTTGCTTTCAAATGTTAAACCATCAAGCTTTTATTTTGGCAGAAAACATCAGGTAGACCTTAAAGCTTCTCTTTTGTTGACAACAGATTTACAACTGATGCTGGAGATGGTGCCTATTGTGTTTTAAAATGCAGTTTATAAGCGACTCAAAGCTAGTGCACTTGAAGAGATGGAGTTTGTGTGAAGCAATATTTACATGAGTTTCTCATGTGTAAATGAACTCAGTGTAACACTTCATTATAAACGCTCACTATGTCAGACTGTATATTTATATAGTTAAATTGCAGCCTTTACAATTGATGGTCACACTAAGCCAAAGGGATGAAGTTATTCTGCTTATTGTACATATACAATACATCTAGTTTCATAATTGTGACCACACAGATAAAATAGAGGTCGACCGATAGTGGATTTACCAATAACAATATCTAGGTTGGACCACGCTGGCCGATAACTTAAAATGGGAACTGAATGAAAGCATAAGAAAAAATAACTCCAATAAAATAGTGCTGAATTGTATTACAAAAATAAAAAAGCAGTACTGTATTTTTTAAATATTAATAATTTAATTATACCTTGATCATTCATGTTAGTTCATAGTCCAGTGCCTAATGTTCACAGATTTAAAATGTAAAAATGTATTAGTAAATGATGAAATTAACAATCTAATAGTGAACAATACTTCTACAGCATTTACTAATCTTAGTTATTGTTACAGATGGACTCTTATTGTAAAGTATTACAATTTCATATAAATCTAAACATTCTTTCTTAAAGATGGCCTTCACTAGCTTTAAATAGCCAACTTTGTTGGTTAACTAATGGTAACAATCGTGGCATTAAATATTTGGGTTGGTCTTGCAAAGATTTTGCTATATATTATATATTGTTATAAAATATCTAGCTGAAAATAAAAAAATATATTTTATACACTTAATGTTAATATTGTGATTCTCACCAATCCCAAATCTCAACCACAGACTCCCGGTGAAAGTGATCACACAGCTGGATCTTGAACTGAAGTGAAGACTGAAGTTTGATCATCTTCTGACATCTGCATACACTACTTCATCCTCCTCTTTAACATTCTGTACAAAACACAAAATATAATAACAATAAACCATTTGAAACCTGAACACTTAATGAGATTAAGTTTGAGTTCAGATATGTTTTTTCGTAAGACATTGATCAGGTCCAGATTCTTACTGCTAATGTGAAGCAGCTTGAGGAAACCGCATCAAACCTTTTGACATCTTGCTGATATACTTAATTTAGACATGCAAATATTTAAACAAATTGTATTACAATGAATATTAATAACAAAAATACAGAACTGAGGTGTTTAGAAATGGACAGAAATACTTATTATAATGCTGTGATATAACAGTAAAATAGTGCCCGTCCCCTTTTTCAGCGGCGTTGGTTCCAGAAGCATTTCTTCCATAATTTATTTTCCCCATATGGGATTTCTTCGTTAGAGTTATAATAAGCCATGAACCAAGCCAATCAGCTACGATGTGAATCACAACATTACAAACTATGATTTGATGCACACAAAAAAAATGTAAAAAAACACAAATGTACAAGACTGTGTACTTAATGACTTTAGTGAGGGAAAGAACTGCAATCCCATGAAGAATTGAAAACGGCATAATCAAGTTTAAAATGATGTAACACATAGCCTAGACATGCAGAACATGCAGTGCATTTTTGTCACATTCAGTTTCCTGTTTATTTCAGCTGAATCTCGCTGAACTACAGCACTATTACTGGCTTAAGGTTTTTTAACACGTATTTGAAAGTAGAAAAGTCTAAAGTGTTGATGAAATTTAGAGATCCTGCACTCTTTCAGTGTTTCTTGGTTGCTTTAAAAACGTATTTCAGTATAAATAACCTTCAGACAAGTTGTTCCGTAAAAATGATAGACAGTAAAATTATAAAGAGCACAGCATAAATTTAAGAATAAATGATCTCACCGATTTCTGTGGATTTCTTTTGTAGAACGTCGGATCAGCATAAGTGACCTCTTTAGCTGTTTAAACAAAAATGACAGATGAATTAAAACCTCAATACTCAATCTCATCTAGATCTGTTTCATTATCATGAAAGGGGGAGGGGGGTTAGCTATTGTAAGAAGAAAAAACGAGTGGGAGATAGGAGAAATGAAGATTTTGTTCATATTTCCCACTCCTTAAATGTGTTAAATAATCATGATTACAAAACTGACCAAAATAATGATTTGTGCCATAATCAAGCAGCCCTTCTATAGATTATATAAATAAATCAGTTCAAATCATAATCTAAGGTAATTGTTGAATATTTAATTTAGTTAAAATATCTATAGAAACGTCACCCTTGAGTTAAATACAAACAGAGATGTTAATTTGAACACCAGTAGAGGGCTGCATCTTTACACATGTAGGATATGGTCACAAATTGTAGAGAAAGCTGAGTATTATTAAAATCATTTAGATGTGCATTTCTGAGTTTGTATTTCTGGTGTGTTTTGATGCAGTTTTGAGAAATATAAAAAATAATGTGTGCAAGTGAGATGAGTAAAGAGCACTGTCCAGTGTCATTATTACTACACCCAATAACTATACATATTATATACTATAATTATTTTTGGTCTATTTATTTCCATAAAAAGGAACTAGACAGTATAAACTAAAAAAAAATGTAATATTAAAATTAAAAGATATTTATGCCTATTAATTGGAAAACTAAATTTTTTTAAAGTGTTATTTGTTATAAAACTTGTTTGTAACACTTGCCTTCTTGATCAGTTTTTCTACATTTCTTGCAGATGCAGAAGATCCCAACGACTGCAGCGACAATCACCAGAGATCCAGCAGAGATCAACACTATCAGAGGCACTGGAGAGTGTGAAGAAGACTGTGTGTCTGGTGCTGTAATGATACAGAAAGAATTGAATGCATCAGTCTGATCTACAACAGAAGACAGAGATCAGCATAGATCAACACTATGTAGCAAGGGTAGGCCTTGATCTGTAATGGACAAAATGAACCATGAATCTGATCTACAACAAACACTATGCAATACCAGCACTGTAACATGATAAATAAACAATCAAATACATCATTAGTTGATGTGGTACCTGCACATGTGTAACAGAGTGTGTTGATGTCCAGATGTGTGGTCTGGTTGCTGATGGGATTGTTCAGCACACAGCTGTAGGTGTTTTTATCCTGATATTCCACCTCCAGAGGTAGAGAGAGACTGATGCTGAGATCACACACACTGATGCTGGACAATACACTGATTCCTGCGTACCAGGAGAGAGTCGCATCACACACATTCAACACTGATGAACACACCAGTGAACAATTTGATGATGATGATGAACAGTGTGAAGAGTTACTGATGATGACAGGAACAGGCAGACGGGCTGAGAAAGATTAGAAAAATAAAGATTAATCATATTAGTAAATAAGATGGCTCTTTTTGACCATTTTAATATGTTGAGAGAGATTCTGATGTCATTCAGTAGACTACTGTGAGTCCAGATTTATAAAAAAAAGTTTGAGATGCCAGTTTTATAATAAATCAAACGGAAAGTGTTCAATAGGCTGAAAAGAAAAGTAAAAAAAAGTGTGTATCTCAATATTTTTTATTTCAAGATTGAAAAATCATTAATTTATTGTGTATATCTGCTTTAATTATAACAAACAAAATATGTAACTCACCATAGACTGTAAGACTAAAACTCTTGCTCACACGATCTTTAACCTCTAGTATATAAACTCCAGCATGTTCAGTTGTGATGTTTGTGATGGTCAGAGATCCAGTTTGATCGTCCAGCTTCAGTCTGTCTCTGAATCTCCCATCAAGAACATCATCATATACAGTCATTCTGTCAGCCAGTACATTCACTTCAGCTATTAAAGTGTTTTCATTTCCAAACCTCCAGTAAATCAGATCATCATCCATCATTTCAGTAAGATTAGAGTTTAGAGAGACTGAATCTCCCTCCATCACTGACACTAACTTCACTGTATCTGTGTCACCAAACACTCCTGAAGAACAGTTTATCACAGATTAAGGGTCTCAAATAACTTTGCTGAATTACTTAATACCATTTCTTGTAACTATAATGACTAGCAGCACAAACACAGAAATTGCTGGCTATTAAATCGAGAAAAAAAAAGAGAAGAGCAGCACAGACAAAAAAAAAAAAAAAAAAAACCTGTTCAACAGACAAAGAAATGTGAAAGGTTTGAAAAAGAAAAGCACCATTCCACAAAAATAACAGCATCAGCATCATTGATAAAATACTAACGCATGTACTAAATTACACTGATATAAAAATATATATATATGTAAAACATACATTTATAACTTACCAACCACTTGCCACAAACATGAGAGGAACAAAACAACACCGTGAACCATTTTCTTTAAAATATCATAAAAAAGACTGCTTTGAAATGACAGAACTCGTGTGCTTGTGAATCCTTCCCTAACAGGAACTGACCACCCTTCAGTTGACTCACTCTAGCTGTGATCATATATATATGTAGGCCGATACATAATATATACACGTAGGCCTATATCAAGTTTGATGTATCTTTTCTTTAGATTTTTTTTTTTTTAATCTTTCAGGTCATAAATTAAAAATGTAAAAAAAAAAAAAATTGTGTGAAGAGGGAAATTGTGAGGTTCATATTAGCAAGAGAGGTAAAACTAATTATTGACTGATATACTGATGTCTGTCCAATAATATAAGCAAAAACAACTAGTTTTATTAAAAATAACTGGAGGAACGATAGTGCCTGCAGTGATATTTAATAGCCTAAATTTAACCTGTTAATATTTGAGTGTGCATAATAATCTTCATTACAACCTTCATAATATGGACATACACTCACCAGCCACTTTATTATGTAAACCTTGCTAGTACCGGGTTGGACCCCCCAGAACTGCCTTAATTCTTTATGGCATTTATTCAACAAGGTGTTGGAAACATTTCTAAGAGATTCTGGTTCATATTGTCATAATAGCATCACACAGTTGCTGCAGATTTGTAGGCTGAACCGTTGATATAAGGCAGGATGATTCATGTTGCTTAAACCAAATTCTGACCCACCATCTGAATATCACAGCAGAAAACGAGGCACATCAGACAAGGCAACATTTGTCCACTGTCAAGTTCTGGTGAGTCTGTGTGAATTGTGCTTCAGTTTTCTGTTCTTATCAGTCAGGAGTGTCTGATGTGTGTTTCTTCTGCTGCTGTAGTCCATCTGCTTCAAAGTTTGATGTGTTGTGTGTTCAGAGATGCTCTTCTTCACTTCGGTTGTAAACAAGTTGAGTTACTGTAGCCTTTCTATCAGCTTGAACCAGTCAGATCCTTTTCCTCTGACCTCTGGGATCAACAAGGCATTTTCTCCCACAGAACAAAGAACTGATTTGATACTAGGCTCTGGCTCTGAACCAGCACTCAAACTGCCTTGGTGGAAAAGCAGTAAGAGAACTGAAGCTCACTGGATATTTTCTGTAAACCCTAGAGATATTTGTGTGTGAAAATCCCAGTAAATTAACAGTTTCTGAAACACTCTGATCTGTGTGGCACTAACAACCTTTCCACATCACGTTTCTTCCACATGATGCTCTGTTTGAGCTTCAGCAGATCGTCTTGATCATGCCCAAAAGTGTTTTTCAAAAACTGCTGCGGTAAGTGTGAGAGCTGTTAAACACAGGCAGAAAGCTTAAATAATTAGGAAATGAATTAGGTTAACTTCAGGTTAATTACCGGTAATAAAAAATGGCAAATAAGGAAATTAACAGTATACTAATATACTTTTACTGTAGCCTATATCTTTCTATGGCAGAAATAGTAAGAGTAGTATGCTAGTCTACTCTCTAAAGCGCTCTTCCTATCCTGAAGCTTCAGTCTGATTGGTCAAGCCTGCGTTACTTTCATTTGTATTTGACCAGTATCAACCAATATACAATATTGCCTTCGGGTTCTTTAATTTGACAGAATAGCCTAAATAATGATTACTATCATTTCACGTGTCCTTTTTTTTTAATTAGCCTATCCATTTTTAACAATTTTATCTTTAGGCTACGCTAGGCTAAATGTCAGGAACAGCTGTAGAGAAGTCAAATGAAGCATTGAGGGCGGTTTTTTTCCTGCTGAGACAGGAAAAGAAAGAGACCGATGCAGATGCCATTTCTACACAGCAAAAAACAGCGGAGCATCATTTGAATCTTCAATAGGCCTATCTTATTCAATTTACCAGAGCCACAGAGTTAAAATGATGGGAGGCTATATTGTGTTCACCCTTCTTTTCTTGCTCGTTAATGGTAAGACATTTTTTGTTTGTTTCTTTACTTTCGATCCTTTACATTTCAGCAAAGAAAAATGACTCAGTTTCATATCGGAGAGCGGGGCACAAACTAACACATGGCTAGTTGTAACACACACGGTGTAAATACGTCCACATATGCTAGCATTAGTGTTACTAGTTGCCATATCAACACTATGCATTTATTTTACAATAGGAAAAAAAAGTTCACTTTCATTTGTATTTTTTGTTTATTTAACATTAGACTAATCTAATATTATTTCAATCTTTAATGCTTCACTAACTAGCAGAAGACACTAGCCGGGTTTAAATCCCAGTTGCGCAGATTGGGAACGTTCTACACTGCATTAAAACGTAGGCTAACGTTACCCCGCTATTAGAATGCTATTCCATACAATTACCGATGCAATTAGCATAATTCACACATTTCTGTTGAAAACCAGAAACAAGTTAATAAAGACTGAGAGGAAGAACCTGAATATTCAGAAATTAGTAGCCTATTTCAGTAAATTTTCAGCATCCGTACTGGCGCGTCTATTTGTGTCCTCTGTAAGAGCTGTGTGTGAAGGGAGGTTAGTGTTGTGTTCAGCACTGTGTTTTTATGAATATGTTTCTTCATCTATTTACCTGCATTGTTTTGAACTATGTTGTATAGCTGTGTTGTGCAGTGTGTTCATTGTCAAAATTATTTCATTTTGAATAAAAAAAATGCTATTATTTTGTACTAAAAAAAGAACGATTGTATTTTATTGACAAAATATTTGAGTTTGTCTTGTATTTTTATTTATTTTTTCTTGTATAACATTTTAATCTGTCATATGATCATGTTACAATGTGCTCCACCTATGGGGCATGTTGTCACATTTCACTTCCATTCTTTCAGGGTAAATCAAGAAAAAAGTATACACTGTATCAATGAAACAAAACCACATAATTGTACTAGACATGTGTGAAACTAATGTGGGAAAAAATAAATACCCCAAGTGAATTTATACACAAACTGAGAAAGTCAAAAAGTCTTAGGTTGTGCCCCAAACATTTCCAACAGTGTTTTAATCCAGAGAAATCAGCGAATTTACTTTCGTAGAAACAATAAAGATGCTTTATTATATTGTGTTTTATAGACAGATGAGCAACTGTTTGGTTACCGCTATCAACAGAAAACGAATCATTGTTATAGCTCAAAACGGTTAGTCTTATTGTTTGAATCTCTTGTTTTCTTTGATTTACAGCGAGTAACATGTTTGTACCTCAAAGACAACACTGTTTTGTCAAGTGGCTAACATAGCATAATCAGAAAGAGCTTTATTTATAGTAATACAGCATTTTCTCCACCATTCATATATATTTTTTTAAATTAATGACATGCCCTTTAGCAACACAAGTCATCCAGTTTTTATTAATATGATATTCTAATATCAATCTAGTTCACTGCAATGTGCATCAAGTGTCTCATAGCAGCCACTGAGTGAACACAGAGTAATGTAACATTAAACACACTCAAATGTATTTCAGTGTGATTATTTTCACCAAGAAAAGCAGCGTTGCATTACCCCACAATTTTTAATTTGTCAAGTAACTTGACCTGTATGAGTAGTAATTCAGCACTTGCGGTTGTTTTATTAGATTATAAATAAAATAATGTGAATTTAAGCAATCTTTTCTTTTTTTTTACCGAAAGGAGCTGCAGTGAAATTATTTACTATATTTTTATACCATTTTTACAAATGAGGTTGTCCCCAAAGGAGATTGTAAGAGGCTTTGTCAGATTTATCTCACTTCTGGATACACATGTGTCCTCAAATGTATACACACACTGTCTTTGTGGGGTCTTTTCTTTGGCACCTGTTGTTATATTTTGATCCCCACAATATAGGTAAAATATGTACACACACCCACACTAATACTGTAACTGTTTATTTGTGTCTTCAGGTGTGTTCAGTGCTGAAACAGATGAAGTGAAAGTGATGGAGGGAGATTCAGTCACTCTAAAGACTGGTGTTACCAAAGATCCAGATGACAATATGATGTGGTATTTTGAAGACACTCGCATAGCTCAGATCAACGTAGAGGCCAGTAAGAGCTGTTTATATGATGGAGAAGACGGGAGATTCAGAGACAGACTGGAGATGGACTATGAGACCGGATCTCTGACCATCACAAACATCAGATCTGAACATGCTGGACGTTATGAAGTACAGCTCAACATAAAGAAGAGTTTAGGAACCAGCCAAAGCTTGAACAGAAACCGCAAGTGTGGCAGCACAAAAATCACCAGAAAGAGCAGCAGCACTCATGATGACACCATAAAAACATTCAGTGTTTCTGTCACTGGTGAGTCACTCAATGTTATTAACCCTGAAGTATTTTACAGATTGAATACTGTAAATAAATTATTTTAAACGGTGACATTCAGACATGTTTGTTTATTGTCAGGAAAATACTGCATGTTATTATTCATAGCTAAATAACCTGCTTTACAGCACAAAATGATTTCTGTCACAGTTTTCAACAGTCAGACATTAAACAAAACAAAATAATATTTTTAAAAACAAGTTCAACTTTCATTGACGCCATACTGCCATAATGACCTATTTCTTTAACATTAATTATTGTGTTTTTTTTTCTTTCCCCCTTTATTTGTATTCTCTTGTGTTTTCCAGTTGCTGATCCTGACAAGACCAATAAAGCAGCCCAAATGGCACCAAATGAGCAGGAGACTGACATGAGTATATTTCATCCTACCTTCCTTTTTTTATCTATTTATAATTGCACAAAATATATTACAATGTATTTATAAACATTGTTCTTGTGTGTCAGCAATGATAGTGTTGTTGTTGTTGCTATTTTTTATTGTTTTTAGTGATTTTTTTTTTTTTTTTTACTGAGATATGTTAAATCCTACAGTAAAATCTTGTGAGATTTTAAAATGTTTTACAGTTTTTCTTTATGAGCAAGAAAATGAGCTTCACTTTATAGTTCACCTCAATAAATCTGCTGTCATTCTTTCAAATGCATTAATTTCCTTTGGAAAAATAATTTGATAATGTACACACATATTTCATAAGGCAAAGCAAGGCAAGTTTATTTAAAACACATTTCATATACAGCAGGTAATTCAATGTGCTTTACTTTTTTTTAATGGTAATCAAAAATATTTAAGGAATGAAAAAAAATAAAGATTTACATTAAAATGAATATGAGGGACATAAAAGGACAAAAGGCTTAATGTAACAGAACAGAAACAGTTCGGTCAGGGTGTTCACAGATGTTTTAAATGTGAACTTAAGAGTCGCTGCTGACAGACTCATCTGATGTCCTATAGAGTCCATCACAGCATGTTTTTGAATGAATCCCATATTATCTGGGTTGATGCTTGTGATCTGAGAGCTCTGTTTGGTTTATAAAACATATCCAATATGGAATAATCACTGTATATGAACAGAGAAGTAAGTAAATCTCCACACTGGACCTGTAA
This sequence comes from Rutilus rutilus, assembly GCF_951802725.1. Lineage (NCBI taxonomy): Eukaryota > Metazoa > Chordata > Actinopteri > Cypriniformes > Leuciscidae > Rutilus > Rutilus rutilus. The sequence goes on along the minus strand of NC_140222.1, from coordinate 11,340,328 downwards.
AAGTGTCCATAGAGAGAATATATCTATGAATATGGTATAAAAACACAGTCAGATTAACTCACACTAATGTCTGTTTCTCTTGATCAGCTCCAGGTTCAGGTCTATCTTCAGGAGCTGTTGCAGGAATAGTTGCTGTTCTGCTGGGGTTTGCTGCTTCAGCTGTTGGTGTGACTTTCTATCGTCTCAGGAGCTCCTGAAAGGGTAAGCATCACCTACATACACTATAGTGAGAGGAAAACGTCTTTATCTGGCAAAATTGGTGTTTAATTGTGCGTGTGATTATATTTCAAAGCAGATGTGGAGAAAAAGAACTGAGAGTTTCTGTAGAAAGTCTTAAGTATGAGGTGAGATACTGAACTAGTGTGTCTTTATTGATCTGTGTTTGATTTCACCTGGACTGACAAAATCATCCTGGTTACAAATAAACATTTTAAACAGAACCTCATTCACCGATTGATGACTGATGTGCTGATTTTCTGAGTTTCCATAGCTGTTTATTTCACTCTCTTTATTGTCTGTGATTCGTTGTTTTCTTAGATGGAGAAAGATGAAGGTCACATGATCAGAGAGGATCGTAACCACTTCTGTAAAGCAAAAAAAAAAAAATGCTTCCTTTAAAAATACAGGGGAAAATGAGCTTGTGTTTTTGAGCTGAAACATGAAATGCTTTGCTGGCCTCTCATTAATGATAAATCACTTACCTTCAGCTGTTATGCAAATATTAAACCAGTTGTTACTGGAAACAGAGATAATGATGCTAATAATCATATTTTCTAGCTGAATGTTTATTTGTAATTTTATCATCTAAATGTCCTGTAATTATTTGCGCGACAAAAGTTACTGCAATAACATTTCAACCTTGTTTTAAATATGCATAATAAACTGCATTTAAAGTATTTGTTTTTAAATCTCAAATAACTTATAGAATTCGGGCCTTTCTGCTAAATTTATACAACAAGGTCTTGTTATTTGTTAGAAGTGAATGAATGCAGTGATTGTACCATCAAAACAAGGACACAAAGCCACTGTTCAGAACTTTCACTTTCATTGTCCCTCAGAAGATGACATCATCTTCCAGTCTCGGTCCACAAAGAAAAGAGTTATAATAACTTTAACACTTGAATTGCAGCATTTCTACTGTTATGGATTCTGAAAGTTAACATAGTCATTTTCTCCATAAAGAAAAGGGGGCTTTTGATAATTTAAACCTTTATAAATGAAGTTGTATGGTTCTGGCCTTCAGTCAGTATTAAACATCAGTAACCAAATGAATTTCAATGACAAATTGCACATTTAAAAATTACACTTGCAGTTTTGGGATTGTAGTACTTTATTGAGAAGATAAATAGGAAAAATACTTCCAGAACTAAGACTAAAGAAAAATTTGTGTTTGTTGCACTGTAATATTACCTTATAATGAACTTTACACTGTCTGCTTGTTTTTTAAATAAACTGTTTAATGCTGCCAGTGTGTTTTTATTCAACCATTATTCAATTTGATTCTGAATTCATAGTTTATTCTTATTATGATGGAAATGGACACCTTCAGTTATAATACTGTAATTATGTATATCAGTTGGGTAGGTAATATTTAGGTTTTTTTTTTCAAATATTTTTACATTTGTGTTGCAACATGCAACTCCTAGTAGCCTATGCTGTCTTGAGCTACCAGCCTATAATATAAAAGCTATTTTAATAATAGCCTACAGACAACTTTGGGAGACACAAGAAAATGAAAAACACAAGAATATATTTTGTAAATATTTATTTAAACATGCAATAATAGACATTTTGAAAGCTTAATCTCAGTCATCCGTGAGAAACGAACAGTTATAGGAGTAGTTTAGGACAAAACACGATTTGAGGCGCTCACACTAATCATTTGTGTTCTGGCTGCTTATTAAACAACATGAAAACAGCAACATAACATAAATTAAGAAAACATGAAATTGACATGACGTGGTCTGTTTTCTCCTGTTATCCTCTTGAAGCTCTGACGTCATTGACCAGAAGAACAGCAGCAGCCGCAGAAGCCACGCCCATCAGCGCAGTGACGACCAATCGCAGCACAGCTTCAACAGAATCACAACAGGGGGCGTGGCCTTCTGGAGAAACTAATGAAACAAATGATAAATTAAATTAATTTTCAACAAGCTGACTTTAGCTGTCACAGGCTCAAAATTAAAATAAAATAGATATCTGCACAATCTCCTTTTGTGATCCACAGATAAATCAAACCTGTTCAGAAAGTCATGAGTAAATGATGAAAGAAAATCATTCATAATATCTGGCATCTTAAAGGAGCTGTATGTAAGAAATTTATTTCAATTAATCATAAAATGGCCCTGATATGTCACTAGACATTAAGAAATCATGTTCATTTCAAATACTTATATCACTGACAACAGTAGTCCGGCCAGGATATTGTCATTTAAAAAGTGAAGTAGCCCTCAACTGATGTTGATGTTGTCATCTTGTGTTTTTGTCTGAAGTCCCACCCTCCACCTATCTACCAATCACAAAGTCAGTAGTGTTTCAGCATCCGGGTTGCCAGCTCTGCTCTAGTTACCACAGCTGCAGCTACAAACGTGTAGGGCCTACGTTCCTGCTGGATCCTGCAGCCTATCTGGCAACCTCGAGTCAGGGGGGAGGGGATGCAGTAATTTGAAAGTGATTGCAGTACCAGTTTTGGCCACAATCTTACATACGGCTCCTTTAATTTATCAATTTCTGTAAAAACAACTAATTAAATCAGTGAATATCATCATCAGAGCTGTGGTACCTGCACATGTGTGACAGAGTGTGTTGATGTCCAGATGTGTGGTCTGGTTGCTGATGGGATTGTTCAGCACACAGCTGTAGGTGTTTTTATCCTGATATTCCACCTCCAGAGGTAGAGAGAGACTGATGCTGAGATCACACACACTGATGCTGGACAATACACTGATTCCTGCGTACCAGGAGAGAGTCACATCACACACATTCAACACTGATGAACACACCAATGAACATGATGATGATGATGATGATGATGAAGAACAGTGTGAAGAGTTACTGAAGATGACAGGAACAGGCAGACGAGCTGAAAAAGATTAGAAAAATCCAGATCAATCATATCAGTAAATAAGACGGCTCTTTTTGACTATTTTAATGTGTTGAGAGAGTTTCTGATGTCATTTACACACAGTATACTATACTGTGATTCCAGATCTTTTTTTTAATAATCTTTGAGATGCCAGCTTCATAATAATTAAAAGGAATTTTGAACACCAGAAAAGTGTTCAATAGGCTGAAAAGAAAAGTCAAAAATATGTGTGTATCTCAATATTTATAATTTTAAGATTGAAAAATCAACTATTTAGGATTTATGCACTTTAATAAAAAAAAATAAAAAATAATGATTTAACTCACCGTAGACGGTAAGACTGAAACTCTTGCTCACACGATTTTTAACCTCTAGTTTATAATCTCCAGCATGTTCAGTTGTGGTGTTTGTGATGGTCAGAGATCCAGTTTGATCGTCCAGCTTCAGTCTGTCTCTGAATCTCCCATCAGGATCTCCATCTGTCAAGATGAAATTAACAAGGGTCCCAATGACTTCCATAGTATATTTTTTTCCTACTATGGAAGTCATTGGGACCCAAAAATTGCCTGGTTACTGATAAGCTCGGCTTTTATTTTGATAGGCCATATTTACTATTACTTCCGGGCCACGTGGCCAACCTGTCTATATTTCAATGTAGATCTTCAAACGGAAAAATGAAAAAAGGAATTTCAAAAAAACTAAATCGGACCGTTATTTGATTTCGGTTTTGTCATTTTTCGTTTTTGGATTCAGAACCAAAAACGGGAGAACGGCTCTTTTTTTTTTACCGTTTCTTTGTTTTTGGTTTGAAACATAGACTGTAAAAAAATATGGACGTAGTGTCCGTGACGTCACCCGTAGGTTTCTGAAGAGCATTTTTGAAGCCTAAAGTGGGCGGAGCCGGCCGTCGCCATCTTGGCCTTGCGTCACTCCCGGATAACAGAAAATAGACAAACAGGCGGGGCGTGAGTGGAGCTGAGGTATGGAAGGCCAAAAGGGCCAAAACGTGTGAAACTGTCGTGTAAACACGTAATTACGTGTTAACACGCAAATTATTAGACATTAGCACCACCTACTGGTTTGGTGCTCTTGCTCAAACACACAGAACCTAATTAGATTAAGGTTGTAAAAAGCCGTTTTTAATGTGAAAATACATGTTGAACAATGCATTTTCAGAATATAGGATACATATAATAATTATTTTAAATGGGCCTATTTAGACAGTTAAGTTAACTATAACTAATCAAGCCCTGAAAGGCATGACCATTTTCACAATCACAATAGAAATTGTGTAAGGATAATTACACATTTCTCCAAACAGTATTTTCATGTAGCCTACACTTATACCATATTTCTAAAGCATCTTTTTATAATTTAACCTCTATGCATTTGTTAGAGAGCCCCTTCTGATAACACCATTAAGCCTTATGAATCTGAGATAGTGCATTGTTTTGCGGTGTTTTTCGAAGTTAATATATATATATATATATATATATATATATATATATATATATATATATATATATATATATATATAACAAAGTTATTTATATTACAACACACACACTACACTTTGCACATTATATTACATTACACACACAAACACATATATTTTACAAAGTTATTTATATTACAACACGCACACTACACTTTACAAATTATACTACATCACCCCCCCCCCCTTATTTATATTATTTATATTATACACACATGCGTATGTCATAATAATAATCTAAGACGAGAGTGCCTTGAATTATTAATAATTGAAATGAGACAGAATTCCTGCCATAAAATGACATTTTACAATGGATATTCAAATGTGAAATCTGTGAATATAAGACCAACAATTATTAAAATAAACTGTAATATTACTACACAGAACAAGAGATTATGCTATATTCTCGCCAATGTTTGGATAGATTTGGAGATTACACTCGTGATCTATCTATTCAGTTTCCTGCAAGTTATACCCTTCCGTCAGTGTCGTTGGCTTATGATGGCTGATGAGGTATGCTCAGCGTTGTGCTTGCGTCACTCTATCATGAATAATTCAAATAAAATAAAGGTGTTGTGTCACGTTGACACTGCCTGTCGTAACTGTTTGTAATCATTCTCATGACTATTAATGTGATGATGCACACCTTCGTTGTATTGTATTTATTCATGAGATTGTGAACGAGCTCTTACCTAATGGATACGTTGAGCCTACGTCACCTGGCATCTTCAGTTTGGTGCACGCCCGTGATGCGCATCGTATAGTAAATACAGAGACGTGAAAACAAACAGCACAAAACATAGCTACTTTCGGTTTTAATAAACACTGTTAAACATATTACGGTGGGTTGTATACGTTGAAAATAGTTATTTTTTTACTTTATTTAAGTTTGTCATGAGTTGCTTCGCGATTAGCGCGACAGTCTGCCATTATATGCAATCAAAATACCGTTGCATTTGGAATCAATACGATTTGATGTTGTTTCAGAGTTATGAATTATTTATCTTCGACTTCGAATTATCCCCCCATGTCTATTAAGAGTTGGCTAAGTGAATGTCCGTAGCCTAACCCCCATTCACGGCCGTAGCCAGCTATGAGGTCACCGAGGTCCGGACCTCGGTCATTTTTTTTATATTCAAAAATAAAATGTCAAGCTCTCTGAATGATTATTTAGCCGTTTAAACCACCTCATATCATATGACCCAGATAGCAATTACGTTTGGGCCACATGTGGGTATTATCTGGCACATATGGCCAAGGCCGTAACCAGGGTTTGAAAATTAGTGAGGTCCGGAGTGAGGTGTTAAGAATTGTGCTATAATAACACCCACAAATGCACTACATATAGCCTAAACCTCAAAATAGACAGACATGTAGATGATTGTGAAAGATTTTTTATTCAATATAATGTTTTACATTTCACAGACATGTTACAAACTATTTACAGGCTATTTGCTATAGTGTGTGTGTGTGTGTGTGTGTGTGTGTGTGTGTGTGTGTGTGTGTGTGTGTGTGTGTTTGTTTGTGTGTGTGTGTGTGTGTGTGTGTGTATGTTTGTTTGTGTGTGTGTGTGTGTGTGTGTGTGTGTGTGTGTGTGTGTGTGTGTGTGTGTGTGTGCTACTCTTCAATCCTTGGCTCACTGAAATGACAAAATAAAGACAGATTCAGACTTCAGACAGATAGTTTATAATCAGTCCAATGAATCAGTCCAGTCCAAAAAGCAAATGCAAATGAATGTTGGATGACTATACTTTTTACAACATGCATTACCTTTCCATTAAAGGCTAGCTGTATCCTCCTGTGGCCAGAGGCATCCCACCGTCTAAGGACTCTCTCCTTGTCCAGCTTAACTTTTTGATGAACATGCATCAACGCCAGTCCTGTGAGCCTTTCACTAGACATAGAAGATCTGAGCCATGTTTTGAGCCTTCGCATTGCAGAGAATGACCTTTCACATTCACATGTTGTCACAGGAAGTGTAAGAAAAATTTTCAGCATACACTGGATGTTGGGGAAGAAGGCCATCTGTGTTGTTTTCAGGGTTTCCAATGCTGATGCAGGCAGCACACCATCTTCAGAGTGAAACTTGTGCCTCCAGCATTCTATCTCCTGCTCTACTGTGCTTGGGTAAGGTAGGTCCTCATGGTACCACTTTACCATTCTTTGCTCTCTTTCTTCTGTGAGTTTCCTCAAAGATTTTGGTACCAGGTAAGCTGCTAGTAATGCAGGTTCATTACTTTCAGAGAATCTCTCATCCAGCTCACTAGTTATGTGATCGATGAAGGGATAGAAGAGATTCACCCGGTAGTGGTCTTCCACTGACTCTGTGGATATGTTTGGTCTGTAATTCTGTTTTACTGATATTCTACGCTTTGTTGGGACCACATCAACTGAGTTGGCCAATGCTGTGGCTTTTTGAAAACATGGACTGAATCCTTGCTCATTTCTTTGGTTGGCTATGACTTGCCGTACATTTCTTGCCTCCTCGTATGCTGTGATGATGTCCAAGTTGGTAGACTGCAGCTGTTTGGTTAGAGGTAGCATATAACCCAGCACTTTGTTGGCTATTACAGCAGTAATGATGGTCTCAAATGTTCCAATACTATGCCGGAGAGTACTGGCCTTTCCAGAGGTGGTAGTTACTTCTGCCTCCATGGTCTCCAAAACAGAATGTATAGCAGTGAACTTCTCCACAAAAGCACTCAGTGTGTTTGCTCTGCTACCCCATCTAGTGTCTGACATCAGTGGGATCCCTGCTGTTCTTGGTTGCCCTTCTCTTCTACTCTCTGCCTGCAGGGCATCTTTTCTGGCCCCTGTGGCTGAGAAGAACACTGCAATCTTTTCTATGATGGCCATTGTGTTCCTCACTAAAGGAAGATCAGAACAACCATGCACCACAACCAAATTAAGTGCATGGCTCCTACAATGGGTGTACATTGCCCTGGGGTACAGTTCCTTGACTCTCTTTTGTACCCCACTCACTTTGCCACTCATTGTAGAGGCCCCATCATAACCCTGACCCCTTAGGAAAGTTGTTTGAAGATCCCACTTTGTCAGCTGATTGAGAATGGCTGAGGTTATTGTTGCCGCATCTTGTTTGGGCAAGGGACAGAAACCGAGAAAATCCTCCTTTATCTCTATGTTTTCTTCCTCCTCATTGACGTAACCGACACATATGGACATCTGTTCAGTCCCACTTATATCCATGGACTCATCAGCTAATACAGTGAAGTACTTGGCTGCCTGTATTCTATTGATTAGGGTCCCTCTGATTTCCTCTGCACAACATTCAATAAGCTCATTCTGAATTGCGGGTGAAAGGTATATTGCATTTTTGGGTGCAGTCTGCATGTGTTGCTTTAAGGCCACATCAAATTGTGCTTTCCAGTTAACGAAGTGGTTAAAGTTTCCATTCTCACTGTCCCCCTCCCAGCTCCCCCGGAATGCTACATTTCGCTGGCCAAGACACACAATTATGTCAATAATAGATAGAAGACTGTTACGGTTTGCAATGACTTTTTCCTCATATTTCTGGCTGATTATTGAACTAATGTCCTTTCTTTTTTTTTGGACAACAGAAAGGAAGTTTTCTGCCTTTTCTGTGGATTTTCGATGTCCTTCTGTTAATCTGTGTCTTGGGATGATACCTCTCTTTTCACCCACAGCATTCTTCCAGTCAGTAAAGCCCTTTGTTAGAAAACTACAGTTTGAGCCCTTTAACTTATTAAAGCTGAGGCAATGAGCACAATATGCTGAATCCTCAAATGGTGAGTAACGAAGCCATTCATTTTTTTTCTCCCACTGGACATTGTATTTTAGTTGTTTTGTGCCAAATGTCCGATAGGGATAGCTATGCTGCTCTGGTGGTATCCATCTATTTTGGAGCAAACAGGTTTTATCTCCATCTGAGAGGCTCTCGCCCTTATTTATTTTATTCTTTATTCTCACAGGGTCAAAGGGATGTAGAGTCCCTTCTTCAGTGTTCTCGCTGCCCTGCTCATCACTGATGTCATCCTCATCTAAGTTCCTCTGCTCTCTGTCCTCCTCCTCTGTCTCCTCATCTCTGTCCTCCTCTCTGTTGCTCTCCTCTGTCTCCTGATCTCTATCCTTCTCACTGTTGCTCTCCTTCATCTTGTTTTGATCTCTGTCCTCCTCTCTGTTGCTCTCCTCTGTCTCCTGATCTCTATCATTCTCACTGTTGCTCTCCTTCATCTTGTTTTGATCTCTGTCCTCCTCTCTGTTGCTCTCCTCTGTCTCCTTCTCATCTCTATCTTCCTCTCTGTTGCTCTCCTTTGTCTCCTGATCTCTATCCTTCTCACTGTTGCTCTCCTCCATCTTGTTTTGATCTCTGTCCTCCTCTCTGTTGCTCTCCTCTGTCTCCTTCTCATCTCTATCTTCCTCTCTGTTGCTCTCCTTTGTCTCCTGATCTCTATCCTTCTCACTGTTGCTCTCCTCCATCTTGTTTTGATCTCTGTCCTCCTCTCTGTTGCTATCCTCTGTCTCCTTCTCATCTCTATCCTCCTCTCTGTTGCTCTCCTTTGTCTCCTGATCTCTATCCTTCTCACTGTTGCTCTCCTCCATCTTGTTTTGATCTCTATCCTCTTCTCTGTTGCTCTCCTCTTTGTTCTCATATCCATCTTCCTGATCTTTCAATTTAGGCTTTTTTTTAAGAAATACATCTAACGTATTTTGCCGGAACCTTTTTGCCATTCTACACTCTCTCTGTTCTGTCTGTTTTGGAGGATAAACATTGCTAAATTAGACCTTCTTTATTGCATCACAATGGGTTATGTAACAATACTGATTACTGTAATAGATGTCCATAATAAACATTGCTATATGGATAATAACTTATAATAATAACTTTGTCTGTGCTCTAATGCAGTGGTTCTCTACTGGTTAGGCCATTGGACCCACATTTTACCATGGACATTAAGCTGCGACCCTTTTTTTTTGGAACTTGACCTATATATATATATAAAGAGTTAAGATGCAAAAGCCTCTAAGTGCCATCTGAAAATTTCTTCTAGAATGATCATTTTTATCAAGCTTGTAGCTATATTTAAGTTCAGTAATTTCACTTAAATGGCAATGAAAATTACCTATTAATTGTCATTTAAGTGAAATTACTGAACTTAAATATACGAGATATATATATATATATATATATATATATATATATATATATATATATATATACTGTATAAGAAATTAAACTAAACTGATGAGTATGAGGTAGCCTATAAGGTAGCCTAACCAGGTAAGGCTATTAAATAGCAGTTCCAAAATAGTTTTTGTTAATAAGTTGGTATGTGAGACCACAGTCACTTAGAAATACATTACAAAAACACAGTGAAAATAAAGTGGCATTTTGAGGGTTAAGGTCTGTTACCATGGTAAATTTGCGCGTGTAACTTAAGAGTGCGCGCAACGAGCACAGTATGACTGGCTGACAGGACTGGAAAGTTCTTTTTTTTTAGGTAAGGGAATTTTTATTTTATAACAAGTTATAAAAAATAACGTTAGAATAATGACACTGACATAAAACTTGACGACATCTCACTTGACCGTAGATACTGAATGAGGAAAAAGCGTTTTTCTCAGGCACTGATAGAAGAGTCAACCGCTTTCACGCACGTCTTTCAAAATAAAAGTCCAGCGTCAGAAAAAAAACAGAATTACGTTTGTTGTGTCTTTGACTGCACACTCCGCGACCCACTCAAAACGTTTTTGTGACCCACCAGTTGAGAAACACTGCTTTAATTTATGTTTTTTGATGACTTAAAGTTAACTAAAGAGCATGAGACGTCTTCCTGCTGGCCAGTAACGTTATTTGGCATAGCCTTTCATTAGGTAACAAACAGATTTGTATTATGCTATTGTTTTTGACAGTGTTATACATTTCTTTCAGATATTCACGATGATCATTGCGATTGTCTTACCGATTGTGGTATCTTCCTGTCAGCAATTAAGTTACAGTTTGTCTATAAGCTTTTTTTTATTAATGTACAATGTTGCCAGATATTGCTACGAAAAACAAGCAATTACAAAAAGAAAGAAAAAATATCCGAAATAAGTTCAAAGCTTGTGTTTTGTAAATACGATTAATATATCACTAACACTAGCGTGCAACTTTCCACTTTACAAACGTCCCGACTCCCAAAGTGTCACAATAAATTGGAAAAACGAGTAAAAAAAACACGTATAAAAGGTGGATCTGGCAACAAACGGAGGCTGCACCCGCGCTCTCACTCAACACGTTCACTGCGCCGTTCAAGCCCCGTTCACTGCGCTAGCTTCTTGCAGCAACATTTATTGCAAACACTCATATGATATGAGGTGGTTTAAACGGCTAAATAATCATTCAGAGAGCTTGACATTTTATTTTTGAATATAAAAAAAATGACCGAGGTCCGGACCTCGGTGACCTCATAGCTGGCTACGGCCGTGGATGGAGGTTTGATAAAGCGAATTGGGAAGAATTCATGAATCTGAGTGAAGAGGGATTAAAGAATATTATAATAGAATCAGATAGATCTGTAGAAATGATAAGTGATGATATTGTTTATGCCATTCAAGGAGCAGCTAATAAATATATACCAAAAGGGAAAGGAGGTAGGAAGAATAAGATAGTTCCGTGGTGGAATGAAGAGTGTGCAAGTGCAATAAGAAGGAAAAGGAAAGCATTTAGGATAGTTAAGAAAACTCATAATTTTCAAGATTTAATAGAGTATAAAAGAGCACAAGCTGAGGTAAGGAAGATTGTAAGGAAAACTAAGAAAGAGTATTGGATGGCTTATTGTGATGAAATAGGGAAGAATACACCAGTAGAGGAGGTATGGGGCATGATTAAGAAAATGAAAGGGATTCAAAAGAGTAATGGATATCCAGTTTTAAGTATGGAGGGAGAAATAGCTGTGGAGGATGAAGATAAAGTGGAAATGTTTTTAAAGGCATTTATTAAAGTAAATAGCTCAGAGAATTTGACTGAACAGAGTAAGAAAATGAGAGAGTGTGTGATGAAGGAATATTCTGAAATAAAGAAGAAAAAAGAGGCTGAAGATAATTTGTTAGATGTATCATTTTCTATGAGTGAGTTAAAGAATGCAGTAAGAAGAATGAAACAATCTACTACAGGAGTGGATGGAATTAGTTATTGTATGATGAAGCATTTTAGTGAAATTTCTATGGAAGTGATTTTAACATTTTATAATAGAATATGGATGGAAGGTATAATTCCCCAAAGTTGGAAGGAAGCATTAATTATACCTATTAAAAAGCCTGGGAAAGATCCAAGTAATCCTATAAATTATCGTCCAATAGCTTTAACTTCTCATGTAAGGTAATGGAGAGAATGGTAACTGATAGATTGACTTATCATTTGGAAAAAATGAACTGGTTTTCTTCTTATCAAAGTGGGTTTAGGTGTGGTAGAGGGACTATGGATCCAATAGTATTTTTAGAAGATGAAATAAGAAAGGCATTTATAAATAAGGAAAGTGTTATTGCTGTTTTCTTTGATATAGAAAAGGCATATGATATGTTGTGGAAAGAGGGGTTACTAATAAAGTTACAGAAGATGAGTATAAAAGGAAGAATGTATAATTGGATTAAAGAGTTTTTAATTGGAAGAAGTAAAGGTGGGTGGAGCAATATCTTCAAGTGGAATAGTTGATAATGGTACACCTCAGGGCAGTGCAATAAGTCCACTTTTATTTATTATTATGATTAATGATGTTTTTTTAAGGATTGATAGAAGTATGGGGAAATCATTGTTTGCTGATGATGGGGCTATCTGGTTTAGAGGAAAGAATATAAAGTATAACATAAAGAAAATGCAATGTGCTCTAAATGAAGTAGAAAAGTGGTCAGGGGAAAATGGTTTTAAGTTTTCAGTGGAAAAGACAAAAATAATAGTTTTTACTAAAATGAGGAGGAATATGGATGTTAAGTTAAAATTATACAAAAAAGAATTAGAGCGTGTAAGTACAGTAAGATTTCTAGGAGTTTGGTTTGATACTAGATTAACTTGGAAAGAGCATATTGAGAAAATGGTGGGAAGATGTAAGCGAGTTGTGAATGTAATGAGATGTATTTCAGGTCAGGAATGGGGAGCAGATAGATTGGCTTTAAAAACTATATATATATCTGATCTATAATGGATTATGGTTGTATTGTATATGGTTCTGCAAATAAATCTCATTTAGTTAAAATAGAAAGAATTCAATCTCAAGCACTAAGAATTTGCTGCGGAGCATTTCCAACTTCTCCAGTTTCGGCTCTTCAGGTAGAGATGGGTGAAATGCCCTTGCAGATAAGAAGACAGCAATTAATGGCATCTTATTGGGCAAATTTGAGAGGACAGAGAGAGGATCATCCAACAAGGAAGGTAATAAGTCCTAGCTGGGAACATGAGAAGAGATAGGGTAATAGTTTTGGATGGAGTGTGGGGAAATTAGTTCGAGATATGAGATTGGAGGAGGTTGGATATGCTCCAATAATTCCTTTATCTCCAGTACCATTATGGGTTATGCCCCAACCAGAAGTAGATTTAAGTTTATTAGAAAAAAGACAAAAGGAAGGTTCATATGAAACAGAAGTATATAATGTAAGGGAGTATATTGGGTTTACAGATGCATCAAAAGATCCAAAAACTGATCATGTGGGTTCTGCATTCATTATTCCAAAGGTTAAAGTGTATAAGAATAAAAGGATATCAGATTGTTTATCGGTGTATACTGGAGAGATGTTTGCAATAATTATGGCAATAAGGTGGATTAGGGAAGTTAAAATATCCAAGGCAGTAGTATGTTCAGATTGTAGTTCAGCTCTAATAAGTTTGAAGGAGATGAAGTCAGAAACAAGACAGGATATGGTAATAGAGATAATTCAAGAATTATATTCAATCAAACAAGCTAGTTTAGATGTACAGTTTTTGTGGGTTCCAGCACATATTGGGCTGAGAGGTAATGAGGAGGCTGATGCATTAGCAAAAAAGGCAATAGAACGAGATATAGTAGATATACCGATTTTATTTAGTAGGTCAGAAATTAAGTCAATTATTAAAAAAAATATTCTGAAAATATGGCAGCAATATTGGGATAATGAAATAAAAGGTAGACACATGCATCAAATAGAGCCAATAGTGGGTAAAGGAAGAGTATCAGGTAGGTGTAGGTATGAGGAGAATATGATTACAAGATTAAGATTGGGACATACAAGATTGAATAGTACATTGCATTTAATAGGTAAGAGTCCAACAGGTTTATGTGAGGCATGTGAAGTTGATGAAACAGTTGAGCATGTAGTAATGCACTGTAGGAGATATAATGTTGAAAGGAAAGAGTTGAAGGAGGAATTAAATAAAATAGGAGTTAAGTTCACTATTCAAAATGTATTAAAGTCAGATAGGAGTATAATAAATCTAATGGTAGACTATTTGGGAAATGCTGGGTTAAATAAGCGCATTTAAATAAGGCTTTTTTTTTTTTTTTTTTTTTTTTCTACCTGTCATGGGGGCTGAGAGTAGACGGAGGAGCTGAACACGCAGCGCCGGATGAAACTCTATGAAGCCTCTGTGCGGGTAAATAGAGGTTATAGTTTAGGAAGTGTCAATGGTCCATTTCCTAGATAGATGGCGGTAATGCACATATCTGTCTGCGATCCGCCGTAAAAAAGCAAGAAGAAGAAGAAGCCTCAAGCGGCCAGTCAACGAATTGCAGTTTAACTCACTTCCGTGTTGGTTTCAAGAGAGAGACGGGGGAGGTTGCCGCTTGTTTGAAACGACAAACGAAAAACAAGTGGTTTCTCGTTATTTTGTTTTGTGGTTCAAACGAAAAAACAAACTATCAAAACGTACACGGACCTCGTCACCATAAGTGGCTTCATTTTTGGACGAAAAGTGGTGAAAATGAAGCTTCTTTTTATTTTGCTCTCACTGTGTTCGTTATTACTCGACCAAGGTAAGACATTTCTCTCTTCTTGTCTATAAAAACGAGCAAAGAACTTTTCACATCAAAGCTATAAAGAGAAGTCATTTGATAAGTCCGCTAGCCTAGCCTAAGGAATGTGGAAAATAAGCGTTCTTGTTGAACGTCTATTTTCAATAAACACACAAATGCACAGTTTCACCTAATCTCATGTTAATCTTGAGTACCTATAGAGTAGTAGTGCATCCTTAATATCTCCAAAAAGTGTTTAGTTTTATTATATTTATAAAAGAAAAATACAGCTTTCCGATTCTCTCCGGAAAAAGCCGAGCTCCTGGAGGCGGAGCTATAGAGTCAAGCGGTAGCTTTCCAGCAAAAGACAGAAATCCGATCCAGTTGTACTTACATGAATGGGGTCTTTTATCACTGGGACCGCACCACGTTTTAATAGCAAACGATTTGCAAATCCAGCGTCGAGGCCTTGTTAATAAAACTTTCATCACTGAAATGACCAGAACACATAACCGCACTCCGTTGCTGCTAATGAAAACTTTCATCACTGAAATGACCAGAACACATGGGTGATTCTATAATTGGAGATACATTTTGCATTTCAATTTAAAAAAAAAAAAAGGTTGTCATACAGAACCATTGTTTAAGAATTACCTTGAAAACACTTTAAAGTTGATATATTCAGTGCTATACAAATACAGATAGTTTATTATGTTCTCTATTTTATCAAAATATCACCTGTTCATAGTTTTTCTCGTCAATTCTGTTACGGACGAACAACTAAATATATAGAAGTAACAGTACATCAAAAAATGATAAATCTTTTTAGTTTCATTTGTCATGTAGTCCTTTTATTCAGGCCTTTAAAACAGATATTAAATGTTATATTTATACAACTTCAAAATTAGATTCACCCCCAGGCAATAGTGGATTATCCAAAGGGTGCACTTGTTTTTTTATCAAATTACTTGAACATTACAGGGTAGAGATAAAACTATAACATATATCTTACTCTTGCACAATATAAAAATAACAATATTAAGTAGTTTGATATTTCAATGTATTATCTCATTAATATTCAAGATGAAAGACTAAAAACAGAATTGACACATCTGGCAACAGAATTGACGGGGGTAACAGAATTGACCCAAACCAACCAGAACATGCCTATAACAAGAAAATAACTGCTGAGTTATTGAGAAATACTCAACCAGATATCCCTCTGGATCTCTACATGCCGTGTCGCAACCTTGGTCAGGGGTGGAATTAATCTGAGGATGTCCTCATGTGGGTACCAATGAACATCTTCACGACCAGGCCAAAATAATCTATTTTTTCCTATTTGGTGCATGCACTTGACCCTCACATGAGTCTCATTGACCTCCAGGATGGTACCAGGATAGATATCATGGTCATATGTGAGGACACACCATTGTCCAACCACATCCTGGCTCTCGCAGTGTATGTCTGTCTGTTGGTCTTCATCTCTCTCTTCAACGGCTCTCTCTTCTCCAACGGCTCTCTCTTCTCCAACGGCTCTCTCTCTTCAACGGCTCTCTCTTCTCCAACGGTTCTCTCTTCAACGGCTCTCTCTTCTCCAACGGTTCTCTCTTCTCCAACGGTTCTCTCTTCTCCAACGGCTCTCTCTTCTCCAACGGCTCTTTCTTCTCCAACGGCTCTCTCTTCTCCAACGGCTCTCTCTTCTCCAACGGTTCTCTCTTCTCCAACGGCTCTCTCTTCTCCAACGGCTCTCTCTTCTCCAACGGCTCTCTCTTCTCCAACGGCTCTCTCTTCTCCAACGGCTCTCTCTTCTCCAACGGCTCTCTCCTCTCCAACGGCTCTCTCCTCTCCAACGGCTCTCTCTTCTCCAACGGCTCTCTCTTCTCCAACGGTTCTCTCTTCTCCAACGGCTCTCTCTTCTCCAACGGCTCTCTCCTCTCCAACGGCTCTCTCTCTTCAACGGCTCTCTCTTCTCCAACGGTTCTCTCTTCAACGGCTCTCTCTTCTCCAACGGCTCTCTCTTCTCCAACGGTTCTCTCTTCTCCAACGGCTCTCTCTTCTCCAACGGCTCTCTCCTCTCCAACGGCTCTCTCTCTTCAACGGCTCTCTCTTCTCCAACGGTTCTCTCTTCAACGGCTCTCTCTTCTCCAACGGTTCTCTCTTCTCCAACGGTTCTCTCTTCTCCAACGGCTCTCTCTTCTCCAACGGCTCTTTCTTCTCCAACGGCTCTCTCTTCTCCAACGGTTCTCTCTTCTCCAACGGCTCTCTCTTCTCCAACGGCTCTCTCTTCTCCAACGGCTCTCTCTTCTCCAACGGCTCTCTCTTCTCCAACGGCTCTCTCTTCTCCAACGGCTCTCTCCTCTCCAACGGCTCTCTCCTCTCCAACGGCTCTCTCTTCTCCAACGGCTCTCTCTTCTCCAACGGCTCTCTCTTCTCCAACGGCTCTCTCTTCTCCAACGGCTCTCTCTTCTCCAACGGCTCTCTCCTCTCCAACGGCTCTCTCTCTTCAACGGCTCTCTCTTCTCCAACGGTTCTCTCTTCAACGGCTCTCTCTTCTCCAACGGCTCTCTCTTCTCCAACGGTTCTCTCTTCTCCAACGGCTCTCTCTTCTCCAACGGCTCTCTCTTCTCCAACGGCTCTCTCTTCTCCAACGGCTCTCTCTTCTCCAACGGCTCTCTCTTCTCCAACGGTTCTCTCTTCTCCAACGGCTCTCTCTTCTCCAACGGCTCTCTCTTCTCCAACGGTTCTCTCTTCTCCAACGGCTCTCTCTTCTCCAACGGCTCTCTCCAACGGTTCTCTCTTGTCCAACTCTCTGCTTTCCATTTAATGTGAGAGGATCAGCAGGGAACTTGAATGTCTTTGTTTGGTGGCACTGGCACACCAACTTTTGCTGAGTGGAACAGGAGCAACTCACATCCCGGTAAATTAGCTGATATGGGAAGACCGTGACCACTTGGTGGATTTTCCAATAACCCAATTGATCAGTGTGTCTCTGTGTGTGTGTGTGTGGCTATAAACACACATTATGCATTTGTGTGTGTGTTTGCATCATTGTGTGATTGTAATCAAGGCAGGGGCAGTGTGAAAACCAAGGCATGGACATTGGTCAATTCTGTTACCATACCTTGGTAACAGAATTGACAGTAACAGAGTTGACATTTTTAGCATTTTTTACTAATAACACCACATGCTAGCATAAAGGCTAAGAGCACATGGCCTGATACTAAAGATGATTTTAAAAACTTTTAATACCTCCTTTTGTTAATATCTTTGAACTTTGCTTTCCCTATGAGATTGTTGAAACAGTTTTGACATGTTATATGAACTCTTGGTGCAAGTGCCTGTAAGATTACATGGCTTCAGAGAGAACAAAACACATAGCTCCTAGTTCTTCAGAGTTTAATACCAAAAGGGAAGTGACATCATCTTGCGTTGCTTAGGATACTGATGCGACAGATAAGCATACTTTAAAGAGACAATAACATGTAGTAACAGAATTGACACAGGATTTATGGATTGGTATTTTTCAACAATAAAAGTTACTTTTAAACAAATTAATTTAGCATAATTTGGAAACTGTCACCAATAATAATTTATAAACAAAATAATTAAAACCCCAACCTGAAATTTGTAATTTAAAACATGTTTAATGCATATTTTACCCTTGTTTGAAAAAAGTACCACCCACTAAGGACAGTATGATATCATGACTTTCAGCATCATGAAATAGCTTTTAAAACAAAATATTTTCTAGTTTTACACTCTAACATTTTGTGACTCTTAAAAAGAATAAAAAAAAATTAAAATGTGTTTTTGGAGTAAAATTTTGGTAAAGCTGTTAAAAAAAAATGGCTTCGGACTTCAAATGTATCTCCAATTAAAGAATCACCCACATAACAGCACTCCGTTGCTGCCCCGGAAAAACAAACTGCATCCACTGTTCTTGTAACACTGGGTTCTTTGGAAAGCTGAACACGGTAAGCTTTCCCTCACATCCAAATACACACTTTTTTGGAGACATTCTTGAACAAATCCTATGCAGCGCTGGCTGCCGATGATTTCCTGTTGAAGCGCGTTGATGTGCGCGGTCTCGCTCTCCTCTGGTCGACGTATGCGCGGGCGCGCTTTTCCGAGAGAGATGCTCATATAAGGAGTTCCACTCTGATCTACGTCATTAGATCCACGATCGAAAAAAAGCAGCCGAAACTTGTACCAACCCGGAAGTAAGATTTTCGGCACAGAAATTCTCCGTAATTCGTCGAAAATATATTTTTTAAACTTTGCCCATGTTTAGCATGAGAATCCATCTCTTTAACAGTGTAAACAACTCTGAATACATGAAACACCATTGTACCCCCCCTTTAATACAAAATCATTAGTTTAGATTGAGCCTGATGTGTGAAAACTTCCACTATCGCATTTTATCGCGTTTCATTGTGTTTCTCTGTCCTCTTTGTCTTGTGAAATAATGAAAAAACAGGCTGTGCCAATAACGGACCAAGCCATTAGATAAATCAAGTTTAAACATGAATATCCAGTCGGGTCATACTAGACTCAAACAGACTAGGCCTATTGTGATTTGTGAAATATTTCACAATGTATTTTTGGTCAGTTAACCCTTCCCTGACTGCCTAACTTCACGATTCTGATTTGAGCAAACTTCCACAGTACAGTTTTAGCCAGTTAAAATGGAAGAAAATGTATGACAAATGTACTTGAAACAAAAAAAGCTTGTTGAATTGTGCTAAAAAAGAATTTCATTAACCATGCTTGCAATTTAATGCATTGTATTTTTAGGGCTTGCATTTTTATGGACTGAAATTCAACATGGTTGTAGATTTCAGCTGTGAATATTTCAATTCAAAACATTTTACAAACATTAAAATTTCAATAATCCATATTCACCATTCAAATACTCTGTTTAAATACAACCTATTCGACAGGCAATGTTCTGTACATTATTTTTAACTTATTTGCTTCCACAAATACAGTGGTTCACTGAATGTGAAATGTTGAATTTTCTGTCGAATTTGAACCACTGAATTTGTCTAAGCGAATTTGTAAGATGAAATAAAATAGACTGATAATTGCCTGTTGAATATCATAGGTAGTATTTTTAAACAGACAGAACATTTTGCAAGCCCTTAAAAGTGCATCAAAATGCAAGAATGTAATTTTTTCCCAATTAGTGCAATTCAGCAAGCTTTTTTGTTTCAGATACATGTCATTATTTTATTTCTATAAGTTCACCCTTCCCTGACTTCTTAAAGTCAGTATTTTAATTTGTGAAAACTTTTACAGTAGTTTTGAACAGTTCACCCTTTCTTGACTTCTTACAGGGTTATGTCAAGAATCACACACAAAAGAGAGAGATCCAAGTGCAGTTAATTTATTGGGGTAACCCGTACTCACAATCAGTTCAGGCAAATGGTCAAAATCCAATAAGTCAATCCAAGAACATAAAACACGAACAAGAACAGGCAGCAAACAGGAACAGAAGTGTGAGGACATTAAACAAGAACTCCGTGACAAACACTGAAACTGACAGGGTATATATACACAAGTGCTAAACGAGGTGACGAGAAACAGCTGAACACAATGAACACTCAGTGACAGACAGGATCATGGGAAATGTAGTAACAGAGTGTAGGACACTGTGCGGGAAGAGGACCTCTAGTGGACACCGAGGGAACACAAACCAGACACTGTGACAGGTTAGTTCACCCAAAAATGAAAATTCTGTCAGTAATTTCTCACCATGTTGTTCCAACCCCGTAAGACTTTCGTTCAACTTCAGGAACATAAATTACTGTAGGATATTTTTGATGAAATCTGAGAGCTGGATCACTCCTTCATACACTGTAAAATCGAATTAGTTGGACTTAGGCCTACTTAAAAAAAAAGCATGCAAACCGATTGCCTTAAAAACAAGTAAAGTGAAATAGGAATAGTATGTGGTACTGACAAATGCTTAGTTAGTATAGTTCACTTACACAAGAGTTCTAGTGACTAAAAAAGAACTGTAGAGATAATTGTACTTGATAATTTACTTTAAATAAAATATAATTGTTACCATTGTTGTGTTTTGCAGGGTGAATGTTGAAGTCTGTGTGACTCAAGTATGATCAATTGCAAGATTGTCACAAATATAGAAGGATTATATCAACACAATTAAAAGTTTTACAAGGTGTTTCGGACATAAGTGTTAGCATCAAAATTATAAAAGATCATTAATTGACATAAAATATAGTTATGTTATACATCATTATGTATATATATATATATATACCGGTATATATATATACACACATACACTTCTCCTCCTTTGAAACCGAATAACTGATTTCTGGTTGCAATCGCTGCATCAGTTTGAAGAGAATTACAATAGTATAAATGAAGTTCCAAGTGCCCAACCAAGGGGATCACTAATCGCCATTATGGTGACTAAAACATTTTAGGAAAATCAGCATCAATTTATGAAGTTAGCTTATGTGATGTTCTCTCAAATTTTTCAGTTGTATTAAAATTTTAACATTCAAGATGACTTTGGGAAATTAGTGAATGCAAACAGAGAAAAATAACTGCAGAAGTGGAGGAAATGAGTGAAACGTCCATTAAGATTTTCCCCGCAAACAGGGCCTCTAAACTCACATTCTACTTCATTATTCAAACTAAGTAATATGTTTTGAATAATATCTAAAGTGAATACTTGTTTAAAACAATCACTTCAGCAAAGTTTGTACTATTTTCTGTTTGTAATGATCCATAAAATTATTGATTTTTGTTTAACTATACTATTATTAAATTGCTCATTTCTACCACTTCGCTTCATGTCTGCTCTCTGTACTGTACCATATAAATAATTTGCATTATTATTTATCAAATTAGATGGAAAAAAGCTAGTAATATTTTTAAAATGAGTATAAAAAGTCAGCAGTTCATCAAAAAAATTAGACTCAAATTCCACTCCTGCACAGAAGGAAAGATAAAGCAATCCTCTACAGTGAGTTTAGAGTTATTACCTGCAGTAACAGTGGTTGGAGAGCTAATTAACACAAAATGTGATTGTAGAGGCCAAAGTACAATTCATAGTATTGTGAATAAGAGTTAATGTTAAAAAGGTAAATAATTTCATTTAGAAGTTCATGTAATGGTTAAAATGTTAAATAACACTTAAAAGGTTAAAAGCATACTAGAATTCATGTTCTTATAGGATTTAGTACATATTGGTGAAATAGTGTACTGCCTCTTTAAGAACCGGCCAACTCCGGTTACATTACGTTGATTCTTATTATGTGATTCAGATCTTGAGAGCTGTGGAAGCTAACGGTTTTCTTACCTGATAACTGCTAACTTTTAGCTACTTTTATTAAGAATTTTTTATTTCATTAGCAACTAGAATAAGTGTATTAGTCAGCTCACATTCTTTCTTTCTTTTTTCTTTTTTTGTAAATTGGAAACCAAGGAATCCCAGCTGGCACACAACATCATATGACGTTGATATTCGGTTGAATTTTGGTTGCGACGTCGGATGACTAAAATTCAACATCACCTCAACGTCTAATGTCAACGTTAAGCTGACGTCCAATACCGACGTCAGCTGAAGTTGATATTTTGTTGTTTTTAGGTTGTGTTGTAAAGTTACCAAAAACCAGCGTCTCTATGACGTCATAATGGTAACGTCCACACAACGTCAAATTCTAACATCATTAG
Organism: Rutilus rutilus; assembly: GCF_951802725.1. Classification (NCBI taxonomy): domain Eukaryota; kingdom Metazoa; phylum Chordata; class Actinopteri; order Cypriniformes; family Leuciscidae; genus Rutilus; species Rutilus rutilus. The sequence goes on along the minus strand of NC_140222.1, from coordinate 11,318,094 downwards.
ACGTAGAAGTTTTGTTGGTTTTAGGTTGTGGTATTTACTAACCAAAATACAACGTCAAGCCAACGTCTCCTGACAACGTCATATTTGCGTCAAACACTGACATTCAGTCTGAGGTATGGTGACCAAACCCCAACGTCATCTTAACGTCGTAATGGCAACGTCCAGACAACATCAAATTCTAACATCATTAGACGTTGATATTTTGTTGGTTTTAGGTTGTGGTATTTACTAACCAAAATACAACGTCAAGCCAACGTCTTCTGACAACGTCATATTTGCGTCAAACACGGACATTCCCTCAAGCGGAGATTTTCATCTTTTATTTCAACAACGTTTCTGAAGTGGATTTATTGAACTGTGTTGCTGGGCTAGCAATAGACACTAAAAATGGAACTAGCTGCTTGGAATAATGTTAGATAGTTCTTAGTGTAAGCCATTGCATATCTCAAGATTTCAAACCTCTACAGTGATACATTAATAATAGTAATTCATTTGATTCGATTGTATTATTCATACAGAAATAAAGTGGCATTTACTGTTATTTCACAAAATAGGCCTACATAAAAAGGACACACACTTATTTATAACTTCTTCCTGTATTGTTGGAAATCGCAGGCGAAAGTGATGCAGTTTCTTCATAACACCTGTGATCGTTTAATTCTTATTAAACATACATATATCTTTCATTTCTTAATAATCGGTGTTTAAAATGAGAATGCTGTATAACTGTAAACTACAATTTGACTGTCATTTGCCTCCTCTGAATGCACCTTGAATACATTTGATTTAAAAATGTCCTGCATTATAATAGTTTTACATACTCTTTCAATATGTATTGTATGTATTGATGCATTAAAATATTTATATAAGTATCATAAAAGTATTTAATTTTTAAGGCAAAGACTACATGCAGGCAAGCCCATTGTTTTTTCATGCACTGGTCAATTTTTAATTTTGTCAATTTCAGACCAGTTGAAAGAAAGCATCCAGAACACACATTTAAGTGTTTATTTTATTCAATTTTGTGTAGATTTCAAGTACAATACATATCTTTAAAATCTATGAGGTTTTTTTTCTCCTGAGTCAGAAATCTCCACTTCAGCAGCTTTAAACTTTACAGTTTTATATCTATATTTTATATAACATTTTAATCCTACAACAGGGTGACATTTTATTTACTGTCTGTTGTCAGTTTACATATTTAAACAACATTTCAGAAAACTTGTAATACAAAACAATTATCTTAATGTACTGTGATTACTCAACAGAGGAAATATGGTGATATCTATTAGTTAAAATATTTCCCCTATTTACCAGGGTCAAAATATCTGATGCTGCAAATATTTCTCTACCACACACAGACACACACAGAGAGAGAGAGACTAATAACTGTTAATTTGTGTCTTCAGGTGTGTTCAGTGCTGAAACAGATGAAGTGAAGCAAGTGATGGAGGGAGATTCAGTCACTCTAAACACTGGTGCTACCAAACAAGAACATGACAAGATGCTGTGGTATTTCAACGACACTCGCATAGCTCTGATCAGTGGAGAGGCCAGTAAGAGCTGTTTATATGATGGAGAAGACGGGAGATTCAGATACAGACTGAAGGGGGACTATGAGACCGGATCTCTGACCATCAGAGACATCACAACTGAACATGCTGGACGTTATGAAGCAGTGCTGATCAGAAGCAAGAGTTCAGGAACCAGCACAAGCTTGAACAGAAACAGCAAGTGTGACAGCACAAAAATCACCAGAAAAATCAGCAGCACTCATGATGACATCATAAAAACATTCAGTGTTTCTGTCACTGGTGAGTCACTCAATGTTATTAACCCTGTTATTTAAAGTAAGTATTTTATATAAATAAAGTATTTTACAGATTGAATACTGTAAATAAATGATTTTGAACGGTGACATTCAGACATGTTTGTTTATTGTCTTTTCATATGTTATGTTATTGTTCGTATCTAACAACGTGATTTACAGCACAAACTGATTCCTGACAGTTTTCAACATTCAGACATTAAACAGAACAATATAATAATAAAAAACAAGTCCCGCCGCCATAATGTCATTGCCACCATAATGATCTATTTCTTTTACATCAATTCTTGTGTTCTTTTTGTATCTCTATTTGTATTCTCGTGTTTTCCAGTTGCTGACAAGACCAATAAAGCATTCGAAATGGCACCAAAAGAGCAGGAGACTGACATGAGTATATTTCATCCTACCTTCCTTTTTTATCTATTTATAATTGCATAAAATGTATTATTATTATTATTATTATAACAACCTTTATTTTACCAGGAAAGAAAGCATATTGAGATTAAAAATCAGTTTTGCAAGAGTGTCCTGGCCAAGATTATCAGCACACAACTCACTTTGGTTTAACAAATAGCATAGGATATACACAGGCAAATTTAAAATAAAATAAGTAAATCAATGCATAAGTCAGGCAAAGCATCTAAAAAAATGTTTCTGTCTCCAAATCTTTTATAATCACTTTAAAAATGACAATGTATTTATAAATACATTGTTCTTAATGAGACAACCTCTTCATATTCAGGCATGTCAGCAATGATATCAGTGTTGTTATTTTTATTTAATAAAAAAAAAATATATTTATTTTTATTTTATTTATTTTTTAACTGAGAAATGTTAAATCCTGCAGTAAAATCATTTGAAATTTCAGAAATGCTTTACGTTTTTTCTCTATGAGCCAAGAAAATGAGCTTCACTTTATAGTTCACTTTAATGAGTCTGCTGTCATGCTTTCAAATGCATGAATTTTCTTTGGAAAAATTATTTGGTAATGTAAATACAGATTTCATAAGGCATGGCTCGACAAGTGTATTTAAAACACATTTCATACAGCAGGTAATTCAATGTGCTTTACATGTTTTTAAATATTTAAGAAAATGAACTGAAGAATAAAAAGAAATAAAGATTCACATTAAAATGAATATGAGGGACATAAAAGGACAAGAGTCTTAATGTGAACAGAACAGAAACAGTTCAGTCAGGGTGTTCACAGATAATAGAGATGTGTTAAATCTGAATTTAAGAGTCGCTGCTGACAGACTCATCTGGCACGCCCTCCTCACCCCTAATCCTACCCAAGGGGTTTGCAGTGCGTATCATTTGAGCGCTAAAACTCGTTTTGGCGTATAAATTATACGAGAATTATCATTTGTGCTATAGATACGCACTTTCATGAGATTGTGTTGGAGGAGCCGCATGTTTTTGAATGAATCCCATGTGTTATTATCTGGTTTGATGCTTGCGATCTGAGAGCTCTGTTTGTTTTCTAAACCATTTCCAATATGGAATAATCACTGTATATGTGAACAGAGGAGTAAGTAAATCTCACTGGTAAACGTGTTCATAGAGAGAATATATCTGATGAATATGGTAAACACACAGTCAGATTCACTCACACTAATGTCTGTTTCTCTTTATCAGATCCAGGTTCAGGTCTGTCTTCAGGAGCTGTTGCAGGAATAGTTGTTCTGCTGGTGTGTGTTGCTGCAGCTGTTGCTGGTGTGATTTACTATCACTGCAGGATGAGCCCCAGAAATGGCAAGTATTTACAACATTTCATTTTGTAAAACATTTCAACCTTATTTTAAATGTACAAACTACATTCCAACTTTAGCTGATTTAAATATCTGATAGTTGCAACTTAGAAACCTGCAGTACATTTAATGTTCGAGCAGTTGCTTTTATCCAAAGGAACGAATGGAGGAATATCAGTAGTTAATCATAGTTTTGTTGTAGCAAGTATTTTTATGGTTGTGTATTAGTTAAGTGCTTGTTGAAGACTTTTAAAATGGAAAATGAAAGTGACTTTGTACTTTCTCTCATTAATTTTGTTGAAGTGCATGAAATCATATTTTTTTTCTAAATATTTGTATTTAAATCACAAATAACTTGTATAACCCGGCCTTTCTGATAAATGTATACAACAAATATTTTGCGATTTGTTAGAAGGATGAAAAAAAAAACTAAATAGGTCATTTAACAGTAACTAAGACATCAGCAGATGAATGAGTCAGTGACTGTAAAACAAGGACACAAACTCACTGTAAGAACTTTCACTGTCCCTCAGAAGATGACATCATCTTCCAGTCTCTGTCCACAGAGAAAAGAGCTATAATAATATCTTTAAAACTTGAATCGCAGCATTTCTTCTGTTATGGGTTCTGGAAGTTAAAATCGTAATTTTATGCATAAAGAAACTGACTTTTGATGATTCTGTATTTAAACCTTTATAGCTGAAGTTAAGGTAGGCTGGTTCTGTTGAAGCTTTCAGTCAGTATTCAACATTCAACGTGCACAAATGCTTTTCATTGACAAATTGCACATTTAAAAATTACACAACCCAAGAAAAACCATAGAATCATGGCAAATGTTGCATCATGCGATTGTAGTTTATTCAATCATAAAGAAAAACATTAAAATACATTAACATTAAACATTCAAATAAATCTGTTTTGTTTTTGAATAAACTGTTTAATGCTGTAAATGTGTTTTTATTCAACCGCCATTCAATCTGAATTCATGGTTTATTCTTACTATGACACCCCTTCAGTTATAGTCCTGTAAGGGTGGATTCCTGCAGTGGTTCAGTCTGCGAGACGGCTGAATGACTAAAGAAACGTTATTAGCAAGATGGTAGAAAACTGCAGATTTCTAGTCTGTTCCACCCACTGCCACTTATACCAACGACATAAATAAGCGCAGTTATAATAGCTTATATGTGGGAGAGCGTTGCGATAGAGAGAGACAATATTGTATTGCAATAGGTAGCACTTCAAAGTCAATACCAAATCAAAACTAGTTAGCACATTAGTTGTAATTGAAAAGGTTTACAAAATATTGTTATGGTTACACTTAAAAAAGTTACAAAACAGATGTATGGGATGATTATAAATTATACCATTTAATTGTACCCTGCATGCATAAACAAACATTGGCCAACATATTTCAAAAACGACTTCCCCCACCTTGACAATAACAGATGAATGGCAGAGACTGACCCACTGTGAACTGCATCTGTGTGTGTAAAACTCAAACTCAAACACAGTTATTGCAGATATTATAGTGCTTGATCTCTGCAGCTTGTTTGTGTCTTGACGTGCCTTCATCATAATGATGGTATTACAGATATTCAATATTAAACAGCGTTACAAAAGAAACAGCATTAATACTGAAATATTGAATCCAGCACTGATCCTGTGCTTTTAGCTTTAGACTGAAGAACAAACCGTGTATCATTCTGAACAGTAATGACAGAAACTTAGGTGTTTAATTATAAATATAGTATATATTTAAAAAATAGTATTATTATAAATACAGCATGAACATCTGCATGCTCATGAAACATCTGCACACTGCACAATTTAAGAACAGGAAAAGGAAAAGGTTTTTAATCTGGTTAAATACAGGTTAATACAGTCAGTGCTTATGAGTGTAAAATAATGACTGCATTTCTCAGAGTTTTCAAAGGTAGTCCTGCACTGAGTTTTGTTACTGGCACACAGTAGCAACTAGATCGACCATGTGAACAGAACTCTGTGTTTGCTTTCAGCAAGGCCTTCGATCTGGTGAAAATGAACAAACACTGTGAGATGTTTGTGATTCATTCCTGTTGTCCAATCAGAAATCATTACAATATTAACACAGTAATAATTAACACATAATACTATTAATACAAATATATAAAAAAATAAAATGATTTAATTGTTTTTCTGACTGACTTTCTATTTTTCCTGACTACACTTTACAGAAAAGCTTTACAAATAGGCCTAGTATTTTCTTCGGGTGTTTTCACGCCTGAGTGTTTGTTTCGGGACCTGGGGCCTCATGTACAAAGACTTGCGTTGAATTCATACTAAAACATTGCGTACGGACAAAACTGTAAATGTGCGTACGCACAAAAAAACCCAGATGTATGAATCTCTGCGTACGACGAAGGATCCCACGCATATTCTCTTTGTACATACCAGTTAACGTAAAATTGAGCGCACATGCACGAGCACAACGCCCCACCCAGTCTCCTCCCTTAATTAAACTAATTTAAATATGGTAATGAGTCCACTTTGGCAAAAGAAAGCAGTAAGAAAATGACGGCAAGAAATTAAACTTTACAGAAAGTGAATTGGAGGTGCTACTATCGGAGGTAAAAAAGGTAGCACGGAGGTGAGAATTTTTTTTTTTTTATTTGGAACTTTGTCCTCCGGAATTAATATCAAAAGGAAAAAATATGAGTGGGAGAGTTTGGCTGATGCCGTCAATGCGGTGGGATCTGAAAGTCGCACTGTACAGTAGACTGAGTACAGTTGAGACACTTTTTGCGTTTTGATTTTTCACACAAAAATAGACATTGAAAAGAATTGAATTTCCACATGATACGCCACATGACATTACATTAGCTTGTAGACTAAGATATTATCAATCAATAATACCCACAAGTAGTTTATATTTTCCACAATCAGCTCATAAAAATAAGGTGCTTTTTGTCTCAACTTTGTCTCTCAACTGTACCCATATGTGGTACAGTTGAGACACCCATTTCTAATGATGTGAAGGTAACTAACCATTCATTGTAAATATAAAAAATAAAGACAAATAAAGAAAATAACAACTGGGCAACATTTTTGTTTATTCATCCATTTATATTCATTCATTTTATTTAAATTAGCACTGGTTAAAATGTATAAAGCAGGAACAAGATATGTAACAATATTAATTAATAATACACAGTTTAAATATCACATATCAAATTTTATTTTCATTTGCATCCTATGCTGGCTACATAAAAGCAGTGTTGGGCAAGTTACTTTAAAAATGTAATTAGTTACTAGTTACTTCTCACAAAACGTAACTGAGTTAGTAACTGAGTTACATCATTACAAAAGTAACTAATTACCATGGAAAGTAACTATTGCGTTTCTTTAAAAAAAAAGTTAAATGAATTAAATGGACACTAAATAGATTAAATTATTATTATAAAATATTGTACACTATTTCACACTATTTTAATGCTATTTCTATAACCTGTGGGAACGTTCTCTGCAGATTATTTTGGAGTTTTGTTTCATAACCATGTAAACTAATTAAAACGTTGCAGAAGATACCAATATGATAAATATATTATTCAAATGCTGAAGTGTGTAATTTATTTATAAACAAACTATATTATGCTCAAACACATTCGGTCTCTCTCGCGCACTATCGAGCGCGCTCTCCAACACACCGGTCTCTCTCGGACACATCGGTCTCTTTCGCGCACTTTCGAGCGCGCTCTCGGACACATCGGTCTCTCTCGCGCACTTGAGTGCGCTCTCCAAAACATCGGTCTCTCTCGCGCACTTTCGAGCGCGATCGCGGCGTTCGTCTCGCTTTTGTTCTGCTCTCGCCTTGACTCGCCATGACTGCCGCACATAATTATTTTTTTAAAGTAACGGACAACGCACCATATGGTAGCGGTAACGGAGTTAATTGATTTAAAAAGTAATGCGTTACAGTATTAGTTACTGCCCAACACTGCATAAAAGTGATTGCTGGCTGAACAACTAAACAGTGTGTTTCCTAATAGAACTCTATCGGGGGTACAGTTTGTACATGTGTGTCTCAACTATCCCCTGCTGGCCACCTCGCACATTTATCTAGATTTTGCAATTAACTTGCATGACACAATACCATGAAATATGCCAGTTTTTAGGGCACAGAATAACGTTTGTGGTGATACCAGTTACATTTAACAGTCACATAAGGATAATAAGCCATTCATTGTGGAGAGTGCATGGTGAAGTGAACATCATATCTTAGAAAAAAAAAAAACTTTTTCCGATATCTTCGGATCGGAGATGCGTCCGTTGTTCAAATTTCCCACGATCAAAGAGGACACTAATATGCACGTGCACAGCAAAATCACAACTTGTGCTTGCTGCGAACGCAAGTTATTTAAGGTGTCTCAACTGTACACAGTCTACCCTAAATGACCTTAAAAAGAAATGGTCTGATATAAAGGTGGACATTAAACCAAAGCTGTCATTGCCATAGACTAAGGGTTGTATCAATTTGCATAGGCTATGCTTTTATATGTTCTTACTTAATTGCATAATTGATAGAATATTTCCATAAGGCTCGTGTGACAATATATGTAATTTATTTTATAAATTGCAAATTAATAGCAAAGCTTCCCATGGTTGGTGGTGTGATAGACTTGTAGAACAATTCATTGTGTAATGTTTGCAGCTTCACTTCATTGCCTGTAAGAGTCGCCAACGGACAAAAACAATGAGAAATGTACGTACGCCAGACATGAAATTGGCGTGGAGGAACGCACATTCTCGCGTTAATTTCACTGTTAGTACATACGACCGTGAGCGTGAAAGCTGGCGTACGCAAAGTTTTTGTGCGTTTGTTACCCGCTTCAGGACTGAGAAGCCTGAATGGGTGATGTGAATTAACCACTCCTGTAGAATGATAACAGACACGCTGTGCGACAGGAGTACTTGCTGCAAGCTCTGGCAAAGTTTAATTAAAGGGGCTCTAGGTAACTTTTTAACCTTAACTGAACAGCTTCGGAGTCAGTGGAATGGTTATATTACTTATTTCGGGTTTAATGGTGGTGGTTTCGCACCCCCCTGGTGCCCGAGAGCGGAAAACTCACTTGCAACTTTGGGACGCGGGTCGGTGTCAGGAAGTATCGCGTGATATCAGGTCTCGCGATGTAACGAATTGCTTGACGGCACTGCACACGTAATTACACGCCCCCATTCAAGCACCGGCTAGCTAAGCAAAGGGCAAAGATAGATTAAGTTATGGCTGAGCCTGTAAAAAGAAGCAGAAAGCTAGGAAATCTTTGTCGGAGGACCAACGAAAGAGGAAACGGGAGACTGACCGAGCAATAAGTCAGACTCGAGTAAAGTTAAATATCGGACCGGCTTTTTCAGAATGGTGAGAACTGAGAGAAACAGAAGCCTGCAAAACGGATGCTGATCCTGCTGTTGCACTTGTAAGTTAAGTATCTTTGGAATAAACTGTGTTTAATATTTAAATTTCTAGTAATTGTGACCTCAGGATGTTTGATATTGTCTGTAAAGTTTTTTTATTATGATCGCTGTCTGTTACGGGCTTACTAGTAACGTTACGCTAGATACTATAACTTTGATGTTAGGCATTGTCATTAGCAAACACGTTTGATTTCTGTAGGTGTGTGGCCGTTCCTCTGTCGGTTTTATTTGTGTAACTTACACTTTTATTTTATGTCACTAAGTCAAAGCGTCTGATAATAGGCAATAAACATGTTGCACATATCATGATCGAGCTAGAAAAAACGTTCTGATGTTTTCTTAGACAGGCAAAGGTAACCGTCATTCTACTAGATGAACCTTGCTAATATAACTTTAGACAAATATTAGCCTCCGATATATATATATTTTATGCTCATGCCCACTCTCCCAAAAACAAACAAACCTCATTCATATCGTTCGTTCCCGGTAAAAATACTAGTATGCATGACAACACAATAAAATAAAATAAATCGCCATCAGTTGGAAAGAAAATATTGCTTTACTTGCCTCGGTAGACATAACTGGTTTTGAAATAGCCGGTTCCTCTGCTCAGCTGGGTTGACAGCTGATCAGCTGGGTTGCTCGTGGCGAGGGGGGTGGGGTGACAACAGTTCGTTTTTACGACAGAGTGTATGAAAGCATTTACTACCAGACACTAGGGGGAGCTTCGTAGAGAAAAAACACTCAAGAGTTGCCTGGTGCCCCTTTAACTCTTAATTCAACAGCGCTAAACGCCCTCTACAGGAGACAATAATAACATAAAGATTTTATTTACCCACAACAAAGAATGTAATGATGAATTTGCACATCAATAGGTGAATGTTTATGAACAAAACAAAATTTTAAAAGGGGTATCCTTTTTTCCTCTTTTTATTTTATATACCTACATTTTTCAACTTACTACACGTACGCAAGATTGATACATGAGGCCCCTGGTGTGTTTCTCCCTTGGTTCGGTTCGTTTAGGCAGATGTGAACACATCAAACGCACTCGGATCCAGACCAAAGCAATCGCTCAGACTCTGGGGAGGTTCACTTGAGGTGTGAAAGTAATCCGACCAAATGGACCAAAAGGTATTAAAATTCATTACAGGACTTGTTCTATATAAATAGCAGAAGTGTCTGATTCTGTGAGTGAGCACATCAGTTTCACAGCTGAAAACTAAAAGAGCTCCTCTTCATCTTTAAATGTTGTGTAATTGAGCTTCTCAGTGCCAGAACGCTGTCCTGAAGAAGACTTGATTCCTGCTCTAACTGCATTATAACATTCATTAGTGTTGCGTGAGTCTCACACAGTTCATCTTTAGCGCTGCAGATCCAGAGAGCGTGTTTGAGTTTTAGTTAATACAGATATAGTATAACAGCAGGAATGACGACTACATTTATATAGGCCTAGTGTTTGTGTGTGTCTCGACAGTTACAAATAAAGCCACAATAAGCTCATTGAGGAAACTTGTCAATCATCTTGATGATGACGCAGAGGAAACCAGAGGTGTGGACTCGAGTCATGTGACTTGGACTCGAGTCATGAATTTGATGACTTCAGACTCGACTCGACAAAATGTACAAAGACTTGCAACTCGACTTGGACTTTAACATCAATGACTCGTGACTTCACTTGGACTTGCGCCTTTTGACTCGAGAAGACTTGCTACTTCCCATGAAAACTGGGGAAAAAAATGTCCACACGGCCGCGCCGCTCTGTTTATCTGCATCTGTGAAAAAAATGTGCACCACCGGTATGCATGCAGAGAGCGCGCGCGCTGCCTGCACGACATCCAATCACTGTAGTCCCACGTTGTTTTGATTCGACAGCATCTAACGCCCGTTTCACACATACTCCGTTTGCAGTGCGTATGCGCCAGCGGTGCGTATTTTATTCCGTACCCATGTTAACAGGTTAGAGCTTTCACACTGCACGCGGTTGAAGTCCGTCGATCCGTTCCAGGTACGGTGCGTAGGCTATACAGCAGTGCCGCGATCGTTTCCGCACCAAGTCTATTTCTTCTGTGCTGCAAACGCTGAATTAAAGTGACAGCGCATGTTTCGTGGTCAAAATGAACACAGATTGACCTAAAAATGTAGTAATTTCACCATAAATGCGATTAATTAAATAAAATGTAGTAATCTCACCATAAATGTATTTAATTAAATACTATTTTCACTTTAAGACCAGGGAAAGCAAGGAAAACTACAATTTACCTCAACAAGGCGACATAATGAATGACACTCTCATTCGTGGAGGTGGAAAAACATGTTCCTTGTGACATGCGAGATTTATTGTATTAATTTAAATATAAAAGAAAAGGCATGAGAGTCGGCTGTTTTTTATATAAGTAGCCTACATGGTTAAATATTTGACCACTTGCTTTAGGAACTTAATATAAGTAGAAGTAATGCATTGAATAATAGGCCTACGTTGTTTAAATTGTGTTTAAACGTGCATACGTCTATTAAAGAGTGTATGTGTACAAAGAGAATCGCAATGCTGAGACGTTAAGACCAGGGTAAATCAAGGGAAAATACATATTTCAACAAGGCAACATAATGAACACTCGTCTCATTCGTGGAGGTGACTTGCGAGATTTATTGTATAAAGATTTAAATTATGCAAAAGAAAGAGTATGAGTCTGCTGTTTTTGTCAATTTTAAGTTTTAATTTAAAATGTAGGCTATGCGATTTTAATATAAGTACATGGTTAAATATTTTACCACTTGCTTGAGCAACTTAATATATAATTATATAAGAGTAATGCATTAAATAATACGTTGTTTAAATTGTATTTAAACGTGAATACGTCTATTAAAGAGTGTATACGTGTGTACAAAGAGAATCGCAATGCTGACAAAAAAACTTTTTTTTAAATAAAAGTTGCTTAACTTCTGAGGACTTGCCTCATCTTTGACTCGACTTGACTCGGGACTCGAGGGCAAAGACTTGAGACTTACTTGTGACTTGCATAACAATGACTTTGTCCCACCTCTGGAGGAAACGCTGACCAATAAGAGCACAGTTGTACTCACATGTGACAGTTTGGTACGCGTTGAAATGTTGCGTTGTGAAAGCGAACCAGACCAAGAAGAAAATGCAACATTATAACAAATGAAGTCCCTGTTTCGGAACAAAACAAACGATATATAGGTGTGAAAACGGCCTTAGAAACACTGACCTTCACTCAGATGTTAACCTATTTGAGAACAGATATGATGCTGTGGAAAATAAGATAATGAAATATTAAAGACATTTACTAGTTTTAACAAAAGATATTTTATTACATCTAGAAATGGCAAGTATCACCTAGAGACTATAGCAGGAGGTCTCTTTTGCTCTCTTTTGCTAAATTAGCCTTTATTGTTTGTGTGATTTATTTTTCAAATCAGACACAGACAGAAGTATACAAATGGTTCTGGATACATTACAAGAAGCAGAGAAAAGTTTTGGAGATTGAGGTAAGATGAGTCTAGCGTTTCATTGTAGAAAACTCTTGATTACACATTTCTCTGATTTCACTCTGAGGACAAAAGCATCTTTAAACATTTGAAATAATTCTATTCACTGATAGATGACAGATCTGTCATTTTAAATCAGTGTTCATTTCTTTCTCTTTACATTCTGTGATTCATTATTTTCTTACAGCTGAAACATGATCTGCGAGGATCCCTCAGGATCAGCAAATCACCACCACAGTATTTGCATTTTAATTAAATAGCTAAACAAAAACGCCTATTACAACTGTTGAACTGTAACATTGAAATACTTTGCAGACATTTCCGAATGTACCTTTACCTGTGGAAATGGTAAAATCAGCTGTTACTAACATAGATCATATTCACTGTGTGGTTTGTAATATTATGATCTAAGTGTCATGATTGTGTGTGAAGAAAGTTACTGCAAGGCTTTTTCAACCCTTAAGTGTTAATAAAACAAACTTTGGTTTAATTATGTGGTATCCGCAGCTTATAAACCTAAGTGCATTTAGCAGATAGCTTTATTCAAAGAGTTATTATAATAAGTGCCTTTTGGGTTTTTATTTTGACTAAAATTACGAGGGTGCATGATTTAAAAAAATCATGTACATGGATAAATCACTGCAATATTCTTAAAATAATCATAAATGTTCATTTTGATTTCATGGTGGCTTTAAAGTTAAAAGTTCAGTTATCTCTGTAAAATTGTTGCAGTATTACATAGATCTTTGAACTGGAATATTTTCACTTGTATTGCGAGTGTTATTATCCTGCTTTAGTCCCAGACTAAATGCATGTTTGAGCTGTTTTAACTTGCACTAACAACTCTTAAAATATATCAGTGCTATTGTTTTGTCTCAAGATGCACATCAGCAAGGTTTTTTTCATTGTTTTTACTTTTATAAAATATACTTAAATATCCTAACTGAACTAAGGCCTAATCCTGGTTTAATCTAAACCCTGTCTGTGAAACTGGGCTCTATAATGTCATAAAGCTCAGCGGTCGGTGTCTGAAGTTCAGATAAAGCTTTCAGGAGCGATCACCTGTTAGCTTAGAAGATCATGCTTCTGTTGCAGACATGTACTGTTTATTTAATGCACAAAAATATATTAAATACCCAAATTACAGGAAAAGAACTGCACTACCCATAATCCTGAAGAAAAAGGGGGGAAATCAGAATCATGGCAAACGTTCTCAATTCCTAAAAAGAAGTACATCTTTGTCTTTTTTTCTAATCTGCATAAAGATTTTTGCTTCGAATCAGTTTGTATTAGTGTGATTCAGTTCATTGGTGGTATGGTTCACGGCTTAAAACTGAGATATGGAAAATTATAGGAAAAATACTTCCAGTACTAAAAACATCTGAAAATTATGACTCATTATGACTGAAAAATTATGAAATTTTGCACTCTTTGTATGTTTGAACATTATATTATTCAATTCTTTATGACTAACCCATTGTTCAGAATAAAATACTGCATAGAGTGTCATTTTTAAATTGTTTAACTAATCACTGTTTTAATTTCCCTTGCTTTTATTTTTTTGATTATTTGTATTATTTTCTATGTAAAGCACCTTGAATTGCCATAGTGTGTGAAATGTGCAATATAAATAAACTTGCCTTGCCTAAATGCTATAAATGCAGGGGTTTTTTTATCCACAAAATGAGTCAAATGTGAAGTTCTCCCATCTTTATCCAAACAGCCCTCTCAAAGTGCACAAAATGACAAGATGCAACAAACCCATCATGCATTAGATTCGAGAAATCACTTGATACGCATTGCACTGACTGGTGAGTATATAGCTAACTTAATATTTGAATGGAGGTAAAAAAAAAAAAAAAAACAGTTGACAGCAATTATTATGTTTTTAGCAACAAGTAAAATCAACCATCTCATCTTCATCTTATATTAACTTTATCAACTTGATTCCATAAATTCCAAGAATCGATTCTGAACCAATATTTCCTATTTTTATTGAGTCAGAGATCAAGTGATTACCATGGACTGTTTTCAGTTGAATTGTGCAAATTACATAACAAATTGTGAAAAAAAAAAGGTAATTCAGGCGTAAATGTCATTCTGTGTCATTCTTTAGGCCTACTGCTAAATTTTGTACAAAAAAATAAAAATAAATGAATGGTATCAATTAGCTACACATCAGCCAGATAAAGGAAGATATATTTATAACCCTATAACTAATCAAATAACAGTGAATACTATTGTGCATGTGAACAGTTGATGCCTCAATTAACTGTGTGTTTAGTTGAATATTAGCGCTGCTGTTGAACTGAATGAGTACTTGATTCCCTGAGGACATCCACCCGGTTCTAAGTCTAGGATTGACATACAATGCAACTTAAGTCCTGTCTAGAATAATACGTTGCACTTTTATCCATAGATCACGTCACGTCAAAGTCAAAGGTGGAAAGAGAAAAATCTTGACTTGCTGATACAATGGCACATCTAATACACAAAGAGTGATGAGAGGCTGCAATATGAATCATCAGGATAGAGATTGAGAACTTATTGAAAGATTGTGTTTCAGCAGGGCTGAATTGTTGGAATTAAATGACAGATTATCACCTCAGTTGCAACCCAGCCAACATGTCCATGTGGGGTATGTAGTCCTGCATAGACAACCCAAATGGGCCCAGAGAAATTTGACCAACGGCCCCACATGGGTCCCATGTATTTTAGCCCATAGGGGCAGATGATGGGTCAATAGTGGGCTCTAAGAGGGGCCGATATACATGTTCATTATATAAACTCACTTGAGTCCACACATAAACCTTGTGGGCGATATGGGTGATCTAACCTTGGTGAAGGGTATAATTGCTGTGAAAAATGAATGTACAGAGGGCGGCCTAAAGTCTTGATGACTTCTGCCTGATGAAACTTCAGCTAAATATTCTTCTATTGACTGCACTTCTGACTCCGGGTCTTCATTCATCATATCTGGTCCTTGGGTCTTTAAATGTATTCCTAACACTATACATGATTTATAGATGTAAAGCAGTTCGGGTGGGAATCAGCTTTCAGTTGTTCAACTCTACAGTCATTTATTGGTGTGACACATATTTTTACACTTGTAATTGAAGGGTTGCTGCTTATTAAACAAACGCAAAAAAGGCAACATAACATAAATTAAGAAAATAAATAAAACTGTGATCAAATAAGAAATGTAAAATGGATGGCATTAAAGAATAAAAAGAAATATTCCAGAATATTCATTGTTTTGGCCACCAGATGGCCCAATACACCTTACATTCCTCCATAATATTTCAACACCTCATTCTCCCTCTTACTGTACATGTACTGCTACTCTTCCACTGGTTATTAATATTCATCTGTATTAGTATAACACTGTTGTAGGTGGCGGACCGGACACAGTACCTTTTAAGTTTTTGTTTTTGCAAGAAGCAGTCAATTTTTAATATTTTATTGTAGGCCTATGATCAATATTTTGCAATTAAAAGTGTGAAGGTCTTAGGATAGTCACTAAGGGTTACTAACACTAACACTAATGTTGTTTTCCATGAGTCAATCACACACTCACAAACCACACGTCTGAATATAGACACACTGATGCTGAAGGTTTATTTTCATCAACACATCAAACCACATCTCTGTACTGAAGTCAGTAGAGGTTTACTTTGAGCTGCTCGAGTCTGAGTCAATCATGAGCTCATGTACGGTCTGTGCTTCTTGTGTAAACTGCTATATTATAAATGTACTTTGCAGTTAAAGATTCCTTCAAATGCTCTGTATTTACTTTAAATCCTGCTGCTCATTATATCACATTCATTGATTAACAATTTAAATCCACATGCAGTTTAATCTGGAAACACACTTTTGTCATTTCTCTTTATTATGATAAAAAACAAAAGAAACCAAATATATTGTAGTTACATTTTGGAGACTGAGTCACACTGCAGAATATGACAAGACAAATACTGAGGCAGGAAATATTTACAAACACAGAATATTTATATATGCATAATTTATTTATTAATATAGGCTATACATTTTGAATCTGGCACCTCTAATTAAAATAAAGTCACCAAGTGAAGAGCTTTCAGAACAACTGATCTTCCTCATGCTGACTGCACTAGTCCTGTAGGAGGCGGTAAACTCCATCTGTCATAGAACACACAAACACAAGAAGAAGAAGTGTTGCTGATACGTCACTCATGGAGCATCATCGCTTACTTGCTAGTAAGTGAAACTAGTAAAGGGAAAGCAACACAATGACTAGTGTTTCCTTTTATACTACCTAGTTTTCATCCCTCCAAGTAGTCCTGCTTCCACTTTGACAAACACTTTCATTATAGCACACACGCTGTTTTTCGGTACTCGCATGTATTACGGTAATAAAGTGTAACCCATTTCAAATTCGATCTTGCGCTGATCGTAATTTCGCATTTATTCAGTCAGAATCTGCCAACCGTGGCGCTATCTTGGAATTATGAATTCCTGGTTAAAACACTAGATGGCGCACTAGTATTTATAAATGTGTTACCAGTCAGTCACAAAAGCACACTGTGGGATTGCTCCTAATCTAAGGAAAATCTTACACTCTGAACATCACATATTAAAGGAACCGTATGGAGGATTGTGGCCAAAACTGGTACTGCAATCACTTTAAAAATATTGTAGAGCGGTGTATCCCCTCCCCCTCCCCCCTGACTCGAGGTTGTCAGATAAGCTGCAGAATCCAGCAGAAACGTAGGCTGCTTCAATGGTCATACAGGTCAACTTGCAGCATGTGTAACTTAACGTTAGTCGACGATATACTGTACGTGAAGAACGAATGACGAATCATTTTTTCTGAGGTAAAGTTAGGCTTCTGTCTCAATTACGTTTCAAATTGCCATAATGGGCGTGCTAATGTTGTTTTCCTCAGCGTCTCAGCATAATGACAGAGAAACGGGCTCCTATAATGCATTGCTAATGTTAGCATACGTCCATGTGAGCTAATGTTACGTTACTTTGCACGAAACATGCATAACTTTGTTTGACTGTCAGGAATATATGAAATGTCCATTGACATCAAGTACAAGTTAGCCAAGCATAGATGAATCTTACCTGTCCAGGAGAAAATTAGCAATGTTGGCGTCTGTGTTCAAAAATTCTTCTCCGTTTTCAGCCGTCTCCATCTTTCAAAAGCATCTCCAATACAAATTCTGGTTTTATTTCGGACTTTGTCACGACGAATTTCTGAATTATAACGAGGTATTTTTGATTTAACGTTAGACATTTTTATCCGACTAGAGTTAGGGTAGGTTAGAACAAAGCTGGCAACCCGGATCCCGAAACACTACTGACTTCGTGATTGGTAGATAGGTGGAGGGAGGCGCATCAGGCCAAAACACAAAATGACAACATCAACATCAGTTGAGGGCTGCAAGTCCACTTTTTAAATGACAATATCCTAGCCATACTACTGTTGTCAGTGATATAAGTATTTGAAATGAACATGATTTCTTAATGTCTAGTGACACATCAGGGCCATTTTATGAGTAATTGAAATAGATTTTTTACACACAGCTCCTTTAAATAATTAGTTTAAAGTGAGAACCAAAAACTGTATTCACAGTCAAGTCACCTATATTAATATAGCGCTTTTTACAATACAGATTGTTTCAAAGCAGCTTTACAGAGATAACAGGAAAGTAATGCAACACAGTTTGTTTCCAGAAGAAAATAGCGTCACAGTCCAGTTTAAGTAAGCTCAGTGATGGGTCATTTTTGTTGTAAAAAAAAAGTTATTAAAGGAGCTGTATGTAAGATTGTGGCCAAAACTGGTACTGCAATTACTTTCAAATTACTTGTAGAGTGGTATCCCCTCCCCCTCCCCCTGACTCGAGGTTGCCAGATATGCTGCAGGATCCAGCAGGAACGTAGGCTTCTACAAGGAGCTGCAGCTGTGGTAACTAGAGCAGAGCTGGCAACCTGGATCCCGAAACACTACTGACTACTGTGATTGGTAGATAGGTAGAGGGTGGGGCTTCAGGCCAAGACAAAAGATGACAACATCAACATCAGTTGAGGGCTGCAACTTCAATTTTTAAATGACAATATCGTGGCTGTACTACTGTTGTCAGTGATATAAGTATTTGAAATGAACATGATTTCTTAATGTCTAGTGACACATCAGGGCCATTTTATGATTAATTGAAATACATTTCTTACATACAGCTCCTTTAATTTACTTAGAATATTTGATATGGAAATGCAGGAGGGTATGTTTACAAAATAGGTGTATGTGGAAAAAAAATACATTTGATGTGGGATATTATATACGAAACAATGTGGTAAATTTGGATAAACACAATATGCTAGCATACATGTTTCATATAGTGTTTCAAGTGTACGAATATCAACAGATATAGGGACATAGTGTCAGGCGTTTACTAAAATGTTTAATTATAATATAATGTAAGAACTGTAACTCATTTGATCCACTTTATTTGCTTAAAAAGGAATATTTGTATTGAGTGTAAACAACAGAGTGCCGCCATGTTCGCGTATGCACGTATGTCACGCCATATGCACGTCATCAACGTGTTGTGGACTTCCGCGTGAGTTTTAAATCTTGGACTCGAGCCAAATGTGTGGAGACCACAATATCAGAGACTTGAGGGGGAACTATTTTAACTTCTAAACAACCACATAAACACCCAGACTACCGTAATCGCATCAGGTACTTGAAACCATAAGAAAACTTTGTAAACAGATATTTGCTAATTGTAATAATTTATCAAATTAAGTAATTTTCCTAATTAATTTAAGGATTAATAACACGACAGACTGCACGTTCAGCCGTGTTTTGTTTCCTTGATCGTTTCCCTCAGGAAGTGGTTTATGAAGAGCAGGAGCATATCTTCATCATCTCTGGACTCCATCAGGTTAAGGTGAGTTTTTCTGCATCTTTAACATTTTGGGGTTCATCTTTGTCCTTCTCTTGAGAGCTAAAGCTGTTCAACTGTTGACCAAAACACCTGATTGTAATGACATAATGTACAAAGTTTTTTTTTTTTTTTTTTTAAGCCTACTTAATTGGGATGAATAACCTTTTAATTGTGGAGTTTGCACCCTTTCTTGTTTTGGGCGGTGTGACATTTTGAGTAAATCCATTGGGGCAATTTACGGAAGAATGAATGAATAGGTGATATTATATTACACAACGTAATGTTTGGTAACTGGACTGCAGATCACATTCATCTGCCACCAGAAAATCTTTTTTATAACCATCTACGGGTGGGCCTAGGCTTGTTAAATAGGCTACATAACTTTTTTTAAATAGTAAAATTTTCTAACGTTTAACAATTCTTCAATAATTATTCTAAGTGTGATTTATTTTGTCATGCATTAGAATATACTAATATTAATAAGAATATGCTAATTCGTCTCTTCAGTTACGTCACACCAGCAGTAGGCTAATGTTATGTTCTTCTTTACACCAAAATCCGTATTCCAACTAGCACCCTTTTTATGTTAAGGTAAGCTATGGGTAGGATTTTAGTCTGGCCTGCCGTGGTGGTAGGGTTATCCAATATTTGCATGTAATATTATGAGTACACCCCTCACATTTCTGCAAACATTTTAGTATAACTTCTCAAGTGACAATATAGAAATTAAACTTGGATATATTTTAGATTAGTCAGTGTGCTGCTTGTATAGCAGAATATATTTAATGTCCTCTGAAAATAACTCAACATACAGCCATTATTGTCAGAATAGCTGGCAACAAAAGTGAGCACACCCTAAGTGAACATGTCAAAACTGTGTCCAAAGTGTCAATATTTTGTGTGGGCACCACTGTTATCTAGCACTGCCTTAATCCTCCTGGGCATGGAGTTCACCAGAGCTGCACAGGTTGTTGCTGGGATCTGAGCTCAATAGGGTTCAGGTCTGGACACATACTTGGCCACTCCATCACCTTCACCTTCAGCTTCCTCAGCAAGCCAGTTGACATCTTGGTGGGGTGTTTGGGTGGGGTTGAAATGTGATGTGAGGGGTGTACTCACTTTCGTGAGACACTGTATATATCAGCAATGGCAGGTGTCGATACAGGACTCAGACATTGTGATTTCTCTTCCTGATGTAGTTGTTATCAGGACTCGGGCTGGATCTCTCTCTCCTGCTTTGCTTTGTTTTTGTTTTCATGCATTGGCCCCTCACACTTCATTGCACTGTGCAGCCGGCACTTCAGTGCTTAAAGGTGAAGCATGTAGTTTCTGTGACTAGAGCCGTCGCATAGACTGTGCGAACTGTGCAACCGCACAGGGCCTCGCGCCAGAGGGGGCCTCGCAATCCTGCGTTTTTTTGTTTTTTTTTACCACTTTTTAAAACATCTCGCGGCACGAATGTACCAATTCTACAAATAAATAAAACATCTTCAGTTAACTGGCAGAGCATTCATTTCGTTCGATTTTTAAATAAGAGACGATCTAGCGCTGAAATGTGTTTTTTAAATCAAGTGATCAAAGTGCTCGTTGCCACTGCGATCAGTTGCGCGGATACAGCGTTTTCTCGTGTGGCTCGCGCACACACCGCACTGTGTACACTTGGACACGCGCTTCAATCAGTTGCGGATACTCTATTCGTTCTGGTGAAATAACAAAACATAATGCACACAAACGTGTCCCTGCTTGATATACAACCACTGATGAACATAATCGGTTTTGACTATGAAAAAAAACTATACGAGAAAAAAAAAACTGTACTACAGCGGATTCGAATCTAAAACCTTTAACACTCAAGTCGAAAGTTCTACCACTGGACCATTAAGGATCACTGTAATTTAATAGGCGGATCTATGTATTCTCGAGCTGACTTGATGTGAAAGCCACGTTGCACAGTTGATCGTTGTCCCTCTGAAATAGCAAAAAGTCATAGCCGAGACTATGTGCATGATTATACTGTATTATTCTACTTCATAAAAATGTATTGCAGCGAGATTATGCGTGCAATTCGCTCCGTGCAACTAGTCTATAGAACTAGAACAGCTACGTCCGTATGACCGTTATATTCATGCGCAATTGAGCATCCACATCAAAGAGCAGGGCCTCGCATTTCAAGTTCGCACAGGGCCTCGCACCCCACCTGCGACGGCACTGTCTGTGACAATAGTGGCACCTGGCAGAATTTAAAAAATAAAGCAACCTTGCAAACCTTGCCCTTCCATGCGTCCCTGCTATAGCCCAAAGTATACTTCGGTTGTCAGCGTGACATAATTTTGTCATCAGGAGGGTCCACACACATCGCGTACAACAGCGCATGTGCGAGTGACTTAAATGCTTAAAAACAAAATCCACTTGTTAATGCGCATATGTGCCGAACTCGTCTTTCTGCGCTCACGGCCAAAGGAGTAGAGTTTGAAAGACTCCAGCGCAACACGAAAAACAAAGTATATCAATAATAGTATTAATAATAGTATTAATAATAATTAATAATAGTTATCTAAGTTTCACAATGCCGCCTACACATCTTCAATGATCTGCAGGAGGGGGTCAGCAGCTGACCTTGCATGGTTCGGGAAAATGTGATTGGTTTAGACTGGACCAATCAAGAGGTTGCAGGTCTTCATTGGTTTTATTAAAACCCATGCCTTGTCAATACATGTGTTTGACTTCATGCGGCTCTGTGCAGACCAAATGGCATATGACATCAAAATAACATGATTCTTGATGTCATATGCCAAACGTTCTGCGCATCTCATTGGCTTTTTTGATGTGGCGTTAGATTTACTTGGGCAGCGTGACGGCAGGTTTACACATTCTGTCTGCAGTGCAAATTTCGTTCACACTGCAATGCATTCCAGGAGCGATGTGTCCGCAGCAGCGATCGTTCACGCACTGGGTCTATTTTTTGCTGCATGCGCTGAATTAAAGTGACAGCGCATTGTTAGCATAAAAATAAACATGTATTGAGTAAATTTTTTTTAATTTCACCATAAATGCAGATGATTATACTTTAAGGGCCCTATCAGCACCAGGCACGACGCAAGTGTTGTTTGCTAGTTTCAGCCAGATGCAGTTTTCATTTTCACGTCCTGCGCCACGTTGTTTAAATAGCAAATGCATTTGCACCCATGGGCTGCTGGTCTGAAAACTAGTTGTGTTCAGGTGCATTGTTGGCGCGTTGCTATTTTGAGGAAACTGAAATAGACTGCGCCATTGACTAACTGAAACCTGGTCTAAAGTAAATGGCGCAATATTTTTTTTGTTCTTTTAGTTCTCGTTAGTAATATGCTATAGGCGGGTCCACAACGCACGTACACGTTGTCCCGTATATGGTCTGCTTGCGCGCTTTAACCTCCCGCACGAGCAGATCCGTTTCCTTGCTAGAGAAGCGTTCAGTTTTTCCACTTGCAAATTCCACTATGTAAATAGCGAATCTGCCATGGCGTGAACGCAACTGGCTTTTAAAGGGAATGGGACATGAGACTGATTGGTTTATTGCACATTACGCCCAAAACACACCCATTACTCATTAAGAGAATAGGGACAACCCTTTAAGACCATGCAGCCACGCATGCCGACTATTTTTCCTGTCGTTAAACTAACAAAAGTGGATTCAGACACACCTTAAGTGCACTTGTGCCGTGTGCTTTAGAGCATGTGCTTAGATTGTTAAGTACGGCCCACTATGTAGCGGAAGCCAGCTAGTAAGAGCTGTGCGTGTAAACCTGGTGCTCTAGCAACTGATGTTAGAGGTTATGATATTTAGCCTTTTTGTTAGAGCGCTCTCCCGCCATGCCAGAGACCCGGGTTTTCGAGGCCCACACAGAGCGTGTAGGACCTGAGGCGTTACATATAGGTTTTTTTGCCCAGGGTAAAGTGAGGAAAACTTCACCTTTTTCAAAAAGCAACATAATGGATGGCACTCATCTCTTCAGGGAGGTGGAAAAACAAGTTTTTTATGGCCCGCAGGATTTCTTGTCTCGCACACCAACAGACAAGACAGAGCACGTTACTTTTGATATGAAACAGTCTCAGCTTTTATAGTACCAGTATATGACATTTTCATATTTTGCAGTAATATGCTTGATGTGATGATTTTCTTTTTACACATCAGCATTGATGTGGGAAAGCAGAAGTCAAACTTTCAACATTGTATGTGAAGAAGTGGAAAAACACCATTAAACCATCCCCTATTGACACATCAAGATCAACCACAGATGGAGTTATAGACTCATGCTCATGCTGACACTTTTTGTCCACCCAACCAAAACTCTGTAGAGAAGTCAATAGTAATTATACTGAGGCGTTAAGAGACGCCTCAGTATAATTACTGAGGCCTAATTATACTGAGTAATATATTATTAAATTATACTGGGCCAGCCACTGACTCTATCTGTTTTCTGGAAGTGGACCCATTTAGCATCCAACGACTTTTCAGCAAAGTAAATATGGGCAAGGCCACAGGCCCTGATTGCCTCCCAGCCTTTCTGCTCAAAAGTTGTGCAGAAGAACTAACAATGGCATGGTGCCCTATTTTCCAACTGTCATTATATACTCACTCTGTCCCAGCTCTGTGGAAGAAATCACTTATAACTCCACTGCCAAAAAAATTAGGCGCCTCAGAGAATAATGACTTTCGTATCATAGCTTTAACCTTGATAGTAATAAAATGTTGTGAAAAATTGGTTGTGTCTATACTCATGAAGGATGTAGAGTCAAAGCTAGATGTGTACCAGTTCGCCTATAAGCAAGAACGCAGCACTGATGACGCAATCCTTTGCATCTTGCACTTTATTTCTTAGCACCTTGAAAACATAAGAGCTTATGCTAGAATCTTGTTTGTTGATTTTAGTTCAGTCTTTAATACAGTGCAAACTCATGTGCTTTTAGAGAAGCTTAAAAATATGAATGTTAATACTATCTTAATTAAATGGTTTTATTCTTTTTTAACTAACAGGGCACAGCAAGTGAAGGTCAATAGGACGCTATCGGAGATCAAATACTGTAACACAGGAGTTCCTCAGGGTTGTGTTGTATCATCAATACTCTTTACATTGTACACCAATGACTGTAGGAATGTACACCCTAACAACTATATAATGAAATTTGCTAATGATACCGTGATCCTGAGCCTTTTGTACAAGGATGCAGACTCCTCTGTGTACCAAGACGAAATAGACTCATTTGTTTAATGGTGTGACACCAACCATCTAATTTTAAACATTCAAAAAACAAAGGAGATGGTCTTCGACCCGAGGCAAGTTACAGACCACGAGCCAGTGGTCATTAAAAAGCAAGAAGTAACTCCGGTGTCCTCATACAAATACTTAGGTGTCCACATTGACAGTCTTCTTTGCTGGAATACATGTTGACAACCTGTGCAACAAACTGCAGCAGAGGCTTTATTTTCTACGGCGTCTAAGGTTGTCTGGTGTGAGCAGTCAGATCATGATGATCTTCTACCATGCAATATTGGAGAGTGTCATCAGATATGGAATTAGTGCATGGTTTGGCAACTTGACAGTAAAGCTGAAAAACAAGCTTGCCAACATGCACAAAACAGCCATGAAAATTATCGGGAGGAGAGACTATGAGCCTATACAGAGCCTGTATGATCAGACAATTATGAAACAGGCTATGAGAATTAAATCAGACCCTCAACATCCCCTCTTCCCTGAATACGAAACCCTGCCATCAGGAAGAACACTCCATGTACCAAAATGTAAAACTAATCGCCTAAAATGATCATTTGTGCCAGCCTCCATAGAGACAGAGCGCAACGCGTCATAATCTGAAGACCACGCCCACCAGGGAAGAAAACAATCCAACCGTCTCCATTGACTTTGCATTGCGAGAGGCTGCCTCCTTGTCATTAATGACTTATAACAAAAGACAGAATAATGCCTAAAAGCTGCTGTGTGACAAGGTGTACAGCAAACAAGCTAAAAACCCAGAAATAAGTTTTTATAATCTGTCGACCCCAAAAAAATAGTGTTTAAGGAGACAAAAGTGGGTACAGGCTTGAACGAATGGGTAAATTGGGATCCTGACACTGTATGCACTACAAAATGCAGTAAACATTTTGTCACTGGTAAGTCAAATATCCAAATGTCAGTTTTATATATTATATTTTTGTAAGCTAAGCTATACAGTCGCCGATTATGTTCCCTGCAGTTCTCAGTAATATGACACCTTGCGCTCTGTTTCAATTGCCTTTATCCACTTTTGTGTCCTTAAATGCTTGTTTTTTGGGGTCGACTGATTATAAAAACTTATTTCTGTTTTTTTTTAGCTTGTTTGCTGTACACCTTGTCACACCTGTACAGCTTTTTGACATTGTTTTGATTTTTGTGATAAGTCAGAAATGACAAGGACAATGACAATGGCCTCTCGCAATGCAAAGTCAATGGAGACGGTTGGATTTGCCTTTTAGGGGCCTCTAAAAGAAGATGAAATCAAGGAAGTTTTGACAGAATACTAGTATCTAGTATACTAATATCTCAATTTCTTTGCTTTCAAATGTTAAACCATCAAGCTATTATTTTGGCGAAAACTGCAGAGAGACCTTAAAGCTTATCTTTTGTTGACAAAAGATGTATTACTGATTCTCATTACACATTTGGGAAGATGGTTGGTGTGTGTTACATTTTTACATGTACATTATCAAAGTCACAACAATTACAGAGATGCAGTTCTTTTGGAGCAACATTTACCATTGATCTTCTTTCTATGACATTTACTGTGAACCGACACTGTAACGTATATACACTGGAGGCAAGTTGTAGAGAACCCAAGTGCAGTTTATTTAGAAACATAACAAGATCAAACATAAAACAAACAAAACAGAAGCAAGGCGTGGCATGAACTCAAAACAAAAGCATGGAACAAAACATGAAGCTTACCCAAACATTGGTTACAATGGAACAAAACCTGACAAAAGACACATGGTAAACATGAGGGATTAAATACACACAACACTAAAGACAAGACAAGGGACCTGTGAACAATGAACCAATGGCAACGACACGGGAACGCATGGTAGGATCACATGACTAACAGGGAATCACATGACAAAGACATGAAACATGACTGACATGAAACAAAACAAGACGTCACAGATTTTTTACAGGAACATGAAACATAACCAAATCAAGACAAGATGTTACATATCCCTCCCTCTATGGGTGGCTCCAGACACCCAAACAAAACAACAAACGTTCAAGGAGGGTGGTTGAGCGGAGGCGGTCTTGGGGGAGGGATAGAGGGCCAGGCCCGTGCAGGGGAACGGGACCAGGACATGGCAATGGCCCAGGTCCGCCCACGCTCCAAGGTCCAGGCCCGCCATTGCCATGTCCTGGTCCCGTTCCCCTGCACGGGCCTGGCCCTCTATCCCTCCCCCTAGACCACCTCCGCTGCACAGCCTCCGTGGCCTTAATCAGGTACCTACAAGTTTTCTTTAACGTATATCCACTGGAGGCAAGCTGTAGAGAACCCAAGTGCAGTTTATTTAAAAACATAAGATCAAACATTAAAAAAAGCATGGCATGGCATGATTTTAGAACAAAACATGAAGCTTACCGAAACAGTGGTTACAGTTACATGGCAAACATGAGGGCTTAAATACACAGAAGACTAATGACAACAATGAACCAATGACAACGACACGTCAGACAAGGAAACACAGGGAATCACATGACTAACATGAAACATGACTGACATGAAACAAAACCAAAACAAGACGAGACAGATTTTTTACAGGAACATGAAACATAACCAAATCAACACAAGATGTTACAGAGACGCTCTTGAGACACTAATGGATCATACGCTACTTGAGTGCAAATGAACACAGTGCTGCTTCACTCTGAGAAACATGTCCAATATAGCATTTAATAAAAAAAATTCTCTGCCAAACAAACAAACAAAAAACAAACACAACATGGACAGTGTAAATGCAGACCTAAAAATATTTTTTTCTTTTTTTAAAGCACATTCATGGACTGTTCTGCTTTTGCTCTCTCAAACGTTGACATGCAAACAAGCAGAATATGTGCATAAGTTTGTCTTCAGCTGCCTGTCAGACAGTTTGTACTTTGTTCATGTACCACATGACTGCTGTATCACCTGACCTCTGCAGAGTCATTTAGGCATTGATAGTGTTGCCATAGTAATGCACAATTCCCAGTCCGAGGACGTGAACGGCTCCGTATGCAGTGGACATTCGTGTCTGCAGTGACTGCAAATCACACTCATCTGTCACCAGAAATCTTGTTTATAACCAGTCAGTGTCGCCAAATAGCGACTTATTTGAAATACAGCTCCAGAAACTTTAGATATACAAAGACGGTGCACTCATTCTACTTATGAATAAGAGAAAGTGCAACGCACAATATGGCGGTATAAGTCCCGCCTTCTAATTAAAAGAGCCAATCACTGATTGATAAATGGGGAGAGAGGTGTAAAAAAAGGCAAAAAACAACAAAAACCTTACATCATAATAAGTGTATTGTGATTGTCAAAACATTTGGTAGCTAAACAGTATTTCATTAAATTTAGTGAAAACATTTTACGTTTGATAACCTACAGTTTTTATTAATGTTTGACAGAAATTTCACGATTTATTAAAAAAATGGTGTTATTATTGACTGTAGTCTTTTGTTTTATTGTTTAATATTATTTGTTATTATCTGTAGTCTGCTTTTAATTTGTACAGCCCTTTGGTCTACTTTGTAGTGGAAAGATCTCTATAAATAAACTAGACTTGAGACTTGATTTCAATTCATAAACTTGCGATACGATTCCAAGCTTGATTCAATATAGATTAATTTGGATAAATATCAGGTACAGGTGTCAGGTATTCTTCTTCTGTCCCAGCACCCGACAAAAATCACTCAGAGTTTTGAAACTCTCAAAAAAGTGACATTTATTTGGCAGATTCAAAGTACAAAGAGGGAAGCGTCAAAAGGCTTCAGGAGGGGAGAAGGCCAAAATAATAAACAAAGTCCTGACTTTGAGACTAACACATTTATAACCTTTCAAAATAAAATTCAAAATGAACAACAAAATTCTTACCTTACTCCCTCTCTATCCAAACACTGTAGAAAAACATGGACATAAACAACAATGGTCTTGCCCTTTTAAGGGTTAATTTGGCGTGAGATGTACTTGGGCAGTGTGAGAGTGTGAGATGGAGCCTGAAAGCGTGTGTCTCACACCAAATGCGTGAGAGTTGGCAACTCTGAGTTGGGAGGTGTTGCAAATATGGCCGCAGAGTTAACAGAGGGATTTTCCTTGAAAGGGATTTTGACCACTCTCTGAAAAACCATTTGCTCAGTGCTAGCGTTGATAGCTTTTAAATAATTTAGATTGATTTAGCAAAGAGGACAGCATTCCTTGACCATTCTTCAGCCAGTGAAAGACTAGTTTTGAGCAGGGTTGCCAAGTCCAGCAAGTTCAGCTCTAACTCTCAAACCACCTGAACTAGGTTATTAAATGCACAATATGTAAGATTTTTGGATTAAAATATCCCAAAACCACTAAAACAATGTTATATATGATATAGGACTTGTGTACTTGCATTATCCCAAATTTTCCCAACGATTTTTAAATACAGAGAAATCAAGGATTTTAACCAGTGTAACGGCCCCTGTCATTGCGTCACCTGTCAATGACGTAACTTTAATCATAAAATAAACATAAACAACAAAACGATTGGAGCAACAACGGCCGACTGGTGCATATAAGCACAATAAAAACATGCAGTAAGGTAAAATATCCGACGGCTCACGGCCCCGTCCTGCTTCACAGCACCGTAACGTTAATGCGACTAATACATTCACTCATCATTGAACATGATTTCTGCCTGAGTTGCTTTCCATCGGCTGTGGAGGTCAAGATGACAATTCCCATGATTCCATACTCTTTCACACTGTCATCAAGTCACACCTTTGTTATTGTTTTAAATAAGCGACCTATGGTTAAACTTACATACTGAGCCTTTAAGGTCTTCAGCAACACTGAAAAAAACATATATAGTTAAGAAATCGGAATTTGGCATCAAGACCTGCAGTGTAAATGCAGCCTAAATAAAATCCCAAAGGGTCAAAGTTTGTCCGGTTAACAAGGTCTGTTCGCCCCAATGTTATATGTTGTAACTACACTATTATGTGGGCCAAAGCATCTTTACATTGACAGTCATTCATTCAGTCACAGATTTAAAACATTTTAAAAAGAGACTCTGATGGAGTTGTAATATAGAGTGATCAGTCACATGGTATTATGAGTCAAGTGTCATGCCACACACACACACACACACACACACACACACACACACACACACACACACAAAATGGCAATAAAGTTGTTGAAAACTGCACTTTTTCATTGAATTTTTATTTTTCTGAATATAAGCATTTTTTTAGCCAAACTTATGTAACAACAGATCACGGCCTCAAACTACTACTTTGAGAAGTTATGATACACATAAAAATATGTAAAGTTTGCATTACAGTAGAAATGTATAGTAGCTGCATTGCAACTTTTAATTAGTTAGAAAAAACTAACCACTGAACATTTATTTGATAATATAAACATTACAACAGTGGATCCCACATTGTATTTATTCTTAAAATGACTCTCAAACATTGACAGTCAAAAACAGGATATGATGTTTATAAAAAAAAAGGTATGATATCAAGAAAATATGTTATTAGTAATGACCTCATTTCCAAATAACTACTAATTCTAGGATGACTTCATAGTATTTTAAGGTCACTGTTTTCATGCAACACGTCCATTTTCTCATGCAGTGAAAACATTGTGGAGCAGAGAGGACACTGGCAGACAAGACAGAGCAGAGTTACTTTTTATATATGAAACAGTCTCAGCTTTCATAGAATATTATATATTCATATTTTGTTGTAATATCACTGTGGTATTTTTTGTCAAACATCAGCATTACTGGCTCAGTATTTCCTGGAAAAGCTGTTCTGTGTAAAGCAGAAGTCAAACTGAGCATCGTGTGTGAAGGAGTGGAAAAACACCCTTAAACCACACGCTATAGACACATCAGAACATACACACGCACACACACACACACACACACACACACACACACACACACACACACACACACACACACACACACACACACACACACACACACACACACACACACACACACACACACACACACACACACACACAATCTGACATCAACCACAGATGTCCAGTTATAGACGCATCCTTGTGCAGAACTTGTTTGTCTACCCAACAAATCAAACCACAACTCAGTACAGATAGGAATACATCAGACCACTGCAGGTTTTAGTTGTGACACACAAACTGAGGTGCTCGAGCCTCAAACTGCCAGGGGCCCTAAAAAACAGTTCAACTGAAGGACATTTTTTCAGAACAACAGTAAGCACAAAACACAAACACAGTGCATCAGATTGTATATTTATAATTACATTGCAGACACTAAGCCATATTGCATTATCACAACCATGTATTGCTAGAATTCATAAAAACATTACCAGCCAAGTGTTGGGTAACATTGTTTCATAAGCTTGCCAAAGTTAATTTCAAACCCTGTTCACAAGTCCCTGTATAACAAAGCACTTTAACAGCATTTCATTTTCCCATCACTGAATATCACACTTCAAACCCCTCAGAGAGGTCCTGCTGTATGTCTGCTGGGATTTTCTGATAATACTCAGGGCACAACTTGAGCAAACTGAAATATGTCTTTAAGAATTAAGGCTTGTTCACACCAATAACGATAACTATAAAGATAACCATATTAGCCTCCACACCAGCGGACGTTATCGTTCTGTTTATTCTAAGCTTTAAATGCTCAAGCTCATTAAAGGATAGATTCTGATTGGCTGTCAATGTTTTAATCGTTCATCAGCTGGATAAAATCGTTCTGAAAGTGATTCCAACAATATCGTTTCTCTGTGGCGTTATTGTTATAGCTGTGGTGTGAACTCTGCTATTCTGTAATATTGAGAATGATTTTTAGAACTATATCATTATCTTTATAGTTATTGTCCTTGATGTGAGCGGGCCTTTAGTGCTAATTTCTCTTGCTACATGTGGTGATTCTCACAATCCCAAAAACTGACAGGGGCCTCTAAAAAAGTTAAACTCAAGGAAGTTTTTACAGAAAACTAATAACTTAATTTCTTTGCCTTTAAATGTTAAGCCATCAAGCTTTTATTTTGACATAACTGTTGAGAGACCTTAAAACTTCAAGCTTAAATTAAGCTTAAAGACCTTAATTTTTATGATTAATAACATATCAGACTCCTGACTCCACATTCAGCCATTTTTTGTTTCCTGATAATGGTTTATTTTTCTCAGGAGGCGGTTTATGAAGAGCAGGAGCAGGTCTTCTTCATCTCTCACAAGTTTGTATCTGGACTCCATTGGGTTTCTTAAGGTGAGATTTTCTGTCTACATCTTTATCTAACTCATCTTTAACATTTTGGGGTTCATATTTGTCCTTCCCTTTGAGAGCTATAAATGTTCAACTGCTGACCAAACCAACCAATTGTTGATGACGTGATGAACAAAGTTATTTATTTATTGAATTACTGAATTAAGTGAGATTAATAACCCTTTAATTATGGAGTTTGTGCCTTTTCTTGTATTCGGGCGTTGTGAAATGTTGAGTAAATCCACTAGGACATGACTGTGAGATTTGTCTATACCGCTTATTCTATTGATCAGCACTGTTACTTTTCCAGAGGTGAAGTTTTATTTTGAACCCTAGATGGCGCTCACTTGGTATGATGGTATCCACATTTCCTCTAAATCAGGGGTGTCAAACCATATACATAATAAAGGTTAGATGTCTTACGGCGGAGTCTCTAACGTCATCACTGGCGGCCATCTTGTCACAGGCAAGCTTTCTGGCGGGCTCTGTGGTACCTGATGTAAGGTGAGTGATCTGCACAAACACAAATACTCTTATCTCGCTGAAATCTTGACGGATTTACAAACGGTTTGGTTTCTTACAAACATTATTAACATGGCTATAATTCT
This sequence comes from Rutilus rutilus, assembly GCF_951802725.1. Classification (NCBI taxonomy): domain Eukaryota; kingdom Metazoa; phylum Chordata; class Actinopteri; order Cypriniformes; family Leuciscidae; genus Rutilus; species Rutilus rutilus. The sequence goes on along the minus strand of NC_140222.1, from coordinate 11,285,521 downwards.
GGATGCTTGAACATGTTGAAATTGCAGCTTTTCTTTTTGAAAAACTACTTAATCGTGCAGCATAGTTGTATATCACGGCTACTTGCGCAAGTTATCAAGGCTGAGACCACAATCAAACTGTTCAGTTATATAGGTTTTACTGACACCAATAACGGTTTTATGACAACTAATCTTTTGTCTAAATTACAATCTTTGTGGATGTGGTTGTAGTTATTAGCTGGCTAAAAACAAGAAGCTTTGAGTGAGACCTAGTAGCAGCTAATGTTACAGTTTAGCTGCTACCCAGCAATTTTACATCAGTGGGAGAGGCAGAATTGCTCTTTCTTTTCAATATAACTTAAGTTGCACATAATTTCCAATTGGTTTGGTTTGTTAAAAACATCTTACATTATGATACAGGAAATTGCTGGCTTTAATAGAGAAGATGCCAGACTTTTGTGCAGCCTACGGATGCTCTAATCGCCGTAGTCTCAAAACGAGAGCCTGTGTACTTACTAGATCTCTGAAGTTGGCACAGTGCAATATCGGGGGGGAAAGCCTAGAAATGGCCCAACCCTGAAGAAGTTAAAATAAACATGTAATAATTCTAATTATTTTATCATAATAGTAATATTCATATATATCTATCTATATCATCTATTTATATCATGTTGCCATTCTGTACACTGAATTTTAGTAGCCTATATATTGATTTAACATAAATAACATAAATACCTTGTGCGTGTGTATATTCATTGCACCTATCTGTTCTGTTCAATGTTATTTTAATATGGAAGTCCATGGTTATAATTATTCATAAGTATGCAGTGTCATAACTACATCTCTGACGTTTATAACAAACCAAACCGTTTGAAAATCGGTAGAAAATTTAGCAAGTTATGGTTATTTAAAAAGTACATGCACCATTAAAACACAATGTTACGAGTGAGCGAGCTGACTGTGGCAAGATGGCCGCCAGGTGCGGACGTCGACCTCCATTGGCCAGCATCGCGGGCGAGAGATCTCGCCGTTATTATGTATATCTATGTGTCAAACCAGCAGAGTATAGGTGCATTCAGGCCATGTCATAATTACCATAATTACAAGATCTCAACTTGTAAAAAGTGTTCACGTCCTCGTAGAGCTCGTAATTACAGCCTGTAAAATGGGACATTTCTGAGAGCTACTTGTACCACCTGACCTCTGCAGATTCATTTAGGCATTGGTAGTGTTGCCATAGTAATGCACAATTCCCAGTCCGAGGACGTGACCTGCTCTGAATGGGACGTCATGTGTTGTCATCTCGAGACTATTGTAATTACATCATGACATGAATGTAGAGTTTAGCTCCAACCCTGATTAAACACATGAACCAGCTTATCAAGGTCTGCAGGATTACTAGAAAGTGCAAGTGTTTTGAGGCTGGTTAGAGCTACACTTTACAGGACAGTGGCCCTCCAGGTCCAGGAGCGAGGTTTGACACATGTGATCTAAATTAGGGGTCAGGGTTTATCTGGTTTATATGGTCTATTCACCCTTGCTTATAGATGTTGTAACTACACAATTATGTGGGCGAAATCACCATTTATACACTCAGCCATTCATTCATAGTATTTTTATAGTCTTAGAGTCAAAGATTTAAAACATCTTAAAAGAGTCTCTGATGGAGTTGTAATATAAAGTGATCAGTGACATGGTATTATGTGTCAAGTATTGTTTCACTCACAGACAGACAAAACGCTGCAACAACTGAGAATTTAATTTAATTGAAATTATTTTTTTAATATGAGCATATTTGAGCCAAACTTCTCTGTAACAGAACAGATCAAAGACTTAAAGCTACTTCTTTGAGAAAATGTGTAATGATCCACATGTGTAATGATACAGATAAAGACATTTTAAATATCTTTTGGACAGTAGAACTGTTATTTTACTCAAGAATATAGGCCTAGTTTGCATGATAGTAGAAATGTATAGTATATGTATTGCAACTTTTAGTTAGTTACTCCCCAGAAGTGATGGGGGGAATAAAAATTACCACTGAACATTTGTATGATAATATAAATATTACAACAGTGAATCATCTATTTATTCTCAGACATTGACAGTCAAAAACAGGATATGATGTTTATTTAAAAACAAAAAGGTGTAATATCAAGAAAAGTTGTTTTTAGAAATGACTTCATCTTCTTGTGCTAGAGCTGGAAATAACTTCTGATTCTAGCACTGCTTATCTGCAGGATTGTTTCATTTAGTATTTTAAGGTCACTGTTTTCATGCAACACGTCCATTTTCTCATGCAGTGAAAACATTGTGGAGCAAAGAGGACACTGACAGACAAGACAGAGCAGGTTACTTTTTATATATGAAACAAAGTCTCAGCTTTAATAGAATATGATATATTCATATTTTGCTGTAATATCATTGTGGTATTTTTTGTCAAACATCAGCATTTACTGGCTCAGTATTTCCTGGTAAAGCTGTTCTGTGTAAAGAAGTCAAACTGTGAACATCGTGCGTGAAGGAGTGGAAAAACAGCCTTAAACCACACGCTATAGAGACATCAAAACACACACACACACACACACACACACACAATCTGACATCAACCACAGATGTCCAGTTATAGACGCATCCTCATGCAGAACTTGTTGTTCTACCCAACAGATCAAACCACAACTCAGTACAGATAGGAATACATCAGACCACTGCAGGTTTCAGTTGTGACACACAAACTGAGCTGCTCGAGCCTCAAACTGCCAGCGCCCCTAAAAAACAGTAAAATTATAATTTATACAGTACATGTATTTTTCTTAATTTCTTTGCTTTCAAATGTTAAACCAGCTTTTATTTTGGCAGAAAACCACTGGGAGACCTTACAGCTTCTCTTTTGTTGATAAAGATTTATAACTGATTCTCATTACACATTTGTGAAGATGGTTGGTGTGTGTTACATTTTTAAATGTACATTATCAAAGTCACAACAATTACAGAGATGCAGTTCTTTTGAAACAACATTTACCATTGATACTGTTTCTATGGCATTTACTGTGAACCGAGATGCTGATAATACTGATAATAATACTGATAATTTCTGATAATACTCAGGGCACAACTAGAGCAAACTGAAATATATCTTTCAGAATTAAGGCTTGTTCACACCAAGAACGATAACTATAAAGATAACTATATTAGCCTCCACACCAGCGGACGATATCGTTGTTTATTCTAAGATTTAGCCTAAATGCTGGATAAAATCGTTCTGAAAGTGATTTCAACAACATTGTTTCTCTGTGGCGTTATTGTTATAGCTGTGGTGTGAACTCTGCTATTCTGTAAAATTGAGAATGATTTTTAGAACTATATCTTTATCATTTATAGTTATCGTCTTTGATGAGAGCGGGCCTTTAGTGCTAATTTCTGTTGCTACATGTGGTGATTCTCACAATCCCAAACCTCCACCATAGACTCAGGATCTGCAGGGTGCAGCCGAAGGTTCCCAGTGAAACAATCACACAGCTGAGTCTGGTACAGTAAACTGAAGTTTGATCAACTCCTCACGGCGATACCAGCATACACCACGTCATTCTCTTCTTTTGTGTTCTGCATAAAAAACACAGTACACAGATTTCATTATAAAGTCTTGTCTTGATGGCTATCTCTCGCTGGGGGAGGCATTGACATTCTAAGCGTATAGCGATAGCGGGTCAGGCCATGGCTACTCTGCACACAATGGCTGTGTTGCATGCTTATCAGAACGATCTGTCGAAAGACCTGGATCAGGGTCATGGACTCCCCCTGAGGTGGGTACAGAACTGCGTCTACAGACTTTGCTCTCCGTGCCACTAAACAAACTGCTTCCGCGATCGGAATCTCTGAACCTGGCAGACATCGAGGGAAAAGAGAGAAACTTTATCCTCGATGCGCTGGTTCCAGCACTTTTTGTCACATCTGTTGAGGCAGTGGTCAGAAAGTTCAGAGAGGCGAAGCCTAGCACCAAATGTTGGGCCCCGGTCACAGAACCAAGGGGTGGCCCTTTGCTAAGGGCCCTTGTTACTCAATTCCACCATTACCCCCGGTCTGACGCCCCTGGGTGAAGGCGTGGTATGCAGCCTTTAAGACCTATATACCTTGCTGGTCCAAGCCTCTAGGAGGCTTTGGTCCGTTTTAGTATAGGGACCAAAGACAGGGCCAATGGGTGAGCGTCGCCACTCGCAGTCCTCCTCCTCTGAGAGAAAACAGGATTTGAGAGAAGTAATCCAGAATAAGCACACCCCAGAGTACTCAGGATGCAGGGTCCAAATAACATCTGCTGCTGCCTTATTTATTTATTTATTTTAACCCCGCCCCCTCTAAAGCTGGACCTATGAAGCTGTTTGGCAGTGTTTATTATATCTATATTCCTGCCCTCTGATGGTTCGGCACAGGATACTAATTCGTGAGTGTGTTGTTGGGTCGCTGAAGTTGGCAAACCCATGAGCATCTAAACTGCCAAAAATAGTTATTTCATAAGGTGATTTGTGGGGGTTATCAGCTTATTGGTCTGCATTAGTGAACGCATTTGCTCTAAGCTCGTGCTGTATGTCTTTTGGGCCGAGTTGATAAATGGTCCATTTGGAGCTGGTTAGTAGAGCTGCTTCATTCCAAATATTGCCATTTTAAAGTTTCTGATGCACAACAGAAATGATCAATTAAGGGGTGGTCACACTACATTTTCGTTCCATTGACTTCTTTCCATACGCATGTGAATGTGGGACACAGGAATCGCAAGCTCAGGCGAAAATCACTACATTTCAAAGTTCATGTTTGGTGAATTTGTATCACATAAACACTTGATATTTCACAGCATGACTGCTTAGCTGAATTAAAATAATGCAAACGTGAAGTTTACTTTGGCATGCTTCTGTCACAGGTGACAATGAAATTTTCACACATGGCCGATGACTCACACTGATGGAATACACAGGAAGGGTTCATGACAGCATGTTATTTTAAAAATAGCTCTTGGATTGACAATTTCAGCAAAGTATTTAGTCTTGATCTCATAGTTGGAATTTAGAAAGCTAGTTCTTTAATAGGAGACCTGTAGTTAGTTTTCTTTTATGTCCTGTCTGCTTGCCTACAAGCCCGCCTAAGCCTCCGTGTCATGAGTGTTATTCAATATGAGTCAGTGTTGTGTTTCTCACAATAAATGCAAACTTTTTTTTTTTTTTTGAATAATGTTCAGAAATTACATTTCAGCCATAATTGCACATATCTAAATCTGACTCACTGGTGAAATAATACAGATATGCACAACATAAATTAGAAATAATTGATCTTACCAATTTATGTGCTTTTCTTTTGCAGAATGTTGGATCAGCATAAATGATCTCTTCATCACGAGTCTGAACTGTTTCCTCTATAATGATAGATACATTAAATCAACAAAATAAAATCCCTAGCAGAGCATGCTTTTATCAGGTATAGTTAGAGAAGACATTTTGCAGAGACATTTGCAGATAATTTATGAATCGAAACCAGTGGAAAGTTTAAAGCATTTTTTTCTGTGAAACAAATATTCATCATTGAAGCTCAACAAGTAAAACAACATTCATAGAAGAGTTCATTTGAAAACCAGCTGAGGACTGCATCTTTACATGCCATAAATTGTGGAGAATGTTCATGTATTAATAAACTGATGCAGATTCAAATTTTCAGAAATGCAGAATATGCTTTTTGTGTGTTTGAGATGAGTAAAGGATGTAAGGTGTAAACAGTTATTAGAATAACTGAGATTAAATGATAACTGACCATATGCACAGAAGAACTTCCACATTAGTTGAACATTAGTTTTCACACTTTTGTGTGTAAAACAGCATAAACACACTGTAAGTTAAAGATTAAATGAGTTTTCACAAGTGTGCTGAGATCAGTGAGCTTGTGCTTCACTGACTGACAGCTTCTGGGATTTGGTGCTCGCTTTCTGTGTAATTAATTCACAAGAAAAGTTATTGTTTTTCATGAGACTCTGTGAGTTCTTCATACTTCATCTTGACAATTTATTTTTAAACCTAGTGATTTTTATAATGTGTAATATTTGTTTAAAAGTGAAACGTGTGAAAAGATATTATAGGAAATTGCTAATATGAGCTAATAAATGCTCATCTTCCGCATCTACTGGTCATAGTGGCAATTAATGTTGTTGTTGTTTTTTTTATAAAAGTGTTATCCATCAAATGTTGGATCTCTACATCTTGAAACGTTCTTCTTTTTTACAAATGGAAACAATCTCAGAAGGGTGAACAACTAACATTTTGGTCATCACATTAAAAATAACATTTGAAGTGCTGGAAAAATGTTGAGAGTGCGACTGTTTGTCCAATTACAGACACTATGTTTCTTGTTCCATTGGCTTCAAGTCAAATTATGTGAGCGTGATAACTGCATTAAAATATAAATACAGCATTAAAAATTCAGCCATTGATGGTTTGTGTCGATGTACAGAATGACAGCTAACAGTTCACCGGAAATGCCCAAGCTAGCTTATCGAAAACCAGGAAGTACCCGAGTATATGGTTATTGTGCATATTAGGGCTACCAATCAAAACATATATAGTGAGTTTATTTCTGAAGTATAGTTTTTGGTGTAATACTTTGGTGTCAAAAGCAATAGATAATTCTTACCTTCTCCATCAATTTTTCTGAGTCGCCTGCAGATGCAGAAGATCACGACTGCCGCGACAATCATCAGAGATCCAGCAGAGATCAACACTATCAGAGACACTGAGACTGGAGGAAATGAAGGAGAGGTAAAGAGAGACAGTCATTAGTGTGAGTGAATGTGTGTGATCTACACACACATCTATCATCAGTGCTGTGGTACCTGCACATGTGTGACAGAGTGTGTTGATGTCCAGATGTGTGGTCTGGTTGCTGATGGGATTGTTCAGCACACAGCTGTAGGTGTTTTTATCCTGATATTCCACCTCCAGAGGTAGAGAGAGACTGATGCTGAGATCACACACACTGATGCTGGACAATACACTGATTCCTGCGTACCAGGAGAGAGTCGCATCACTCACATTATACACTGAACACACCAATGAACAATTTGATGATGAAGATGATGATGAACAGTGTGAAGAGTTACTGATGATGACAGGAACAGGCAGACGAGCTGGACAACATGAGAGAAAAAACAAATCGAATCAATCTATGTTTCATTCAATGTGTTTACGTGTTTAGTGTGATCCCAAATGATAAAATTTCAGTATGTAAAAAATAAAATAATAATATTTAAAGGACAAGACAAATGATCTCTACTCACCATAGACAGAAACACTGAATGTTTTTGATGATCGTTTCCCTCCCCTTATCTCTAGTTGATAATCTCCAGCATGTTCAGTTGTGGTGTTTGTGATGGTCAGAGATCCAGTTTGATTGTCCAGCTTCAGTCTGTCTCTGAATCTCCCATCAGGAACATCATCATATGTGGAGACGATTCCATCAGTTCTACTGATTTGAGCTATCAGAGATTTTTTAGGTCCATATTTCCACAGTATGTCGTCCCTTTCAGGTATTTCAGTAACATTAGTGTTTAGAGTGACAGAATCTCCCTCCATCACTGACACTGAATCACCAAACACACCTGATGAATATACAGATGTTACACAGATTCAACTTATTGTTTAGCCTGAAATCGCCTGTAGTTTGTAATCTTTAAATGTGATTTGAAGAACAGCTGTAGACAAATTTTTTCCATGGTGTTTGTATCTGCTTGTAGAGTAAAATTCATGTGTGAAGTTGTACTTTCACGCTGTAGTTAACTTGTTTCTACTGCTCACTTTCAATACGTTTTTTTACAAGAGAAATCAAGCTCACTAATCTCACTCATGGTTGCATTTTGACCAATGAATTTACATTAATTTTGCAGTCGTTTTCTGAGACTCCTTTACAATCAATTTAGAAATTTCCATTGCTTTTCATTGACTTCTATATCATCTATATGTCCATGTATTTTCAATGACTGGAACTAACAATTTAAAAATCCCCTGATTTCTGTTGGTTCAGCCCAATGGAGAACACAAAGAGAGATCTGAATCCAAAGTAGACTGGCCCATAATGTCTCGTAAAAATAGTGTAATTTGAACAGTAGCAGTATCTTATTGCTCTTAAATGGAATAAAATGAATCTGTAAAATGCTTTTATAACTTACCATTCAGATGCCAACAGCACAAACAGAACAAAACAAACACATGAAACATTTTCTTTAAGTGCCCGAACTAATAAGACTATCCACCAAAAACACTTAAACTGTTAATCTCTATGGATCCTCCCCCAGCAGAGTTTGACCCTCCTGTAGTTCACACACACACTCTCTGAACACGTTGTGTACATAGTTAATATATGGTTTATAATGTCCAATATATAGTTTTATAATATTTAAAACTGTTTGAAGACTTTAAATTAATGGCAGAAAAGATACATTCCTCATTTTTACAATGTAACATTGAAGTTTTTGCAAGGTAACTGCCTGGCTCTGTTAAATACATGAAAGTATAAGAATATCATTTGGTATAACATTTTTTTAATAAATTGTTGTAATAATTTGATTATTAATTATTGTTCTTGGCCAATTAAAGTTAAAACAGTCTACCATCACACATTATCAGTAAGTATACACTATGACACCAGCGATTCTGCTTCTGAGTCAAACTGAAACCTTTGATTTCTTCAGAAATGTGGTTTGCTGTGTTGAGTGAACAAACAGCTTGTGCATTTAGTGCATGTGGTTTGTAAATGAAGGGCTTTTTTCCTATCCTGCCACACTTTTAAATATAAAGGTTTCAAAAGGTGGTTTTCACAGTGATACAACATTTGGGGTTCCTAAGGAACCTTTTAGTGAACAGTTCTAGAAAGAACCATGTTTTTCTTAGTGTTAAGAAAACGTGAATATTTTAAAGAACCTTATGTCCAATGAAAAGGTTCCATGAATGTTAAAGGTTCTTCATTTTAAATGGTGCGTGTGTTATTTATTTATTTATTATTACTTCATCAGAATACATGAATATGTATAAATAGCAATGAAGACATATGATCATTGCAGACATCTTGTGCTGTCATAAAATTTACAAACAAGATTTAAAAAAATATAGGCCTCTATCTATCTATCTATCTATCTATCTATCTATCTATCTATCTATAAGAAAATTGTAACCTGTGATCTCTCTTCTTACTTGACTCTGCGCTTGGATTCTCCTCATTTTTCTTATTTTTTTCTCCTCACATTCCTTAAAAATTGGATTTAAGGGCCAGAATGTTTCTATTGTTCATTGTTCATAAAGCAGTTCGATCAGGAAGACATCCAAATGTGTTTTGCTGGGAACCACTGACATAAATGATTAATATAAATGTATAAAACACATGTAGTTATGTGTATATATTAGGCTATGTATTTACATAATCTCCCAAACCAAACAAATTATATTAATTAATTACTAAGCGAATGCAGATATTTTCTTTCACAAAAAAGGAAACAAACTCTTTTTAGTTAAATAAGCAATAATAGGCCTACACTAATGCTATAATAATATTTAGCCTATACACAATATATTATACAAACTGAACAGAGTAACGTCGTTTTGTGTGTATAACAACGTGTTTGTGTAATCATGTTTGCATAACGTATAACGAAACTTAACTGCGCTAGATAGGAAGGACAGACATTAGTTTCACTTTTAACTGAAGCCATTAATGCCGAAGAGCGAGACGCTTTTATTTCACGGAACCTTTAGTCGTTGGCTACTTGTGATTGAAAAGCTGTGAAAATGGAGTTTCTCTTTACTTTCCTCTCAGTTGGTTCATTTTCACTCTACCAAGGTAAGACTTTATTATTTTACTCTACAAGGTATTTGTTAGTCTCTTCCAGCAGATAAAAACGAACAAAGACCGTGACGCAGTTACATCTCATGCCAGCTTTAATAGCTTTACACTCGACGGGGGAATTCATTTTATTACATTTATTTAGCTGGCATTGTGTGCTGTGCTCGTGTGTGGTACAATCTTTCTTTAGATAGACTTAAAAACGAACGAAACACGTGGCGCAGTTTAATTTTGTACCAGGTCTAATCACTTTACATTAAAAAGAAATTGTTTCTAAAATTGCCTATTGCTGTTTTAACTCTAAAATGAACTGAAATAAAATGTGTTTGTGATTTCTATAAAGTGAACACGTATAGTTGTGGTTTGCGACACGTTTCTAAGGGCGCGGAGACACAAGAGCAGTTTCAGGGAGTGCCTAATGACAAAACATAGGCTTACTGTAGGCTATAGCCGAGCCTACTTATTATGGCTAAACTATTTAAAAAAGGATTTCATTAAAATGCTTAGGTCAAGTGACTTGGTATCAAAAAAAAAAATATCTAAAACTAACATGACATCATATATTTTTTTTCTACATCATAGTAGCCTAAACTGCAGGGGTGAATCTAGAAAATTATTTTTAGGATTGCAAAGGCGTGACATGATTAGATTTCTGATAGCCTATATTCAGTGCGCTGCTTAAATATTAACGAGTTTCCCTGTTGTGGTCGTGTCCTTGAGACACGGAAACAAACTGAAATAGTGCACTTTTCAAATCGCAACATGGTTAATTGATTATTTAAAAAAAAATGTAATAAAGTTTAGACCTGTGTTAATAATAAATTTCAACTGTTCACATTTAAAAAAACCGTTTGTGTAATGTGAAAAATCGACTGTGAAACAGACAGTGACTGCATGATAATGAATGTAATTTGGAAACATCACAAAATAATATATTTTTTTATTATTATTATTACCTATCATCCCAATTAAAAAGAAAATCTTGAGGTAGCTGCTTAGTCTATGTCCAAGATGTGTCTTCCGAAGCATTTCAGTGTTTGCATTTGTGACAACAAGATTAAGAATATTTTATTTAGCTTGTAGGTTATGTAGTTAATTGTGCATTTTCTATTGTGACTTCAATGGTAGGCCTAATGCTATGATATAATAATATGAGACAAAATGGAAATGTTTCTAGTTTGGTGTTGATAAGGAAATTATGGATGACAAAATAATCACAACGGGTAGCTTACATGCGTTTTATCAGGCCACAGATACGCTTGTGGGGGTTATTTCAGTCATTGTTTTTGACACTATTACTATGCGTCATGCTGGTAAGATCTTACGGATGCTATAGTTGCAATTCGGTGATACAGTAGGCTACAGCGTCGAAGACAATGACTGAAATAAACCCCCACAAGCGTATCTGTGGCCAAATAAAATGCATATATAAGCTACCCTTTTGTGATTATTCTGTCATCATTAATGTCTTGCTCATTTTGTCTGGCAGTGTATGAACACAGCTGCGAGCGCAGAGCTGAAAAGGGGTGGGGCTACATAACTAAGGACTTTAGCTGGTGAATAACATCAAGTCAAAGCTGATTGGCTAATGGCATTTGAAAATCAGGCACAGTCTAAAACTGAGCTGTGATCAGTGGCAGCAGACGATACGTCCAAAAAAAAAAAGAGATGAAAAATAAGAAGAAAGAAATGTACTTATATTGTTAAATAAATGTTCAGTGATACCTCCTGCCTGTGCGTAATGTACTGTTTTAAAAGTATCTTCTGTGTACTGTTTGTACACTTACAAAGTTCTCAATGCTTCGGTTTGCATATAGGGACCCTCATTATGCTACCAGTGTCAGGCTATTTTGAGCCTTGTTAGTGGTATTAACTATAGCGATTTACTTTTACTTACACTATGCCCCATATACTAGTGTTATGAGCTAATCTGTTTTTAGAGATAAAACTTTACATTCGATTATCATGAAAACCATGTGTTAATTACCCCTAGGTTAATTTTTCACCGGAATTGTCCTTTAAAGGGTAACTAAACCCTAAAACAACTTTTTTTTTTAGTTAATGATCTGTAAGAATGGGGCTTTATTAATGCTGTTCATTAATTCAAGTAATTTTTTGGACATTTTTGTTTAAAGTGTTTTAATTCTACAAAATATGTTGTAAAAACGTCGGAGTGCTGCCCTCTTCAGGTTGAACAGTGGCTACTGCAGTTGAATTTTCCTATTGGAAGTTATGGTGGCCGGTGACAGGGTACCAGCTAACCACGCCCTTGCCTACAGAGAGATGCGTCTCAGATGCATGACTTTGTGCAGGTTGGGATGTCTGACACTATATTGAACATTTATCAAACTCTTGGTATTTTTTTTTTTACGTGATAATTATCATTATCGTTTTATCACCCATCCCTAATTTGAATGCCTGTCAATCAGGCAAAACATCTCAGGTGATTTATCACATTACACAAACTATTAATTGTTTTGAAAATGTGTTGCAGTTAATGATTAACACTTTATTAACTTTATTACCTTTTCTAAATAATACATTAAACAAGTTGCGATTTTAGTAGCGTGCCCAAATATTTTCAGTTCCACTCGTTTGCTCATTGTCTTAAAGACACGCCCACAACATGGGAAACTTATGAGTATACAAGCATGTACCACCCACTGGAACCAAATATCTCAGGAACCCAATATACACAACATACTGCACCACATTCACCCCTAAAAATGCTTCCATTGGCCACCGGTCACCCTCTGAGTATTAATCCCCGGACTACAATTCCCAGAATCCTCATACCCGTACTGATTACGCTCACACCAGTCAGCCATTTCACATAGAGTTACATTCAAGCTATTTTAAGGCATGAAGAATTTTCTTTCAAGGATGTGTCATTTTGGTGATCAAAGATTCATTTTAAGTGATAAAATCATTGATTACAGGGGGACTTGAAGCTATGAGCACGTTATGTTCAGTGCGAAGTCTTGTATTGCCACGGCCTATAATTCTGAGCATTCTTCTCTGTTTTTCTTGTCTGTTTTTTACCTTGTTTGTATTATGTTCTCTTGACCATTTGCTGTCTGGCTTTTGACCATTGCCTTGTTTTCTGGATTATTGTCTGTTTGCTGACTGCCTGTCTGTTATGTTATGTTAACCACGAATCACGCCTGTTTGTAATCCGATTCTACCACTGCCCAATAAACTGCACATGGATCTTAATCATTGCCCCTCAGAGTCATCGTTACAGAGGACTTCGCCAGCTACGGATTCGTTTTCTGAGGTGTCGGCAAACTTATTAGTTGTGCATCAACAGCAGCTTACACGGCTAACCACGCTAAATGAGGAGCTGGTGAAGACTTAACAGGATCTTCGTCAGTTTCTATCAAGCCCTGCTCCTCCAACAGCTCAATCGAGCCAGGTACCCAATCTAACTTCTCAAGAGTAATATCACTGCTAATCCCCGGCTAGCTTTTCGGAAAAATTTGATGGCACACCAACTAGATGTAAAGGATTTCTAATGCAGTTTTCCATGTTTGTGGCACAACAACCCATGTTATACCCCATGGATGACAGGAAAAATGTCCCATGTGTGCTCTTTGTTAACTGGAAAAGCTTTGGATTGGGCAACTGCAGTCTAATCAGGGCCCACGTCTCTTAATGAATTCATTCAGCAGTTACGAGAAGTTTTGAACACCCCGAGGGAGGAAAGAATGGATGACATGTTAAAATTCTGGTTTCGGAAAAGTTTAAATGATGAGGTCCAATCTGAATTAACCTGTCGTGAGGAGGGAAGAAGATGCAGGTTGGACGTACTCACCTATCCACTGAAGAACGAGAACGCCGCATAAGAAAACATCTATGCCCGACTCGACCTCCACAGCAGTATACTCCCAGGGTGAGTGCATTCGTTCTTCCCAGTTATTCTACCTCATGTATTGAAGTACCAGTAAAGATAACCTTTCCCACAAACACTTTGATTACCAAGGCCCTACTTGACTCTGGGGCAGCTGGCAGTTTTATTGATGAAGGCCTAGACTGACAGTATGAGACACCACAAATCCCCCTTGACAGTGGCAGATTAGATAAACACCCACTTGGGACCGGTCATGTTTGAAGCACCTCCACTAACATTTTCCTGCAAGTTGGAATCCTTCATATTGAAACCACACACCTCTTTACCATCCATTCTCCTCACAATCCAGTTGTCCTCGGCCTACCCGGGCTACAGAAACACAACCCTCAGATTTCACGGCAGGAGAAACAAATCACACGCTGGATCTCTACCTATCTGTCCAATTGCCTAAATTCAGTCACACCCATGTTACTGAGAACCACCACCATACTAGCAGAATCAGTATCAATTGCTAACCTGCCTCCTGGATATTCATTGCAAACCTCACCAAATTTTCTTGTGCATAAAGTGAAATACAGATAGTTTGGAAAGTACTGCATTGAGTGTTTCTTGCGTCTATTGTCACTGAGTCATCAGGCTCTCTCACCACCATGCAACGATACCAATCACCTGAATTCTGAACATCAGCACACCCTCATGAGATCCAGCACTTAAGCACACACCTCAGCTCAGTCGTTGTCTGGCCTCAATTTGGACACAGACTTTCTCCAACGAAGTCCAGTGAATGATCTCCGTTGAACTTACCCTTATCTCCTTTTGTTGTTCCTGAGTTCTGTTCACCAGTCAGACGCAGACGTAGTGATGGGAGAAACTAACCTTTTCAAAGCTTCGAATCAATTGAACCAATTGCTTTGCAAAATGATTCACGTGAAATTAAGCGTTTGAAACGCCACACGCTGGTGATGCCTGCTGGTCAGAACAGTGTAAATGCAACAAAAACTCAGGCCAAACATGTATAAAACACCTTTTACAAACACATTGCAAATGTTTAATTGAAAATAAAATCTATCAAATGCAATTAACTAATTAAATAATAAGATTAATTATCAAGTGTCTGTGTAAAATGTGTTCTTTCATCAAATTACAGAGCTTGTTTTGTTTGTTCCATGGATGACTCAGCTATACAAACCAATAAGAGACTATTAACTAGGGATGTGTAGTTCACCACCCAGTGTCGAGACCTGAGTGCTTCGAAACACAGGGTATCCGCGGGGTCTTGAAAAGTATTAAAAGGTGATAAATCAATTTTGGGAAAATGAAGACCCTTAAAAAGTATTAAAAAGTCTTATCACGGCTTTATAAAGTCTTAAATTTTTAAAGTATTTTTTCTGAATTAGCTGTCCAACAGTTTGAATCCCAAAAACATCGTAAAAGTGTGAATTTAGTCATTTAAAAAAAAAAACGAACAGGTACATAAAAAAACTAGGCTATTGTGGGTGCGTTCGTAAATTGCCTCCGAGAGCACCAGAGCGGGCAGGCGGGCGGAAGTTCAAAAGCACAATGCAGGGCTCGCAAAATCGCCTGCCCGACGTCCCGGAGCTATTGTGTTTTCCAGTCGGGCTACCAAAATGCAAAGCCTTGTAATAATCAGATTCAGCGCGTTCTTCATCTTCAATCCGAAGCGGCGCCGAGCACGTCAGAAACAGAGAGGGCAGAGTGTGTGTGTGTGTGTGTGTGTTCATCTGAGTCTCATTGGTCTGCGGTGCTCGTCAATGTCAGATGACCAATCAAATCAAAGTAGGCGGGCTTTATGTTCACAAGAAGCTGCTGAGCGCGAATTCTAGCAGAGCGATTCGACGCTTCAGTTTACGGTCAAGTGCGAGATAAGATGTAAGTAGCTAAACTAAACATTTCATATTTGACAGCTTTTTTAGGTCATAGATGTGAAACAAATGCCAAAAATAATCAGGCAAATGAATATACTTTTGTCGAATTTCGCCATTTGGAACTGAAAATAGGCCTATGTAAATTGTAATGTGACTAATAATTAGTTTACTGTCATTGTGTGGGGACATTAGCATTAACAAAGCCGTTTTCATCATTGGCACAAGATTAATAATGAATGTGTACTAGGGCTGCTGAACGATATGGACAAAATTTCATATCTCGATTTTCATGCCAGATATCTCGATATCGATACAATACGATATGACTACGTAAGTACTAAAAAACAATACATTTAGAGTTTGTAAAATACACACTGATGTCTATGGAAGAGGTAATAATAATCCTTTCCATTTATAATTCGACACGTTTTATTCATATACACATTGTGTAAGTAACTTCAGTGTTTACTCTATTCTATTCCCAGTTCACCAGCCACTTACTTTAAGTATTTCGGGAGAAGTGGATGAATTCACGTGTTGTAAACATAGAGGTTGTAAATCCAACAGATCCGATTCTCTGAACTGCGTCTGCGGCACAAACTAACACGGCGGCGCCCATCGCGCATACAGCTCAACTAACGCGATCGTTATAAAGGTGTTTAAACAACAATATACTTCCACTTGCATGTATTTGACAATCGGATATCAGATATTTCATGCCATAGCTAACACATTTGTTAATATTCTGAATAAAAAAGGAAAAATGACATAAAAGCAGATCATCATTCATTCAGCGCTGTTGCTGCTGCGGTGTGTCACGTGACAAGCAATGACGCGTTACCATGGAAACGCCGCCCCCCCTCTCACAATATAGTTCCCACGTCCCTGGTAGTGTGTGCGCGCTGGCTTTAGCGGTGCATTCAAGGGCACTCGTACAACTGATGTTTGTTGTGACTGCCAGAGTTGTATGCAGGGCGAGCGCGGAGAGGGGAAATCTATATCGTTGCTTTTTTCGATAGTAATATCTTGAAAGTTCATATCTAGATATAGATACAATAACGATATATCGTTCAGCCCTAATGTGTACATGTTGAGAATTAATATACAATTTGTAGCCTTCAGTAAATTAAAAAAGTTCAGCTTTAGGTAGGGAGAAGAGATGGCAAGATGAGGAGACTGAGAGAAAAAGAAAGAGTGGTGGATAAGAAGTGAGAGCAGGTATCATCTACTGCCTGCTGACATGGCTTTAAAGCTATTTCTTATCCTTTTTCGGCCTTCAAAAAATGGACATCCGAGAAATAAAAAATGTAAACCCCCTAATAACCTTAAATGTATGACCTCTTTGATTATAAAGCCCTGTCTACGGCCCTGTATTAGGAATAAGATCAATAATGAATGTTTACATATTGTGAATGAATTCAATAAACTTAGTTAGGCTACCTAGCTTTCCTAGTAGCTTTCAGTAAATGAAGCGTCTGAGAAAATGATTCATAAATCAACCTATCAGTTGACCCTTTGTTTACTTTTTTCACTGACAGACAAAAATTAAAAGCCTATATCAGTCAAAGCTCAGATTTAGGAGGGGAAGAGACAGAGCAAGAGAAAAACAAAGAGAATAGGAGTGTGATGCTGATGAGGAGAGAAAAATAATCAGCTGCCCACTTACATGGTTTTAAAGCTATTGTTATCCAATTTTTTTTGGCCTTCAAAACATCTTAAAATGCACATATGTAGATCAGAGAAATCTAAATTTTCTCAGGGGTGCCCCCGAACCCCCCTAACTAGCATATCTCACATTCGGGACCTCAGTGATGAAAAAACCCTACCATCTGCATGTTAATGAAACAAGTTAATAGTGAGCATTAAACCATAAATTAAAGAGTTACTTATTATTTATTTTTTTATCATACCCTCATTGGGGGCTGAGCCACCGACACAGACTGATTCATGTTCCATACTGGTCACACAAATTTCAGTTCAGTTAGAACCAGATGCATATTTGTTGATATTTGTGTTTTGAAAAAGTTTTTTATTCATTGTGTTGACTCCTAACCAATATTCTACATTAAAAATGTAGTCTTTTTATATGGGCTAGTAAAATTCATTTCGGGCTACCAAAATCTGAGTGCCTACCCGAAGGGCTACCAGTGATTTTGAAATTTTGCAAGCCCTGCAATGTACGCTCTGGCGGTCCCAGTGCGTATTACGTAGTGCGTATAGTCTTTATCACAAACTAAAACTGTTAAGTTAAAAGTATCACTGATGTAAATGGTTACAGCTTGAAGTGGCGGTGAGGTATTAAAAAATATTGAGAAGGTCTTGAAAAAGTCTTGAAAAGGTATTAAAATTAACTTCAAGATTCCTGCATATACCCTTCTGGAACATTTCTTGAAATGAGGCTGTCAAGTCAAGTCAAGTCAAGTTTATTTATATAGCGCTTTTCACAACATAGGTTGTATCAAAGCAGCTTCACAGTAATAAAACAATACATCAATGTTTGTTTCTAGTGGAACGTCCACGTTTGGTAATGCTGATCAATAGTATCGTTGATTGATTAATTAAATTAAATATTCCCAAATATCCCCAACTGAGCAAGCCAAAGGCAACATGTCACATGACCTGTGGAAATTAAGCTTTGTTATCTGACATGTCACAATATACAAATCTCAATACAAACACATATACAAAGCATGTCAATTGCGCTGTCCCATACTCGCTATCCATTTACTGCAATATTATAATTATATCGGTCATGCCTATATGAACAGTATGTCGCTTATTAACGTGGTGTATTGCTATTAAATAAAGGACTACTATTAAAAACTATTACGTTTTAATGTCTGTTGTCTGAATGTAAATTAAAACACCTTGCGGGCTCATCCGCTATTCCTCAAAAAATAAAAGTCCTTCCTCAACCACAAACTTGTTTTGCTGCTTGTAAATACAATACAATATTTATTTATAAGCACATTTATAAACAATCAAGGCTGACCAAAGTGCTGTACAGAACAGAATAAAAACAATTTGTGTTTTTTACACACAACAATAGATAAACAATAAGCATACCTAAATCAAGGAGTATTGAAAGCCAAAGAGAATAAATAAGTCTTTAAAGAAATGCCATCCTATGTTGACAACAGCTCACATTGGTGTATTTGATTTCGACATGGTCTCACCAAGAGACCCTGTTCTCAAGTGTGGGAACACTTCAGTCTTGACACTTCTAACAAACTATTATGCCTGATATGCGACCAAACATTGTTTTACTCTAATAACACATTCTCAATGCTTTGGCTTCTACGCTCCTAACATCCAAATGCTGTGGTCAACGAGACTCCTACAACAGAGCACCATTCTTCACCAACTGGAAAAGGTAAAATTAAAGGAACACTCCACCGTTTTTTGAAATGGGGCTTATTCACCTTCTTTCCTACATTTAGATAGGTGGACAAATGCATTTTTGTCTCAGTGCATGCATTGTTTTAGTTTGACAGGGTTGGCGCTAGCTTAGCTTAGCATAATGAATGGAATCCTTTGTTGCCAGCTAGCATGTCCTAAGTAAAAGTGATATAAAAAAATATAAAAAAACACCTAATTACTTCTTGTGGCCAGCGTATTCACAGCAAGTACAAATAGCGATGCAGATTAACACTAGGTGATTTCCTATGCAGATATTGACTTGGGACTATATTAGGGGGAAGCACAGGCGAAGCACTGCTACTTGGGGGCAGAGATATCATGCCCAAGTAGCAGTGCTTCGCCTGTGCTTCCCCCTAATATAGTCCTTAATATATAAGTCAATATCTGCCTAGGAAATCGCCTAGTGTTAATCTGCATCGCTATTTGTACTCGTGAATACGCAGGCCACAAGAAGTAATTAGGTGGGGTTTTTTTATTTTTTATATCACTTTTACTCAGGACATGCTAGCTGGCAACAAAGGATTCCATTCATTATGCTAAGCTAAGCTAGCGCCGACCCTGTCAAACTAAAACAATGCATGCACTGAGACAAAAATGCATTTGCCCACCTATCTAAATGTAGGAAAGAAGGTGAATAAGCCCTATTTCAAAAAACGGTGGAGTGTTCCTTTAATACTAATAATGAAAGAAATTTTCTTTTAGGACAATAAAGACTTATCTACTCCCCACATGATAAAGTGAGTGATAAAGTAATTAAAATGCAAGAAAAGTCACCCTTTTGTAGTTCAAGTTTTCATATTCTATTCTATTTTTTCATGTGGTGGAATGTAAGAACACAGAGTAACACAAATATATAAACACATCACATAGCCAAAGTTTCAAAGCCATTTGCTAAAACAACCTTAGTTTGGCATATTAAAGTCAACCAATAGCCTATCGTTCACACTGACCTTTACACACATAATTGTTACTTTTTAATTGCAACTTTTTGTTTAAAATAGCCTGTTTATAAAATTTGTGTCCGTTGCATACCTCTGTATTTTAGTATAAATTAGTTGGGTTGTTATGTTAAATTGATGGTATAGATATAGGCTATATTTCGATTTAAGTTCAACTCCAAACAAACACTTGAATTGTGTCTACATCTAAACTATATTGTAACCATCTGAACTCCAATGGGTGTGCAGACTTTGTATTACCAATCTACATTTGTTCAAAGATAAAAATTTGTTACTTGATTAAACTGCATGGGCTTACTTTGAAGGGAATACTTTGAATTCCTTTGTTACTTTGAATTACTCAGCCATTATGAATGAATAGTAATTGTACTTTGTATTATTAGGAAGGAAGAATGAGCTTGATGAGGCCCTTGTCAACATGATTGAAGCCTTTCTCCATTGTGGAAGATGAGGTATTTAGAGCATTTGTGAAGAAGTTGGACCTCACCTATGTTCTGCCAACCCGGAAAACTGTCAGAGAGAAATACCAAGAGGAGAAGCAAAAGGCTATGGCACATCTACAGAACATCCAATCTGTCTTCCTCACAGCTGATGTGGACCTCCCTCTCTATGGAGTCCTATCTATGGGTTACATACATGTAAACGGTCCCTAAACGGCCCACATGTAAAGGCCCCTAAATGAATAACTAATGATTATTACAGTGAAAATGTATTTATGACTTTTTCCTAGAGCTGCTGTACAACCAAAACAATCTTTGTTGCATCAATTTCCTGTTATCACTGTAAAGTTGCTTTGAAACAATCTGTATTATGAAAAAGTGCTATATAAATAAAAGTGATTTGACATGCCACTACACTGACACAGAACTGGGCTCGGTGATGCTGGGACTGGAGTATCAAAAAGCAATTTGGAAAATGGTTACTAACCTGTAAACTTAATTCAGATGATGTTTCACGATCTATGGAAATCACACTTTCTCCCTCTCTCATAAAATACACACACATACAATACAGACATTCATGCACAGAATTTTAATTCTGCAAAACTACATCAGAATTTTCAGTTCACAGACTCGCACACGCTTAAATCTACACACTCTTAATAACTACACCAGTCTGCAAATCAGTAACTGTTAAATGATGTATTGTAATTAGTAACGCACAACTGAGGTGAAAAAAAGTGCTGTTGGATGTTTTTCAGTGGACGCTTGTCATGGACATTTTGTGACGGATTGGTTTCATCTTGCGATCGACTTTTCATAACATGGGTATTAAGTCCCATTTTTCCATGTTGTCATATGCACTCCTCACTCAAATTACAATATTACTGTTGCTGGAGCATCTATATCATAAAACAGACACTGTAGATTGACACTAAATCCTTGACCTTCCAATGATGTGTAATTTATAATTATTATCTTTTTAGACAGTATTCTATATAGTAAATGTATACCATGGTAAACAAAGTGACATCAAACCTAAGATTGGGACTTTGCACGCCAAGCATTAAACAAAAATGAATAAGTGAATTTGTGACCTAATTTTCTAGAGAATGATGAATGTTTGTCTGATGAGGGATTTTGCAAATCTTATACTGTATATTTGTTATATTTTGAATCCAGGCATTTTTTTACCCTTTAATTTTTATGATCTGAATTTCATTTGTTTTTTTTTCTTTGTTTTTTTCAGTTTCATTTGGTAGTGATACAGAAAAAATGTCTGTGTTTGTGATGGAGGTAGATTCAGTCACTCTAAACACTGATCTTAAAAAAACCCAACAAGACAGAATTAATTGGTATTACAATGACATTCGCATTGCTCAAATTAATGGAGATCCCAGTAAGACTTGCACAGATGTTCAGTGTAAAGGTGGTGATGAGAGATTCAAAGGCAGACTGAAGCTTGACGTTCAGACTGGATCTCTGACCATCACAAACATCACAGACACAGACTCCGGAGATTATAAACTACTGATCACCAGAGGCAACATCGACAGTGAAAAGATCTTCAGTGTTTCTGTCAGTGGTGAGTGTCATTTAATGAACATTTAAATACAGGTTTTATGTGTTTAATCCTGTAATATCACATTAATTTGTTTTTTAAAGCAAGTACAATTATAACTGCTTTTTCACTTGGGGTGTTCACTGATATGCTCACACAAAAATCGCTGTAAAAGATGCTTTCCAGCATATACCGTACCTCACAGCACATCCAATACAAGTCAATGGAGTTCGACAGAAACTACGATTACACCTGTTGGAAATCATCTTTTGCAGCGATTTTTGTGTGAACATATCAGTGAACACCCCTGACCACTCGGTGAGTTTCACGTCTTTGTAAACGAAAGTTGAATGCGTTTTATGAAGGATTATTTCTGTGCTACCACAGAAAACGAAAATTCTCGGGCCAGCAACATTTGTCCAAATTTCAACCTTAACTGTACTATTTCATCAGAAACTATCTAAAAACAGGGCTTTAAGTGTAAAATACCGAACTTGTCCTTTAAATGTACTACCCGGAACTGACCCTTACCCGTCTATTATTTGAAAGCTCGTCCCAAACCCGGCCAGGAAGACACAGACCCGCCTGGACCCGATCGGCACATATTCCACAGTCAAAGTTTTTGTCTTATCAAATGTTAGTAGCCTTCTTCCACCTGACTGTTATTCATACAATCCTTCTAAACAAGAGCTTTCTTAATCCACACATTGTTCCAGCTTCAAAAGTTCACTTGATGTCATGGTGACGGATGCCAAATGTGACTTTGCAGTTTTGCATTTTTTTTATAACCTGACTCGAGTCAAATCACATAATAACTTAGACTGTTTCCCATTTTGAGCTATAATAATGATTGCTTGTGAAAATGGAAGAAAGTGCAAAGACCCGCCTTCTAAATAAAAGAGCCAATCGTCAATTGGTTAAGTCATTTTGTCAATGCAGAAGTTTGATTTGCCTGTTTTTGCTGAATCAAACTTTAACAATTCGTCAAAAGTAATAGATCGGGACCCAACCCGGACATGGCTGACCATTTAAAATATAGACCTTCATAGATAGGGAGATTTTGCTATCATTACCAGTGAGTTTAAAGTTATTACATATAGTAACAGCAGTTGGAAAGCTTATGAACAGTTCAGTTTAATTTATAAAAAAATATATTTCATTAAGTCTTTATCTCCAACAAACAAGCGGTAAAAGCTGAAAAGGGCAGACAATACATCAGGCAAGGTGAGATGTAAATAGGTATTGTCACTTTTCAGAACAACTTAAGAAATTAAAATTATTTTTACAACTGTAAGAAAAAACATCTCACGAACATCTAAATATCAACCACTTTGCGCCTGTTGCAACAGCTGTGGTCTGTTTGTTAATGTAGTTGAGATACCCCCATTGTCTGAGATGTTTCACAGGGTCCCTCATCTGCTCTCTTTCTACAACTGATGAACATTAGGGGCAGAATGTGATCATCTCAAATGGTGCAGGAACCGTTCACTTTGTTCTTTTCTATGATCATTAACCCATTTTGGGGAATGAGCTTGTTCAGCCACCTGTCACAAAACTGCTCCGAGACACAAAGGTTGAGATCCAATTGCAGCTTTATTTGAAGTGTAATCCAGAATCGTAATCAGCACAAGCAGGGGTCAAACACAGGAAGGCAGTCGGTACAAACAAACACACAAAACAGGCAGGGGTCAGAGGCGGACCTGGGGGCGGGATGGAGGGCCAGGCCCGTGGAGCGGAAGAGGACCTGGAGACTGCGGCAGGATGGAAGGCCAGGGCGGAGCAGGCTGTGAAGGCAACCAGGGCGGAGCACTAGTGTCCAGAGACACTGGCTCAGCATCTTGTCCAGAGACACTTGCTCGGCCATCTTGTCCAGGGACACTTGCTCGGCCATCTTGTCCAGAGACACTGGCTCGGCATCTTGTCCAGAGACACTTGCTCGGCCATCTTGTCCAGAGACACTGGCTTGGCATCTTGTCCAGAGACACTGGCTCGGCCATCTTGTCCGGAGACACTGGCTCGGCATCTTGTCCAGAGACACTTGCTCGGCCATCTTGTCCAGAGACACTTGCTCGGCATCTTGTCCAGAGACACTGGCTCGGCATCTTATCCAGAGACACTGGCTCGGCCATCTTGTCCAGAGACACTGGCTCGGCATCTTGTGGATGTTTTACACTAGAAACAAACACTGATGTACTATTTCATCTAATACTGTGAAGCTGCTTTGATACAATCTGTAATGTGAAAAGCGCTATATAAATAAAGTTGACTTGACTTGACTTGTCCAGAGACACTGGCTCGGCATCTTGTCCAGAGACACTTGCTCGGCCATCTTGTCCAGAGACACTGGCTCGGCATCTTGTCCAGAGACACTGGCTCGGCATCTTGTCTAGAGACACTTGCTCGGCCATCTTGTCCGGAGACACTGGCTCGGCATCTTGTCCAGAGACACTGGCTCGGCCATCTTGTCCAGAGACACTTGCTCGGCCATCTTGTCCAGAGACACTTGCTCGGCATCTTGTCCAGAGACACTTGCTCGGCCATCTTGTCCAGAGACGCTGGCTTGGCATCTTGTCCAGAGACACTGGCTCGGCCATCTTGTCCAGAGACACTGGCTCGGCATCTTGTCCAGAGACACTGGCTCGGCATCTTGTCCAGAGACACTGGCTCGACATCTTGTCCAGAGACACTGGCTAGGCATCTTGTCCAGAGACACTTGCTCGGCCATCTTGTCCAGAGACACTGGCTCGGCATCTTGTTCAGAGACACTTGCTCGGCCATCTTGTCCAGAGACACTTGCTCGGCATCTTGTCCAGAGACACTGGCTCGGCATCTTGTCCAGAGACACTGGCTCGGCATCTTGTCCAGAGACACTGGCTCGGCATCTTGTCCAGAGACACTTGCTCGGCCATCTTGTCCAGAGACACTGGAAGGCAGTCCGTACAAACAAACAAACAAACAAAACAGGCAGGGGTCAGAGGCAAAAGAGTAATACACGGAACAGGCAAGAAATCCAAAAACCAAGAGACATGAAACCAGGGAAAACGCTAGGAAATGCAGTGCAACAACATACAAAACTTCACAGTGAGTGATGGGGTGAATAGGCTTCTATGGGGTGAACTAACCAAGAAGATGAGATGCAGGTGAATGTGATAATGAGTGCTGATGAGTCCAGGCAGAGAATGATGGGAGATGTAGTCTGTGAGTCTGGTGTGGACTGCCCTCTGGTGGCTCCATAGACAGTATATAAACTGGACACAGTGACCCCATTGGATTCAACGGAAACAAATGAAGCAAATGAAGTCTATTAGAAGCAGTAACTTCCTGATGGTCGAGCGTACTGCGCAGACTCAAACTGAGCTTGACGACGTAGATGTGACGTGAGCAACCCGTCTGTCTTCTAGCAGCTGTGCCAAGCGAAATATGAATCATTCCCTTCCGAAACTCGCAGAGACGGAGAGTGTGAGTAGAAGCTGTCCATGAGCTAGGAGCAGGAGTAACTTTTTCTAAGTATTTTGATTAATTACTTTGTCACTTTGCCTCCACGTCCCCCCCGATTGTGTGTGAGCTTCTCCTCCTGTCCATACAATAATTCTTTACTGTGCGACAGTCGCGTGGGTATGATGCAATCGTTAGCCTATTTTTACAAAAACTGCATCTACGGGGCCATAACGTAAGATACAAGGTAATGGAGCCTTTTATACATTTTCGTGTTTATTTAGAAATAAATAATGGACAAATGGAGTCTTTAAACGCCTCAGATGTAAAGTTATTCGCTGTCAAAGTGACGCCAAAATGAATGGGAGTCAATGGGATGCTAACAGCAGGTGGGGGTCCGCTAGCCAATGGCGGCGCCCGGGGAAGCTTAAATGTTTTCCGAAACATTGGGGGCTTGGATGGCTCTCATGGGGACTCCAGCTGGTGACCGTTACACCACCTTGTGTTGGAGTGGAATCTGTGTTGAGGATGTCTGTCATTTCTTACACAACTTTTTTCCCCAGAACTGTCCCAGGTTATATATCCATATGTCTTCCTAATTGGACAAATGACCAAATGTTCATGCTTGAAAAAGTATTTTTTTCAGAAAAAAATTGCTTTACAGACTGAAATTCGAGAAAGAACTTAATATGCACAAATATTTTCAGTTTATTTTCCCCAAAAATATGCTTCAATCATCTGTTGGTTTGTGTTTCAGATGTTTCTGCTGCTGAACGAGAGAAAAGGAAGAGAAAGTCAGTGAAGGAGGGAGAATCTGTCACATTAGATCCTGGTGTAACAAAAAACACAAATGATGTGATGATGTGGTATTATGATGATACTCTCATCGCTGAAATCACTGGAGATCAGAGTAAGATCTGTACCGATTTTAAGTGTAAAGAAAGATTCGGAGACAGACTGAAGCTGGATCATCAGACTGGATCTCTGACCATCACAGACACCAGAAACACAGACTCTGGAATCTATAAACTACGGATCAGCAGAAGCAGCCTCAGTCGCCATCGTCGCAGCGTCAGCAGTGTAAAGAGCTTTGACGTTACTATCATTGGTGAGTGTAATAGTCATCGAGGCATTTGGCAGCGAAAACATCCTTACATTGGAATATAAAAAAAAATTGTATAGTTACATCTCTTTATTTTAGTTCCTCGATGACTTATAATGATATAATGTCACTGATGGAACGGTACTTTTGACATCACTGTATGAAACAAGTAATCAGCTTTAAACAGAATACAATTTAGATTTACTCTCTCAGACCTTCTGATATCTCATAGTGTTTGTTATAGATCAATCTGTCAGATTTACTCACACTATTGTCTGTTTCTCTTTAGCGGATCCAGCTTCAGGTCCATCTGCTGGTGCTGTAGCTGGAGTAGTTGTTGTTGTTCTGCTGGTGTCTGCAGCTGCAGTTGCTGGTGTGATTTACTATTGCCACAGGAGCTCCAGAAATGGCAAGTATCACCTACAGATACTGTAGTGAGAGAAAAAAACATCATCTTTATTGTGCAAAATTGTTGTTTCATTACGTGTGTGATTGTTTTTCAAAGCAGGCATGGAGAAAAAACAACCGAGAGCTGCTGTAGAAAGTCCCATCAAAGAGGTGAGATACTAAACTACTGTAGTTACTATGAAATGACATCACATTCAGATCTGTGTTTGATTTCACCTGCACTGACTAAATCTTCCCGAGAGGAAATAAACATTCAAACAGAATCTCATTCACTGATTAATGACAGATGTGCTGATTTCTGGAGCGGTTTCTTTATCTCATTATCCTTCTGTGATTCATTGTTTTCTTACAGATGGAGATTTTCTTACAGACAACGATAGAGGTCACGTGACATGAGAGGATCGTAACAGCTTCCGCAACATTATTCCCATTAAGTAATAGGAAAATGAGCGGACACATAATGAAATGCTATGTTTCCTACTTGTTAATGATAAAGCACTTACAACCTGTTACTGGTGAAGGACTGGATACTGTAATCCACTGGTGCCTTAATGTATATGTAATGAGTGATGATAATCAGCTTGAAGCTGACTTCTGCCTGATGAAACTGCAACATGTCTTCAGTAAAATTGACTTGAATTGAGTTCACTCTTGACTCCTGGTCTTCATTCATCATATCTGGTTCTGGGTCTGTAACTGTGTTATCTCCTTACACTAGAAACAGATAGTGTTAACTGTGACACTTATTATTTTATAGCTTAATTTGTAATTGTATCATCTAAATGTCCTTTCATTATTTGTATGAGGAAAGTTACTGCAAGGATATTTCAACTATTGTAAATAAGCTTATTGAACAGATATTTGATAAAAGTACTTATATTGTTACTTGCATCTTATAACCTGATGTACATTTAATATTTTACAGATTATTTTACCCAGAGCAACAAATGTCAGCTGTTGTGTTTGTGTATCAAGGCCAGACACCCTTGCAAACATTTTTGTATTTCAAGTTTTTTTAAATGTTATGTTTAAATATGCAACTAATGTGTTATCTAATTAAATATGCACTGATTCCCGTAAAGAACACAAAAGTCAGGTTCAAATGTTTAATTTTAATTTTATTTTTTATTTGAGTCAACGTTTTTTCCTGAGAGATTTTGGATATCTCTATTGATCACTCCACAAGTCAGAAATTACTGTCATCAGCCAGAAATAAATACATTTTTTTGTTAGAAATAAAATGTTGTATAAAATCAGGAAAATTATATATAAACACAAACCCATCTGAAACCTTCAGAATATAAATAAAACTGTAAAGTTTGGTGTATGTAAGTGTTACTGAAGTGGAGTTCTCTTACGAAAGGTTCTCTCGTATTTGCGTAAGCTAGCTTACGCTACGGAAAAGTCATCTTTTTCTCGAGATACTGAAGCCAAAAATTATCCTTAATTTTCATTTATTGTCAACGCAGTGCAGCAGGCAGCTTAGCAGAGCTAGAGCGAGCAATACTGCGCGCTCATTGGCTGCCGCGCAGCAACTGCTTAAGCCTACCAGTGAGCCCGGCGTGACGTCACGCCCAATGAGGGCGCGCGCGCCCTGGTGCGTCACAGCCCGCCAGAGTGGGCGGCGTCAGAGCATATATAAGGAGGGCTCGGAGGCTAAAACTCTGATTTCTGTCTCTTCAGCTAAGCTCTCCGCATTGCTGTTCTCCGAGAGAAGCCGCTGCCATCGAGAAAGCACGACACTACTAAAAGAGCAGAGGCGTTTGTTTCAAAATGCCTTGTAATTCCTGCGGCTCGTGCCGCTCTCACCTCAGCGACAGAGACCGCCATGTGATCTGCGCTCTCTGCTTGGGACGTGACCACGCAGCCGTTGCCATGTCTACGGGCGGCTGCGAATACTGTCGGGCTCGACTCGCCTTGTTCAACGCAGAACCCGCTCCAGTCTCTGGGCCGCACAGGAAGAAGCGCCGCTCACAGAGACCACCGGAGCCCGAGACACGAGTCAGGCCTTCTCCGGAGCCCCTCCCACGAGCCTCACTCTCTCCCTCTCCGCCCCCGCTTCCCGACGCACAGCCGCCGGCTCTCACCCGCAATGCCGTCGTCTCAGGGGATGAAGCAGAGGACGACGCTTTACTGGACAGCTGCTCTCTACTGGCGTCAGACATCGAAGGGTGGTCCGGCTCTCACCGCTCCGCCTCTTCCTCTACACGCTAGTCTGGTAGGACCCATGCCAGTGTGGACGCCGAGCTTCTCCACCTCCTCACTATGGCCGTCGACAACCTGGGCCTCGAATGGTCCCCGCCTGTGGTGCCTGCACCGAACAGGCTCGACGGGTTCTTCCTACCCAGCCGCCGCCACTCGCCAGCGTCCAGACCAGCGCCTTTCCTGCCCGAGCTCCACGCGGAGCTTTCTAAGTCGTGGGACGCTCCGGTTTCAGCCAGACTCCGCTCTCCAGCCTCGTCGACCCTCTCGCACGGAGAATCTCGGAGAAGGGATATAACCACATCCCTCCGTTTGAACAGGCGGTTGCAGCGCACCTTTGCCCCCCATCCGCGAGATGGCGCTCAAAGTCTGCCCTCCCGTCTAAAGCCTGCAGGACTACTTCAGCCTTTGTCAGCCGCACTTCCTCCGCCGCTGGTCAAGCCGCTTCAGCCCTGCACACGATGGCGGTTCTTCAGATCCTCCAAGCCGATCTCCTCCGTCAGCTGGACGAGAAGGGCCCGGATCAGACCGCCCTGACGGACCTGCGCAGCACGACGGACCTCTCCCTTCGCGCTACAAAGGTTGCAGCACAGGCTATCGGGCGTTCCATGGCCTTGCTCACCGTCACAGAGCGCCACCTCTGGCTGACGCTCGCCGACATTGGAAAAACTGCGCGGTCCGTTTTCCTCAACGCCCCGCTCTCCCCCACTGGCCTCTTCGGCCCTGCAGTGAGCGGCCTTGTGGATCGTTTTGCAGAGGTGCAGAAAGCTTTGCAGGCCATGAATCTCTTCCTGCCTCGCCGCTCGAGTTCCGCTGCAGGCCGCTCTCAAACACAGCCTCCTGCACGCAGCTCTACTCAGCGCTCGTCTCACCCTCCGCCTTCGCAGCAGCGTCAGCGTGGCCACCCCAGGTCGCGTTCAACCAGCCAGCACAAGCCACATCCCCGCGGGGTCCCCGGCCTAGGGTTTCGCTGAAACCTGAGCCTGCGAAGTCCTCCTGGCACACACTGGGAGGAAAAGACGGCTAAGTCCCGCCGCGGCCGGACCACCTTCCAAGCTCATTTGCCTTCCTCTGCCAGTCCCCTTAGTAAAGACTATTGCAGTAGTGTTTTCCCCAGCCAACGAGCCAGTTCCACAACTCGCTCGCCTGCACCCAAATGCTGTTTTTACGGCGACCCAGATAAATCGCAAAAAGAGCATAATGTCTGGTCATTTGGCTCACGTCGACAGTGTTATGAGTGTAGTAAATATGCCCACGCCCCAGTGTTCATGTCTACACACAAGCATGATCTCCCCTGTGTGTCCCACAGAGCACACTCACATAAAGCGCAGAGCAGCGGGCAAGACCCAGAGGCCATTCGACCCCTAGCTATGAGTGCAGATGCATGGAAAGCTATCCCGGGCGTGTCGAAATGGGTATTGAACACAGTAATACGGGGCTATTCGCTGCAGTTCTCTGGCAGAGCGCCTTCTGATCTAAGCTCAGGGCTCGCTGCGCTCTCTGAGAGCCGCGCACGTGCCCAGTCGCCTGAACGACGGACCAGACAGGCTGTCCAGGGACAATGTTCCCCCCGGGGAATGGGCTCTACACGGCCAAACAGTCCAGATGCTGTGGCGTCGCTTTGGCAAAGCAGAAGTCGACCTTTTCGCCACGAGCGAGAACGCTCAGTGCCAGAGGTTCTTCTCAAAGAGCGAGGACGCGCTGGCCCAAGTCTGGCCCAGCGTCCCGTTGTACACCTTTCCCCCGATCTCGATGCTGCCACAAGTGATAGCGAAGATCAGGGAGATGCGCTGCGTGGTGCTCCTCATAGCCCCACGCTGGGAGAACCAGTTTTGGTTCCCAGAGCTGACGGCGCTGTCAGAAACAGCCCCGTGGCCGATTCCGGTGAGGAGAGACCTTCTCTCTCAAGCCCGAGGCTCAATTCTACATCCCCATCCAGAACATTGGTCTCTGCATGCGTGGGTAATCAACAGATATTCGCTGGTCTGCCAGAAGGGGTAGTTAACACGATCGAGCAGTCCAGAGCTCCCTCGACGAGGCGGCTCTATGCGACTAAATGGTCAGTGTTTAACAAATGGTGCGCGGGAAAGAGTCTAAATTCTCAATCTTGTGGGGTTCCACAGGTTTTGAACTTCCTCCAAGAGCTCTTGGACGCGGACAGGTCCCCCTCCACGCTCAAGGTTTATGTTGCAGTGATTGCTGCATTCGCCGACTCGGCGCGCGGCCGCGCATTGGGAAGAAATGAACTCATTACCCGCTTCCTCCGAGGGGCCAGGAGATTGAACCCTCCACGGCCGCCCTCGGTACCTATCTGGGATCTGTCTTTGGTCCTAGAGGCCCTAAAAGCTTATCCCTTCGAACCCCTGAACTCGACGGAGTTGAAATACCTGACGTTTAAAACCGTTTTTCTGTTAGCCTTGGCTTCAGTAAAACGTGTGGGCGACTTACATGCACTATCAGTTAGCGCGGCGTGTCTTGAGTTTGGACCTAATGACTCGTTAGTCATTCTCAAACCAAAGCACGGCTATGTCCCCAAGGTGTTGGGTACTCCGTTCAGAGCTTAAGTTATTTCCCTCTCAGCCCTGCCGTCCGGCAGTGGGGATGGCAGTAGCTTCCTTTGCCCTGTCAGGGCCCTAAGGTGTTACGTCACTCGCTCTGCCGCCTTCAGGCTCTCGGAGCAGCTCTTTGTTTCGTTTAGTGGGTGCACCAAGGGTCTCGCCGCCTCGAAACAGACGCTATCCAGATGGATAGTGGACGCTATTACAGCAGCTTATGTGTCCAAAGACCTGCAGTGCCCTTTGGGCATACGGGCTCACTCCACCAGAGGCATGGCCTCGTCGTGGGCATGGTCCAGCGGAATTTCCATTCATGACATTTGTATGGCGGCGGGCTGGGCCTCGGTTCTATAACCTGGAAGTTCCCGCCCTGCAGGCTAAACTTCTGTCAGTCTAAGTCGGGTATATGCCCTGCTCATGTGTGCGCAGGCTAGTTACTCGATTTAGCTCTCCTAGTCGAGCTGCACTTTAGGGTATGTCAGTAATATATAGAACGGCCACGCCGCTCTGTTTCTTCCCTATGTGTGCTTATGAACACGTGTTGGCCCGCCCCGCTGGCCACCAGTTCTTTCCACTTCTACGCTCCTCGGGCTTACCGGGAGTTTTGTGTGGATGCAAAGCGTGCACGGCGTTGACAATGGGGTTCCCGTAGCGTAAGCTAGCTTACGCAAATACGAGAGAACCTCTCGTAAGAGAACGATACTTGGTTACTCACGTAACCTCGGTTCTCTTTAGAAGAGGGAACGAGTATTTGCGTTCCCTGCCGTGCTCACGCCACGAGCTCACGTCGCTTCATTCGACAGAAACCAGAGTTTTAGCCTCCGAGCCCTCCTTATATACGCTCTGACGCCGCCCACTCTGGCGGGCTGTGATGCAACAGGGCGTGCGCGCCAGCATTGCGCGTGACGTCACGCCGGGCTCACTGGTAGGCTTAAGCAGTTGCCGCGTGGCAGCCAATGAGCGCGCAGTATTGCCCGCTCTAGCTCTGCTAAGCTGCCTGCTGCACTGCATTGACAATAAATGAAAATTAAGGACAATTTTTGGCTTCAGCATCTCGAGAAAAAGATGACTTTTCCGTAGCGTAAGCTAGCTTACGCAAATACTCGTTCCCTCTTCTAGAGAGAACCGAGGTTACGTGAGTAACCAAGTATTGATTTCTGGCTCAATGTACAGGAGGAAAAACTCATTTAGAGAAAACAGACTTTAAAGATATATACTGTAATAGAAATTGACAGATGCAGATAAAGTGCTCTAAACGATACAATTAGAGTGTTTTGGATGTTTTCTGTCCACTAGTCTTAAAAATAATAATAATAATAACTTTATAAAAAGCCCAAAATCTCAAAATTGACAGATGGCTGGAAAAACAGTGTAAGTGGCCGGGGAAGTATGTAACGCGAGACACGGCGAGACTTGGCAGAATCTAACATGCCGTGCTTCTGAAGCAAGCAAACAAACAAACAAATGCTAAATTAACGAAAGGATAAAAATAATAATATATCAAAAAGAAATATAAATAAATAAATAAATAAATAAATTTGGCAATCCTGGATAATAGGGAGGAGGATTTAGCCAGCTTGACGAGCTTTATTGATGAGAGCTACCAGTGCGTCGTTATGGGAAAATCCAAGAGAAGTCGGAAAGACTCACCCGGGGAATCCTCTCCGACATCACCAACCGGGAGCGACACGGCGGATATATTGCTATCCATAGAAGGGAAATTATCCAGCTTTGATGCGCGGCTGGGCCTGCTGGAGGCTCTTCACCGGGAAATTCAAGCACTACGTGAGTCTCTGGAATACAGCCAAAAACAGGTAGAAGCTCTGGCCGCGGAGAATAGCACCTTCCGGGAGTCCGTGAAATACTTAAACGAAGAGGTAACACGACTCTCGGTGGAAAATAAGAAAATGAAAGAAACAGTTCTAGACGTGCAGGGTAGGAGCATGAGGGATAATCTGTTTTTCGCCGGTCTGCCAGAACAACCCGAGGAAGATGCTGAGGTAATTGTCAAAAACTCTCTGCAAAGTGCAAACACAACTGAAACTTCCAGAAGTAAAGGCCAAGGCTATTCAATTTGATCGCGTACATCGTCTAGGCGCAAAAAGACCAGCAGGGCAAAGACCGCGTCCCATAGTTGCTAAATTTGTGCTTTTCAAAGAAAAAGAAGAGGTGAAGCGCTGCGGTAGACAGCTTCGGGGAACTGACTACAGCATGAATGATCAGTTTCCAAAAGAAATCCTGGAGCGTCGTAAGATCTTGTTCCCCATCAGGAGGAGATTCCTTGAGGAAGGAGCCCGCGCTGTCATCTCGGTGGACAAACTGTATGTAAACGGGCACCTACATCGAGACCAGAACATCACCCCTTGGCTTTACTGAAATCAGATATGTATTCTCTTTTCTCATTCAGTTTACACGAGAGAGATCTGACTCACTGGTTTTAATACACAAGATCTGCTAATTGATGGTGATATTTATTCACTATATAACACTGCCAGTCTCTAGTCTATGTCAATAGCTAGGTTTTGTTTCTTTTCTTCTTTTTTTTTTATTATTATTATTATTTTTTTTATGTTTTTGATTTTGTTGTTGTTGTTTTTTAAAATGGTTTCTGCATTTACTTTCTTTTTTTTCTTTGTTTTTCTATTCTTTTTTCTTGCACTATTTTCTTTCTATTTTTGCACATTATTCCCTACTCTCACTCCCCGGGCGGCCAACCCATTTACACAAATAACATATACATAGAAACATACGGATATCTATATAAAATCCATATACACAGACATATTACACACATGGAGTCACACAAATTTAAAGATGCATGCACACTTACACACACTTTGTACTCGCTCTCATATGTACACACACGCACACAGACATTTGTAGATAGCATTTAACACACACCACCACTATGAGCATGAATACATTTAGATTTATCACGTGGAATGTACACGGAGCCGGCACCAGAGAGAAGAGGCTAAAAATTCACAATCGATTAAAAGACTTACAGGCTGATATTGTGTTTCTACAGGAGATTCATATGTCAAATACGTCAGTTGATATCCTTTCTACAGTAGAGTTTCCGAACATTTTTTCTTCTGGTTATAATTCTAAACAGAGAGGTGTTGCTATTTTGATTAACAGAAATGTCAAATTCACAGTATTCAGTATAGTTACAGATCCTGAAGGGAGATTTATAGTAGTTAATCTATCAGTTCAGAACATGAAACTGTGCTTAGCCAACTTATATGGCCCAAATGTTGATGACCCTTCCTTTTTTCATTCTTTCTTCACCTCACTGTCTGAGCATACAGACAGTGCATTGATTATTGGAGGGGACTTCAACATGGTAATGGATCCCACAGCTGACAGGCTTAGTAATGCAGGTATCTATCGAAACTCGCAATGTTAATACTGTTAAACAATACATGGAGGACTTGGGACTGTGTGACGTCTGGCGTTCATACCACCCCAATCTTAAAGAATATACTTTTTTTTCTTCAGTTCATCATTCATACTCTAGACTAGATTACTTCCTAGTTAGCAGCTCTTTAGTAAGTGAGTTATCTGATATTCAGATTCACCCTATCACCGTGAGTGATCACGCCCCAGTTTCATTTGACCTGAGGAATAAATCAATTACTCCACCCTCTAGGAACTGGAGATTCAATACGGCATTGCTTAAAGACCCCGATTTTATCAGCTATTTCAAAAGAGAATGGTCCAACTACTTAGAAAACAATGATACACCAGGAGTCTCAGCAGGCATCCTATGGGAAGCAGGGAAGGCAGTGATGAGAGGAAAAATAATTTCTTTTGCATCACATAAAAAGAAGAAGGAAAATGCAAAAATGTCAGAATTAGAATTAAGAATTAAATCACTCGAGGGCATCTACAATACATCACCAGAAGAACAGACACTTAAACAAATAAGGAAAGCTAAACTTGAATTAAATGAAATAATCAATAAGAAAACACAGTTTATGGTACAACGATTACGCCTGGTGCAGTTCGAACATAGCAACAAATCTGGAAAATTTTTAGCTAACCAATTAAAAACTAACAAAGAAAAATCAACAATTAATTCAGTTAAAGACTCATTAGGTAATACCACACATGAGCCCAATGCAATAAATTCTATAGAACCCTATATTCATCACAACTAGATCCATCAGACAGCGACATCCAGGAATTCTTGAACAACATAAACCTTCCAAAATTAAATGAAGAACTAGTCATGGCCTTAGATTCTCCCCTTACCGTGGAAGAGCTACATGAAGCCCTTAAACATATGTCCTGCAATAAAGCTCCCGGACCAGATGGCTTCCCAATAGAATTTTATAAAGAATTTTGGACAACACTGGCACCAACTTTTTTCAAAATGGTTACACAAATTAAAGAAGAAAACTATTTAACATCAACCATGAACTCTGCAAACATTATTGTACTGTTAAAAACAGGCAAAGACCCCACATTACCATCTAGTTATCGCCCCATATCATTGATAAATGCTGACCTTAAAATAATCTGCAAAACCTTAGCAGGAAGGTTAGAGAAAATAACTCCTCTTATAATTCACCCTGACCAAACGGGTTTTATAAAAGGCAGACATTCCTCTACCAATATGCGTAGATTTATCAATTTAATAGATTATTCCAACATTAATAATTTAGAAACAATTATAGTATCTCTGGATGCAGAAAAAGCCTTTGACAGTTAATTGGAAATTTCTACTAGCTACTTTAAGTAAATTCGGCTTTGGACCAAACTTTATTAACTGGATTAAGATTTTATATAAATCCCCTAATGCAAGAGTTAGGACAAATGATCAAACATCTCCTAACTTTAATCTGCAGAGAGGCACTAGGCAGGGATGTCCTCTTTCTCCATCACTTTTTGCCATCTTTATAGAACCTTTAGCAGTGGCAATCAGGCAAAATCAGAATATTAAAGGTGTTTGGTCCTTAAAGAATGAACATAAGATAAGCCTTTATGCCGACGACGTTTTATTATTCCTTCAGAATTCTCGTACATCTTTCTCTGAAACAATCTCATTAATCAATAAGTTCTCATCTCTGTCTGACTACTCTATTAATTGGTCAAAGAGCACAGTCTTACCGATCAACTGTAGGTTTCACGGGCCATCCAGTATAGCATTGCAGTCAGGTAATATAAGATATCTCGGCATAAACATCTCTTCCAGATTGTCAGATTTATTGAAGTTAAATCACACTCAATTACTGAAGACCATAGAAGACGATCTTGCTAGGTGGAAATCTTTACCCATCTCACTCATGGGTAGAGTTGCCACCATAAAAATGACGATTTTGCCTAAAATCAATTACCTGTTCTCTATGGTTCCTACGAAACCTCCCTATACGTGGTTTAGATTACTAGAATCACACATATCCCAATTTCTCTGGAAGAATAAACCCTCTCGAATCAGCCTGAAAACTCTACAGCAAACTAAAGACAGGGGTGGACTAGATTTACCTAATTTCCATCATTACTTCTTAGCAAATAAGTTACAGTATATTTCTAAATGGCTTAATCCTAGTGCATTAGATGAAACATGGATGGATATAGAGCAAGCACTATGCGACAACCTGGGAATTTCTAATCTGCCGTTTTTTAGCTCAAGTATTAAATCTCATAAATGCTTTAAGAGTATTAACATTAGCACATGTTTGACAGCGTGGTGGGATTTTCTTAAAAAAACAGACTCTTCATTGATCCCATGTAGGCTCACCCCGATATGGAATAATCCTGATATTATACTAAACAGGGGTATGATTGATTTTATCCAATGGAAAAAGAAGGGAGTTAAACACTTGGAGCAATTGATTCAAAATGGTAGTTTTTTACCTTTTCAAACACTCACCTCACAGTACGGGATAATAACAGATATTTAGAATATCAACAACTCAAATCAGTAATAAGTAAAAAGTTCCCTCTGAAGCAAACAAACCTGGAACTCCCATCAAGTTTTACAGTATTCAGGGGCCTTGGTACTCCAAAGCTACTATCAAAAATATATAGATTGATTTCTAAAATAGAAGATACAGTTTCCTTACCAATTGCAAAATGGGAGTCAGATTTATCACTGAATCCCACAAATCAGTTCTGGTCAGAAATAATACTAAACAACTTTAATATGACTGCCAATTTAAATCTACAACTTATACAATACAAAATCCTCCATAGAACTCATTACACAGGACAAAGGATGTTCAAGATGGGTTTTAATCAATCAAACATTTGCACGCAGTGCACAAGTAACACAGCAGACGATTACATGCATGCCTTGTGGCTCTGTATACCAGTCCAAAGATTCTGGACTAATGGCGCTTTTCCACTGCATGGTACGGCACGGTTCGGCTCGGTACGGTTCGACTCGGCGCGGAACGGTTCGGCTCGCTTCGCTTTTCCACTGCGTGGTACGACTCGACTCGGTACGGCACGGTTCGGTTCGCTTTAGCTCGGTTGCTTTTCCATTGCAGTTAGTACCGCTTCAAACTGGGTGGGACTGATCGTTATAGTTGCCGCCTCTACTGCCATGACATCATCGTAAACGCGCCACATTTCAAACGCACAACACAGGGGATGGTGCTCTTGATTCTCGGCATGTGGATGTTTTTAAATTAAATTAAACGTTCTTATAATGGTTTACTATATGGAAGGAAAATTCTTAACGTGTAATTAAACGTTGCGTTCATATGGGCTCATCTGATTTTTTGTACATAGCATAGCCTACTTTGTTATGATTTTAGTATAATAATGATTAATAAATGCACGCACAATTATCCGTGAATTTGATTTAAACGAATGCCTTTCAACTTGTGTGTGCAAAATTCAGAATTAAATGATGTGCAGCAATCTTTACAAATAGAGAGTCTAGGCCTAATGTACTGTTTTAAACTAGCCTACTGCCATTAAAAAAAGCGCATTTAGTTAATGTTATGTTATTTTTTTCCATCTGCCTATGTTGATTATGAAAAGTGATCAGCACGAGTAGAGAGACATGGAGCGAGTCGGACATAATTTTGACCACTTCATTATGTTTTGTTTTGTAGAAAACCTTTCTTTAAAGTGAATTTCGTTTTGTATAAATTGTATCTTAATTTTAATAATTTTTTCATCAAACAATTGCCTGGATTGAATAAATAATAGCAAAATAGACAATTTAATCATTGAGGCGCCCGAGCGGTCACTTGCATTGTACGTTAACTGGAGCGCATCTCATCCTCAAATACACAAAGCTTGAAATGTCTTTAAACGAAATAATTCAAAACAAAAAGAAATAGGCTACTCTCTTATGTAATCCATTATGTGCATTTCTCTCTATAGGCGTGTTTACAACGAATTTGGCGATCGTCAACTTCATCTTTGCCATGCACAGTGTACACTGACAGAAAACACTATTTTATAAATAAAAATAAGTGCACGCGTTTTAATAAAATTAAAACTTTAATTGTGATCATTAAAATAATTGAATATTAAATATTTGTGGCCAAGTTTTGCTCATTTATTAATAGTAGCCTATATATATAGGCTATATATAGGCGTAATTTTATTAAATTTTACAAGCGCAAAATTCAGCATTCAATCAAATATTCAAAAAGACTTATGTTATTTCAACATAATATCTCGCTATTTCGACATAATGTGCGTGCAACAAGCAAGATGTGAATTTGTAAATCCGGGGACGCGTGCATTGATTTTTATTTATAAAATAGTGTTTTCTGTCAGTGTCTGGCAAAGATGAAGTTGACGATCGCCATATTCGTAGTAAACGCGCCTATAGAGAGAAATAACATTATTATTAAGTCTTTTTGAATATTTGATTGCTGAATTTTGCGCTTGTTCAATTTAATAAAATTAAAACTTTAATTGTGATCATTAAAATAATTGAATATTAAATAGT
Source organism: Rutilus rutilus (assembly GCF_951802725.1). NCBI lineage: Eukaryota > Metazoa > Chordata > Actinopteri > Cypriniformes > Leuciscidae > Rutilus > Rutilus rutilus. Next base: position 11,245,939 of record NC_140222.1, on the reverse strand, counting down.
TTGTGGCCAAGTTTTGCTCATTTATTAATAATATATATATATATATATATATATCCGGCGCCGCCCCTGACTGCAAGAAACAGTTTGCAAGAAACTTTTTAACTGCAAGAAACTACAGCGTTGGCTGTTGTCTACTGGCTATTTAAATCTAGCGGGTTTGTCTCGTGCATGGTCTCGTGTCGCAAATACAATGACACTGGTAGTGACGATTCTGTCTGACCAATCAGTGATCTTCAGTGTTTTCACGTCACATTTTAGTATCGGTACGGTACGCTTGGAACCTCAGCAGAGGTGGTACCATTTAAAGCGAGCCGAAGCGAACCGTACCGTACCGTACCATGCAGTGGAAATGCGCCATAAGTGAGCCGTACCGAACCGAGCCGTACCGTACCATGCAGTGGAAAAGCGCCAAAGCGTGCCGTACCGAACCGAGCCGTACCGTACCATGCAGTGGAAAAGCGCCATAAGGTTTGCGAGGACTTATCAATATGGCTTAAGTGTAACATACCTACTTGCCCAAAACTATGTATATTAGGTGACCTAAATGATATAAATATGGAGATAGACAAAGCACACATGGTCCTCACCACACTATCTGTTGCAAAGAAAACTATACTCTTGAATTGGAAAACTAAAAATAATCTTAGCATTAACCAGTTTAGAAATCTCCTGTCGGACCATATCAGTCTGCAGTCCATGTGTGCTTCTAACAAACACCAATCAGCTGACTTCAATTCTCTCTGGGCACCGCTGATTAGTTACGTCACTTAGTGGGAGGGAAGGGACATGCGTTCCGCCTTACTGGGGGCTATGGGGGTTTGCGGTATGATCAGCGCAAGCCCGTGACCAGCCTGTGCCACTGCTCAGCAGTCTGCAGTTAGAACAAGCCCATGACCAATCTGTGCCCCTGTCCAACAATCTGCAGTTAGTACAATCTCGTTATCAGGCTGTGGACCAGTCCAGTGGCCTGCAGTCAGCACAAACCAGCTCTCAGTCTGTGTCCCAGATCAGCAGCCTGTAGTCAACACAATCCCGTTACCAGCCTGTGTCCCAGCTCAGCGGCATGCAGTCAGCCCATTTTCGTTACCATTCTGTGTCCCAGCCCAGCAGTTTGCAGTCAGCACAAGTTGGTTACCAGTTGGTGGACCAGTCCAGTGGCCTGCAGTCAGCACAAACTAGCTCTCAGTCTGTGTTCCAGATCTGCAGCCTGCAGTCAGCAAAATCCCGTTATCAGCCTGTGTCCCAGCTCGGCGGAATGCAGTCAGCCCAATTTCGTTACCAGTTATCCAATAACCCGCCTAAGCCAGCTTACAATCTGTGGACCAGTCTAGCTCTCAGCAACCCACTCAAGCCAGCTCACAGTCTGTGGACCAGTCTGGCATCCAACAACCCACCCAAACCAGCTCACAGCTTGTGGATAAGTCCAGCATCCAACAACCAGCCCAGGCCAGCTTGCAGTCTGGCATCCAACAACCCACCCAAGCCAGCTCACAGTCTTTCGACCAGTCTGGCATTTAACAACCCACTCAAGCCAGCTCACAATCAGTGGACTAGTCTGGCATCCAACAACCCACCCAAACCAGCTCACAGTTTGTGGACAAGTCTGGCATCCAACAACAAGCCCAAGTCAGCTCACAGTCTGGCATCTAACAACCCACCCAAGCAAGCTCACAGTCGGTGAACCAGTCTGGTATTCAATAACCAGCCTAAGCCAGCTCACAGTTTGTTGAACTGTCAGGTAGCATGCTGTCAGCTCAAGCCAGCTTAGAGTCTGCGGACCAGTCTGGCATCTAACAACCAGCCCAAGCCAACTCACAGTCTGTGGACCGGTCTGGCATCCAACAACCAGCCCAAGCCAGCTCACAATCTGTGGACCAGTCTGGCATCCAACAACCAGCCCAAGTAAGCGAGCAATCGGTGGACCAGTAAGTGAACTGGTCTGGCATCCAACAACCAGCCCAAGCCAGTTCACAATCGGTGGACCAGTTTGGCATCCAACAACCAGCCCAACTCAGCTCACAATCTGTGGACAAGTCTGGCATACAACAACCAGCATAAGCTAGCTCACAATCTGTGGACCAGTCTGGCATCCAACAACCAGCCCAAGCCTGTCTCACAATCTGTGGACCAGTCTGGCATCCAACAACCAGCCTAAGCCTGTCTCACAATCTGTGGACCAGTCTGGCATCCAACAACCAGCCCAAGTCAGCTCACAGTTTACGGACCAGTCTGGCATCCAACAACCAGCCCAAGCCAGCTCACAATATGTGGACCAGTCTGGCATCCAACAACCAGCCCAAGCCAGCTCACAATCTGTGGACCAATCTGGCATCCAACTACCAGCCCAAGCCAGCTCACAATCTGTCGACCAGTCTGGCATCCAACAACTAGCCCAAGTCAGTTCACAGTCTGCGGACTGGTCTGGCATCCAACAACCAGCCCAAGCCAGCTCACAGTCTGTGGACCAGTCTGGCATCCAACAACCAGCCCAAGCCAGCTCACAATCTGTGGACCAGTCTGGCATCCAACAACCAGCCCAAGTCAGTTCACAGTCTGCGGACTACTCTGGCATCCAACAACCAGCCCAAGCCAGGTCACAGTCTGTGGACCAGTCCAGTGGTCTGTTGTCAGCATAAGCCCGTTACCAAAGTCAGCTCACAGTTTACGGACCAGTCTGGCATCCAACAACCAGCCCAAGCCAGCTCACATTCTGTGGACAAGTCTGGCATCCAACAACCAGCCCAAGCCTGTCTCACAATCTGCGGACCAGTCTGGCATCCAACAATCAGCCCAAGCCAGCTCACAGTCTGTGGACCAGTCTGGCATCCAACAACCAGCCCAAGCCAGCTCACAGTCTGTGGACCAGTCTGGCATCCAACAACCAGCCTAAGCCAGCTCACAATCTGTGGACCAATCTGGCATCCAACTACCAGCCCAAGCCAGCTCACAATCTGTGGACCAGCCCAGTGGTCTGCTGTCAGCACAAGCCCGTTACCAATCTGTGTCCTGGCTAAGCAGTCTGCAATTAGCATAAGCCCGTTATCAGTCTGTGGACCAGCCCACTGGCCTGCAGTCAGCGCAAACCAGCTCTCAGTCTGTGTACCAGATCAGCGGCCTGTAGTCAGCACAATTCCGTTAACAGTCTGTGTCCTAGCTCAATAGTCTGCAGGCAGTACAAGACCGTTACCACTCTGTGTTCCAGCCCAGCAGCCTACAGTCAGCACAAGCCCTCTACCAGTCTGTGTCCCAGCCCAGCAGTCTGCAGTCAGCACAAGCCCGTTACCAGTCTGTGGACTAGCCCAGCATTCTGCAATCAGCACAATCCCGTCACCAGTCTATGTCCCGGCCCATCAGTCCGCAGTCAACACAAGCCCGTTATCAGTCTGTGGACCAGTTCAGTAGCCTGTAGTCAGCACAAGTCCGTTATCACTCTGTGGACCAGCCCAGCAGTCTGCAGTCAGTACAATCCAGTTACCAGTTTGTATTTCGGCCCAGCAGTCTGCAGTCAGCACAAGTCCGTTGCCAGTCTGCGGACCAGATCAGTGTCCTGCAGTCAGAACAAGCCCGTTACCAGTCTGTGGCCGGCAGCTAGCATAAACCAGCTCTCAGTCTGTGTCTAACCCCAGCAGACTGCAGCCAGCACAATCCCATTACCAGTCTGTGGACCAACCCAGTGGCCAGCAGTCAGCACAAGTCCATTCCCAGTCTGTGTCACGGCAGTCTCGATTCCAGGTCTTTCCTAAGCCAGAGTAGTCAGGTTACAGATCCACTCTACATCAGGACCACCGAAGGACAATGTAAAAGAAGAATAATGAACTCAGCATCGAGGGAAAAGCTGGATGATTGACGCTGACAGCAGACCTCCCTTCCGCGAACTTGTGTCAGAGTTTTCAAAAATGTCCCGAGATCCGTCTCGCTACCTTGTCGTTCAGGGAGATGATCCCACATACCAGCCCAGCCCGACGGATTCCAAGTTCTTCCGGTCGTGGATCAGCACAGAGGATATGGATGGTGTGGTAGATGCAGAGGAATACCTGCTGCCCAACAAAAGATTCTTCAACCAGTCGACACAACCAGTGTCTGAGTATCACAATTCAGCCGACAACTATACGAATGGTGTGATGTTACGCTACATTACGGACCCCACGCATAAAGACCTTATGTTGCCAGAGTACATGAACCAGGACGTGACTATAGCAAGCAATATGATCAACCCAAACTACGAGGGTCCGGCCCGTAGACAGACAGAAAACGGATATGTAGACACGTACGGCTGTAAACCCGAGGGTCCGGAGTACCTGAACACGTCCTGCTCTACTCTACCACGATCCCCGTGTGCCAGTCTGGATAACCCCGACTACCAGCAGAACTTCCTACCCTCTTCCACCAGCGACGTCCTTTTCCTTCCTGCAACCGAGAACTTGCACTACCTGGGACTTAGCAAAGCCATGCAGTCTCACGTACGTTAGATAGACAGGACGAAAATATGAACTGCACTGCCTGAACTTCTAGGAGTCACACACAACATGTGCTAGTATTGCAGCTAGAGTCACGTCGCTGTAAGGACGTCCGGAAATGCTTGAAGGCGACTGCCGTAATGAACTTCTTCTCGAAAGGAAGAATGTATGAGACATTAAGCTGTGAGTAATGTGTTGAATGTCAAGCTAGAGCACATTTCAGTATTTCTCTAGAATGTGAGTAATTAATGCTTTTGATGAATGTTGCCGTCTGATGTAGCATAACTTAATTTATTGAACCCAAATCAGCTTTTAACACTTCATATTGTTTAACTGTTGTCATTTTTAATGGGATTTAGTAATTAACCCTGGGTAGTATTTGTAAATGCTGGGTTAACATTAAACTAGCTAAATAACATGGATTGGACAAGTTGAGAATGTGAAAAGCACACGACCGGTTTTAATTGCTGTCAATTAAAGAATATCAACATGAAAAAAAAAAAAAAAAAGGAAAAACTGTTTCTGCCTGTGTCTCACCTTAAGTGCTTGTAAAATAACTATGAAACGGAAAATGTGAAGGTTGTAAAGGTTGTAAATATTAATCTTTTTAAAGCGCATGAATTAATTTCATCCTAAATTATTTATATTTAAATTACAAATAGGATTGGGCTTTCTTGCTAAATACACTGCCTGGCCAAAAAAAAAAGTCACCACCAAAAGAAAAGGTCACACACTCAATATTTAATTGGACCGCCTTTAGCTTTGATTACAGCACGCGTTCTCTGTGGCATTGTTTCGATAAGCTTCTGCAATGTCACAAGATATATTTCCATCCAGTGTTGCATTAATTTTTCACCAAGATCTTGCATTGAGGATGGTAGAGTCTGACCGGTGCACAAAGACTACTCCAGCACATCCCAAAGATTCTCAATGGGGTTAAGGTCTGGACTCTGTGGTGGCCAATCCATGTGTGAAAATGATGTCTCATGCTCCCAGAACCACTCTTTCACAATTTGAGCTTGATGAATCCTGGCATTGTCATCTTGGAATATACGCGTGCCATCAGGGAAGAAAAAAAACCATTGATGGAATAACCTGTTCATTCAGTATATTCACGTAGTCAGCTGACCTCATTCTTGGAGCACATTCTGTCGCTGAATTTGCACATTTTATTTGCACATATTTGCTTAGTTAAATCCAGATGGCCACTTTTTTTTGGCCAGGCAGTGTATACACAACAATTTATACAAATTTAAGCATAGAATCATGGAAAATGTTAGGACGATGAAGTTCATTCCATCATAAAGACATTAAGTACACAGTTCGTCCCCTTGGAATTATAAGGTTCTATCTGACATTTTTGTCAAAATTGAGTTATTCACATATTCTTATTCTGTGACAACTTATTTACATTATGTGATTTTTTTTAAGTTGTGTACATTTTGGGACTTTTTATTGAAAAAACAAAAAGGTTCTATCTACAAAGTCGAACTCTACCTTGGCTCGAGACCTTTTTTTTGTGATTATATAGTCAGTGAATCATTTTTCAATGATTATTAAACTTTATGAATTAATTTGCTGATGCATGTCTGTTTTTTTGCAGTTTTTAAAGTCTTAAAATGTCTTAATTTTTACAAAATTAAGCCTTAAAGGTGAAATAGTCAACAATTTTATTGATGGTGTCTTGATTACAACAATAAACGTTAGGATGTTATTTCAGCCATACTGATGTCTAGAGAGAAAGCCATTTTACCTGGCCCACTTTAGGTGGAATAAAGTCCTGCTCAGATGTATTACAGTAGCTGCTTTTTGTCTAAACAAAAGAAAGATTAAAGTAACAATTTCTGCAATAATGTGTTTAATTACCCACCAAATTGGTACCAAAAATTAACATCTGCACTGGACACAATATTTAGACCTACCTTGCTTAATTTGAAATGTCCTAAATACATGGAAATGTTAAAAATATGAAATAAATGTCATAGAAAGGATCAAATTTTACTTTCTAACACATGTTGAGACATTGTTACAACATTAATAATTTTATATTTAGTGTTCAAATAATGTTTTAGCAGATAGAACCTTATAATTCTAAGCAAGAAGTTTTTTTTTTTTTTTTTTTAGAATTAGAAGGTTCTATCTGCATTTGACCCATTCCAAAAATACCCATTTACAAATTTGAGAGGATTTTGATATTGTATATTTAGAATACATTTAGGGTCCCTGTTATTTTCATGTTTGAAAGAAACTTGTTCCCCATATACATTTTCCTATATGTAATGCAAAAACTTTGAAGCTCAATATCTCAAAACTGCTCAGAACGCAGATAGAACCTTATAATTCCAAGGGGACCAGTTTTTAACTTCTCTCTCTCTCTCTCTCTGTGTGTGTGTGTGTGTGTGTGTGTGTGTGTGTGTGTGTGTGTGTGTGTGTGTGTGTGTGTGTGTGTGTGTGTGTGTGTGTTTCTATCCCGGTCTGGTGAGCTCCCCATGAGAAAACAAGCCTATACATCATACATAATTATTTTGTATACTATATTTCCTTTTAATGGACTTTTGTTATGATGAGAACATTTACACTGTCTGTAGTTTAAAAAAAAAAACATATATGAAAAGGGGTTTACAATAAACCAACATTATTCATACAAGTAATAGTTTATTTTTATTATGACATCCCCTCAATTCAAATTGAGGCCTATACATGATTTATATATGTAAATAAGTTTGGTGGGTAATATTCAGTTTTCAGTTAAATTATTCATTGATTTGTTGGTGACACATATTTTTACATTTGTATTTGCGGGGTTGCTGTATATGAAACAAACTGAAAAAAGCAACTTAACATAAATTTAAAATGACTGAACAAAATGTGACTGACAAAGGAATGTAAAACGGAAGGCATTAAAGGATAAAATTAAATATTCCAAAATTATTCATCATTTTGGCCACCAGATGGCCCAATACACAAGATTCAGGTAATGAACCTATACATTTACTGTACGATCCAATTCAGAGAGCATTGATAAGTAAAGTTTTCACAAAAAAATTTGACCACACATGTATTTTTATCTTTACTGACTAAAACTCGAATATATATCACAATATTTATTACATCTCTTCTGTTTTCTCTTGTCATCCTCTTGCAGCTCTGACGTCATTGACCAGAAGAACAGCAGTTGCCGCAGAAGTCACGCCCTTCAGCGCAGGGACGACCAATCGCAGCACAGCTTCAACAGAATCACAACAGGGGGCGTGGCCTTATGGAGAAACAAAACAAATGAGCAATGATAAAACAAAAGAAATATTAGTAAATATTATCACACCTTAAGTAGATCTGCATCTGTTGGATGTTAAAAAAGCAAAAATAGAAGTAGACTTGAGAAGTCATAAGCATTTTCAGTATATGTTAGAATCCAGTATCACCATATACAAATATTTACACAGAGCTCAAAAGATCCAGAGCGTCAGACAACTGGGGCTGCTTTTTTAATTCTAGACAGTGGAAATCAGTGGGATAAAGCGAACATCAAATAATTTGAGAGTCCATACTGTAGAAATGATGGCATTGGCTTTGCAGTATGAGGGATGTAAACCTGAAATGTTTTAATTTGTTCCGACTGAGTTTCAGTCTTAAAGAGTCACCAAATATTCTGTTTAGTATATTACAAATGAATTCAAGAATTGTTCAAAATTATGTCTCAATCAGTTTTATGTGGGTTCCACCACACATATGAGTAAAGGGAAATGAGGATGTGGATACATTAGCAAAACAAGCTTTACACAGAGAAACAATAGAGATACAAGTTCCATTAAGCAAGTCAGAAATTAAGGTTTTAATCTGGAATAGAGCAATGGAAGAATGGCAAGTAAAGTGGAACAATGGAAAAAGGTATATTTCTTTACAGCTTAATTAGTAAAGTAAATAAAAATATAAAATATATAGGTAAATCAAGGAACAAAGACGATATTTATAATATAACAATGTTAGGGCATTCCAATTTAGCACACTTCAAATAATAGGGAAACATCCAGATGGATTATGTGAACAATGTCATGTTGAAGAAACAATACCTCATGCGATTCTTGAATGTATCAAGTATGAACAAGAAAGGAACAATATGATTGAAAAAAATAAGAAAAATGGAATTCAGGAATTAAATATTAAGGTTTTAATAAAATGGTCAAGTGAAATGAATTGTAAAGCTATCTTTTATTTTCTCAGGGAGACAGGGCTGATAAATAGAATATAAAACTCTGTTCAACCCTCCGGAGCAGAAGGTGGCGGTAATGCACCTATTACAATGGTTGCTAGCTACCATTAAAAAACAAGCAGAAGAAGAAGAATTATGAAACTTAATTGTGGTTTTCAACAAGCTCAAAATTAAAAAAAAAAAAGATCAAAAAAAAAAAAAAAAGATCTGCACAATCTCCTTTTGTGCTCCACAGAAGAAAACATATCTAACCTGTTTAGAAAGGCATGAGTAAATTATGACATTAGCTCATTCATAATGTCTGGCATCTTAAATTATAAATCTCCATACAATCAACAAATTAATTCAGTGAATGAATGTGAATATCATCATCAGCACTGTGGTACCTGCACATGTGTGACAGAGTGTGTTGATGTCCAGATGTGTGGTCTGGTTGCTGATGGGATTGTTCAGCACACAGCTGTAGGTGTTTTTATCCTGATATTCCACCTCCAGAGGTAGAGAGAGACTGATGCTGAGATCACACACACTGATGCTGGACAATACACTGATTCCTGCGTACCAGCAAATTTCCATCCTGTTTCAGTGGAAAATCCACATGTAGAAGAAAATTATTTTAATTGAATATATTTATCAAATTTAAGAATTTGAAATGAAAGATGGAGCATACATTTAATAAAATTAAGGGAAAAAGCCCTTTATAAAGGTACAAAAAATGATTCTGAGTGTTTTCAAGCAGTGATGTAATGAAACATTGACAATGTAAGCTTGAAGGGAGTAAAGCCTCTGTTTAGGCTATTAAGGAAATGTAATTTTGCCAAAAGAAGAACTTTTATTTTAAATAAACGTTCATTTTAAATCAGCCTACTTCAGTGTGATGTTACCATATCATCATGCTTATCACTAAGAATTTGAATAATTGTAATGTGATGATCAGATGCAGATATCTAAATCAGAGAATATGGGCGGTTTTGCGGGTGGATTATTTATTTTTAATAGTGGATTCGGGTGACTCAAAGTGCACCAGATTAATGAATTTATCTTTAAAATGTAAAAAAAAAATCTTACGGGGGGGCCATGCCCCCGGACCCCCCTAGAAACACCAAGCACCACCAACAAAAACATGTGGGAAACACATTAGGCTATATGATTATCTACAACGAAATACACATTTAATTATCTTATTATTAAAATACATTATTATGATTTTACCACCTCCGCCTCATTTTGAGCCAGGGAAAACCCTGAAATAGGCAATAGGCTTCTTGTAAAGGTATTACTTTTACTAGTAATTAGAATGGTATTTCAGTGCACTTAACTTCTAACTTTTGGGAGTTGATCAAAACAGTTCTCTTTTGGATATATAATAAAAATGAGATATTCTGTAGCCTACTGATTATCAGTTTGTCACATGTTTAGACCTTATATGTGTGTTGCACAACACATGTTGCACTTGACGATCATGGTGGGGATTGATATGGTAGTGGACCATGATGGTCCTGGTTTTATTTCTCCTTTTGTCCCAAAGTCTGCTTGCCATGGTCCATAATGTTTAAAGGGATACTTCAGGATTTAGCATTTAGCTTTGTATTAGTAGAAAACCTGTAGTACTTTCGAATTACCATGCTTTCCACCCTCATACCCCCCTGAGTCGAGAGATTTATGTATTTTATGTCTGGAAAAAATCCTTCGATGACGCAAAAATCGTCATTTTGCGTCATCGGAGGATTTTCTGGACAGAGGCTAAAGACTACAGCCAGTAGTGGGGGCTGTTCCGCATGTTTTCAGCCCGCCCATAGAGGGTGGGATCTCACTCACAGAATGTACACACAGTGTCAGCCGTCTTTCTTTGGAAGCTAAGCTAGCAGGCTCTTGTTCTGTGGAGAAAGCTGAGTAGTAGGAGAAAGCTGAGTAAGTAGGGGTTACCATGCTCTTTTTCCTGGACTTGTCCGGCCGTCGAGATCGTCCAAAATGTCCGGGATTCGGCTTTTGCGTTCTGCGGTCACCATTCATTGTTTACATGCACACCTTTTGTTTCAATCTAACTGAATTCATTCCGATTGGTGAATCTGAATGTAGTGTTTACATGAACGCTAAACAAGTGATCGGTTGATGTGCGTTTTACCATTGCTAAGAAAATAACCGCTCCTCCGTGAGAGATGCGAGACCGATGTGTCTCAGTAATGACGCCACCGGCCTCGCGCCGTTCTCCCGCGGCCGTCAGCCTCGTCCTGCTCGCCACAGTAAACATGATGAATGGCGACTGTAGAACGCAAAAGCCGAATCCCGAACATTTTGAGCGATCTCGAAATCCCAGTCAAACTCGACACGGAGACTAACTAGTAGTAGCCTAACCTTGTTGTTTTAAACTGCGCTCTCTTACCGGTAGGCATGGCCTCCTAGGGCAGCGAAGCAAGTGCATTCTGGGAGTTGTTGTCTTTCATCCACATGAGCCAAAAATACATTTTCTGGCTTTTCTCAGTCTAGAAAGCTCCAAATTAAAAAAATTCTTCACATTTCTTCTACACAAATGACCTATTTTAAATACACATTCATCTTTCCAGAGGTGAAGTATCCCTTTAAAGGAAACCACAACAGCGTGTGCCGCTAGATGTTACGCAGTTGTCCACATCTGTCGCCATGGTTTCTATGGCAGTACAAGCAGAAACCAGGGATAATGTGGATATCACGTCATTGACAGGCGACAAGTTAAAAGGGACAGGCACTATTTAAAATTGTGAATTTCTCTGAATTTACAAATTCTTGGAAACATTTTGGATAATGGAAGTACACAATTGAAAGACATATATAACACTGTGCAAGTGGTTTTTGGATATTTTGATACAAAATTCTTACATATTGTACTTTTAAGGTGATTTAAATTATTTTTAATGTGATACCATTGTTGTGTCAGTATAAACTGCTGATCTACTGGGATTTTCACCTACAACCATCTCTAGGGTTTACAGAGAATGGTCTGAAAAAGAGAAAATATCCAGTGAACCGTGTTGATGTCAGAGGAGAATGGCCAGACTGGTTCAAACTGATAGAAAGGCAAGAGTCACCCATATAAACAATCGATACAACCGAGGTGAAGAGGAGCGTCTCTGAACGCACAACGCATCAAACCTTAAAACCAGGGTTGCCAATTTTGGGACTTTGGCTGGAGTGAGACTCTGTAAAACATCAGTGCGCACATGTAACCCTAACCCTAATTTTAAAAACATCAGTCCTTGTTTACTTATATAACCTAAACCCTGATTTATGGAAGAAAAAAAAGTTTTTTCAAAATGTACAATTCATTTATTGATTGCACTATAAAAAAAATAAAATAAAGATATAGGTGATTAAATAACAAACATGTAAAACAACAACATCAAAACAATAAAAAATCTCAAAACAAAAGGGACACATAATAGTTACTCCACCTCCCCAGGAAACCACAACACAAGTTTCACACATTAGGCCTGTTGTATCCTATGCCACAGTGGCAGTGTTGGCCTGCTTCACTACATCTGCAGGAGGCTGATCTGAAGCAGGGTTCAATCCGTTCATGAACGTTCATTGCGCCTGTCACGTGACAAATGAACGAAAGACTCGGAAAGTAATTATTTATGTTCCCTGTAAATTATTTTTGACTGCATTATAATGATTTATTAATTCAGAATATGATAAAGACTGTGTAGGTGGATGTGTCCAGGGAATTTGGCTGTTAAAAGTATAACATTTAAAGCCCCTTAAATGAACGAAATGACTCGAAAAAAGATTAATTAATTTTAATGAACGAGATCGAACAAACGAGTGAGTAAAATGATCAGAACTTTCCATCACTCACAGGGTGCCATCAAGAGACAGTCTGTTCCTGGTGTCAGTCTTGTTTAGGCCAATAACTGAAAAGGTTCGCTCAGCATCCGCATTTGAGTGTGGCAGGCTCAACACAATCTGGGCAACCTTTGATCATTTTTTTGATCATCACACAAAATGGGGGGAAAAGTTTTCGCACTTTAAAAAAAAGCAAAAATGTTTTTCACAATTTTAATCACATTTCCTGTATTTACATACCTTTAGGGACTATGGTGATACAAAATCCAGGAAATAATTAAGTTGATTATAATGATAAATTCTGCCAAAAAGAATATAGTAGGCTACTAAACTATGTATAAGAAAAATATGTCTTTCTTACTTTATTGTTTAATAGGGGCCAATTGCAAGACATGAGAGAATCATTTTATAAAGTAAAAAATGTTCACCATTAATGTTTTGTGTGCAAATAAAATTTAAATAATGTGAGACTCAATTTCCACTGTAATATAGAAAGACAGTATATTTTAAACAATTGTTTAATGCCATTTTTTTTAAAAAGAATGAAGTATCACTCTAGCTACTGATGTCTCCATGAAAATGATTTTTTACTTTTGAAAATTATAACAACTTTTAATATAAGTGAACTTAAAACTTTCCTCATATAAACCCAAAAATAAATGTAATATTTACATGTGCCCTTCCTGTCTAACAGGTATGAAATATACAGAAATTGAATTTGGTTATCAAACAGTCCGCACTGCATAAATTATTAATTAAATGAGATCCTTATTAAAGCTGCAAGCGTTCTTTAGTCAAGAGCAGTTAGTGATTTTCTCTGTTCCCTTTGTTCTTTGGTTATTACTGACTACAGAATTAGTGGCTGCTGTCACTTTAAAATCTGCCGCTGCTGACAGGCTCTCAAGCATCTCATTTTCTCAATTACTCTTGTTCATTTACGACTTTATGTAACTAATTTAAGACTGCTTATTGTTATGAGGATACTCGACAAAACTGACATTTTGGCATATGTTATTGTTTGTTCAAGTGCGAAAGAGAACTGCCCAGCAAAACTGATTCTGTTGCGCTGTCTGTGCGCTCGATACTGGCGCGAGTCTTTCTGTTGAGATTCAGTTTAACACTGACAGACAATTAAGCAGGATATGATCTATAAAGGGAGTGACATCAAGAATAGCATTAACTTTTGTATATCAAATCTTGACTGCTTGATTTTTATTATTATTTTGTTGAAAAATCTAACTATATTATCAGCCAACTTCTTATAAGTTGGATATATAAGTGTGTCCAACTTTATTTGCACAGAGCAAAAATAGCAAATCTCTCCTGCTTGATTGCCTGTATCGTCACAAAACTATATTATCACCCAGCTGGTCAGCTCTAATCTGATTAATGTGATTGTGACTATAAGGCATGAATATATTATAAACATTAACATCATGATTTACTGTAAAGCTGCATTGTTTTAAAGAGCTGAGAGGAAATTCAGCGGTTCCTGTGAAAGCGATCACACCGCTGGTCTGGTTCTTGAAGTCTGATCATCTTCTCTTGGCGATCAGCGCATACACCACATGATCCTCCTCTTTATCATTCTGTCAAAAACACAATATATAATAATAAATGCATGGATGTCCTTGAAATCATGTTACAATATAAAACCAGCCTTAAGTGTGCATGTCACAGTACTTCCATAGGCCTGAGTGTGAGAGACTCACATTGTTTCTTTACTTTTGTTTCCTTATGCCTTTTTAATGTTTGCATGAGATGCTTTAAACATGTATTCCAATACAAATGGCATATAGATAGAATTGTTGATTTTCTCTGTTTCCCAAAAGAATCACAAAAGCACGTACAATATGATTTGGACTGTGATGTCATCAACTGACAGGAAATACTTCATCAGAGGCTCATTATAAACACTGGAAATATTAACGTTGATCTGATGGTAGAATGAGTGTTGTCAGTATTACTGCATATGTTTCCCACATTGAATGTTGATCTTTATACATATTTAATATGATGCTGTTTTGTGTTTTTGTCTGTATAGTGATCTATCACACACTGGCACACTCACTGCTGAAATCATCAGTGTTGGGCAAGTTACTTCGAAACTGTAATGCGTTATTTATTACTTGTTACTGTCATTTCAAAGTAATTCGTTACATTACAATATTACTGTATTTAAAATGTAAGGCATTACACTACTATTGCATTACTTTTAAGTTACTCTCACCAAAATAACTGCAAATATGGATTTGGCAATCTAAATGTAGCGTATGATGCTCAATTAGCTCATTACACATCCAGTAGAAGGTGATGTGGTATCCGACTGAGCTTGGCCCATAATAAATTTTACCATGATGTACTATAGTACATACCATGGTATACCATAGTAGTCCATGCATCTAACCATGGTACATACTATATAGTACTTCAGATATTATCATGGTACCATGGTACATTGCATGGTACTGTAGATGTTACTATGGTACATAGTATGGTACCTCAGATTTACCATGGCACCTACCATGGTACATACCATAGTACCTCAGATATTATCATGGTACCATGATAATATCTGAAGTACTATACTGTACAGTATGTTACTATGGTACATAGTATGGTACCTCAGATTTACCATGGTATATGCCCTAGTACCTCAGATATAACCATGGTACATTCTGCCGTACATATTACCATGGTACATACTACCTCAGATATAACCATGGTACCTCAAATATTACCATGGTACTTTGCATGGACGCATGGTACAGACATCTTTTTACTTTAAGCCCGGGGTAAACTTTAGGCTTAAACTTTAGCAAAAATAAAAATAACTAATGAATAATAACTAAGCCAAATATTTTTATTTTATTTTAATTATTATTGTGAGTGACTGCAGTAGTGTGGGCATAGGCCATTTGGTCTCCAAAATCAGTTTTAAATGTATAATTTAATATTAATGAGATTTTTATTCAAGTAATGTTCTAATTCTAGATGTTTGTAAATGCTGCATGATTTTGACGTGGTTTAATCAATGGCCGTGCGCGTGAACTTTGAACATTCATGTCGTTTTCAAACCATAGACTGTAAAAAGTTTCAAACACTGGAGCGGCCGCGGCGCAGAGTTGCCATGGAAACGGCGCTGGACCACTGCGACTGGTAAGCAGGAAACTCCCTCTCTCGCTGTTGAGAATGTACTATCCGCTGCAGGCTCACTTATCTCGGCTCTGTCTGATTAACGTACAGGAAGTGAAACATTTTGCGCGGACGTTTCTCCTCTGCTGATCTCGCGGTGATTTTGGCGAATTTGTATGAAGAAAAAAAAACTACCACTTTATTCCAGGTTAACTAACAATGCTTGTAACGCGCGTTACTGACATTTGTACCGAGTAAAATATTACTTTTTTCCCCCCTGTAATGCCTTACATTACCGCGTTACAGCAAAAAGCAATGCATTACAGTAATTAATTACTTTTGTAACGCGTTACTCCCAACACTGGAAATCATACACAGACATGAATTAGTGATAAATGATCTTATGATGGCCTCATTGATCTGAGCTTATGCTCCTCAGTTTATGAGTGAAAAAAGCATTATTTATGGATAATGTTGGCATTGTTCACTCAACAGATCAATGTTCCATGAATCCCATATTTGCCAATAATAGCATATAGCATATTTTTGGAGGCCGGTCATTTTTGACCAGGAACATCACAAGTGTTAGCCTAAAAATCTAGACGCACCCTAGCGGCAGCAAAATGTATTTGCAGCCAGGGTAGTCTAGCAACTCTCCATTGACTTTCGAGCTGCAAAAACCTAAATTGGGTCAGGCCAATCACATCGTGTATAGAGTAGGCGGGGCGGGCTTAACATATGACGACAGAGTTGCGACGGTTACCTGCCACTTAAAAACAAAGAAGAGCTGCTGCTGGAGAACAGTCTTTCGAATCGGCTTTGGCCGCGACTCTGGAGGACTTGGAGTTAAAGGTCCCATATTATGCCCCTTTTCACAAGATGTAAAATAAGTAGGCCTATCTGATGTCCCCAGAGTATGTATGTGAAGTTTCAGCTCAAAATACCCAACAGATCATTTTTTACAGCATGTTTAAATTGTCATTTTTTGGGGCACAGAAAAACGCACTGTTTTAGTGTGTGCCCTTTAAATGCAAATGAGCTGCTGCTGGATGACCCAGGGGCGGAGCTTCATGAGCTCGAGCTCAGTCTCTCAGGACAATTTCATCTCATGGAATGATGATAATATCAGAAACTCTCAGTAACGGTGTCTCGGACAATAATGCCTACAGAGTCAGAGTGCTGTATAGAGATGAAACAGGTATAGTTTAGTAGTTTAATTACGGTTATTATAACGTATTTGTCATCTGCTTGTAGGCTATGTATCCATTATTTATTAATAGCCTACAAGTCTGCTGTCTGAATGATGATCAAACATGTACTGATGAGTTTAATAAAGTTTATTGTACATCACACAAAAGATGAAGCGTCAGTTTTACTTCAGAAAATCACAGTAAGAGCTGAGTAAACACAGTAAGTTATTAGAAGTGCGCAAGTAGCCAGTAGAGTTGAGGGAGTATTCCTGTGGGCGGAGGTTAGTCAAAAAACGGTTCTAGTGACGTCATTAAAGAAGGAAGTAGAGGGATGTAGTCCAAACGAGCCGTTCACTGTAGTCGACTTCTGTTAAATAAAATATCTCGCTTGGCATTGAACTTTGAGCTTTATAATTTTACAGATATTATTTATGCTCTAACAGCAACATTACACACTAACTAAAGTTTGAAACATGGGATCACGAAGAACGGGACCTTTAAGTTTTTCTTTGAGAAAAGAGCAAAGAACGGCACTTAAGTCATTCTTTAAAAAAGGAAGATGTGTTCGTAGTTTTGCCGGCCAGATACGGCAAAAGTTGAATCTCAACTAGCTCCGCTGTTGGGAAAACGCTCTGGTTGGTTGAAGCGCTGTCCTATTGCGTGCAGAGGGAATTTGAAAGACAGCCGTTTATCCCGCCCCTCGGATTGAGCTGTGTCTATGGTGAGTTTCCAGACCTAACATCTTGATGTAGGTCTGGCTTGCCAGGCTACACAAGTGTATAAAGAACAAAAATTATCACATTTTTGTGGGGAAGATAGTATACCCTGTGTGAGCAAAGTCAGTAAGTTTAGTTCAATGCGATAACGTTAAAGAGCATTTTCACGAAAAAGAAAATTATCTCCAGGTCAAAATTACCACAACGCAACATGAGGGTTAAAAGGAACTATTAAAGTATATTATTATTTGGTATAAAAATGACTACCTTTACAAACTCAATAGCGTTTATAATTTAACACTTGCCTTCTTGAACAGTTTTTCTACATTTCTTGCAGATGCAGAAGATCCCGACGACTGCAACAATAATCAGAGATCCAGCAGAGATCAACACTATCAGAGACACTGAGACTGGAACTATATAGAGAGAGAGAGGAACAGTTAGAGACAGGAAGACCAAGATCATGCCAACTAAATAAATAATAATAAATTCGAGCACAATGGACAAAAAATTTTAGATTGTTTCGAGGATGAAGCTTTTATCTGCCCTTGTGACCACTGATTTAACTAGAACTCAAGAAATATTACGTTTATGGTGGGCAGGACGGTTATGAGGTCTTTAGATAAAATATTCAAAAGCAAAATAATCAATTGCTGATGGAGATGAGAATCCTTAATGCTTCATGCGAAAGCTGGATGATCCAGAAACAAGACCAAAGTAAGATTGAGGAAATATGAGCTGGAGAAGAATATTGCGTGTGCCGTGAACGACAAGATGAAACAACAAGCCAGTCATTAAGGAAATCAAACCAGAAACTCAAAGCACAAATGATGAAACTGCATTTGTCTGTACTTTGTTACTTTCAAAGGAAATATCAGTGGAAAAGGTGATCATGATTGGGAAGATTGAGGATAAAGGTGCAGCATACATATCAATAATTCATATAACAGAGATGTTTATGTTGAGTAAAAACAAAAGAAGGAACATAGTTCAACAATTATGAATCAATGTAAATTTTTAAGCAATAAAATGCTGAGCATTTGTTTTATCACCAATCATAGAAACCAGTGCTGTGGTACCTGTACATGTGTGACAGAGTGTGTTGATGTCCAGATGTGTGGTCTGGTTGCTGATGGGATTGTTCAGCACACAGCTGTAGGTGTT
Organism: Rutilus rutilus; assembly: GCF_951802725.1. NCBI lineage: Eukaryota > Metazoa > Chordata > Actinopteri > Cypriniformes > Leuciscidae > Rutilus > Rutilus rutilus. Next base: position 11,227,245 of record NC_140222.1, on the reverse strand, counting down.
TTTATCCTGATATTCCACCTCCAGAGGTAGAGAGAGACTGATGCTGAGATCACACACACTGATGCTGGACAATACACTGATTCCTTTGTACCAGGAGAGAGTCGCATCACACACATTCAACACTGATGAACACACCAATGAACATGATGATGATGATGATGATGAACAGTGTGAAGAGTTACTGACGATGACAGGAACAGGCAGGCGAGCTGAGAAAGATTAGAATAATTCACACTGTGTAATGTTTCTGATTGAATCTGTGTATTATGTGATGATTTGTGAGGAAAGATCTAAATCCAAATGAGATCTTACAGTAATTTATCTGCTCTTTTTCAGAGTATATTTTATCTGGAAATAACTAATACAAATCCATCATATTAGCCTACCCTTTATGAAAAGCAGAGCATAAACTAAATCAGTAAAACAATGATATAAAAACACTTACCGAACCGTTGCCACAAACACAAGCTGAACAAAACACCAACATGAAGCATTTTCATTGAGCACTGTAACATTATAATGTTAATCACTGACAGAAGTGTGATATTAATATAGTGTGTGCGTGTGTGTGTGTGTGTGTGTGTGTGTGTGTGTGTGTGTGTCCTCCCCCATCAGGACCACCTAATCGTGACCACACACTAGATATTACTGTCTCAATACAGCATTTATTAAGACTCGCGTAATACAACATTCTGTAACAGGCAGTTATTAAAATGATCATACATTTGTAGAATTTTATCTTTTATTTCTTATGCAGTCATTCTTTCTGAGACAGTGTCTCTGTATGTGTGTATACACACCAGAAGTGTCATGAATAAATATATATCTTCATTTATAATGCTCAGCGTGTGTGAAATATGAGTCAATGAGTGATGCGTGACTGTAGAATCCTGTATTATCTGTGACTATATGACTGTTTCACAAACTTCAGTCTCTATAAAGCTGTTTTTGTGAAAAGGAAGTCTGATGGTGAGGTTCATAATATCAGGAGAGGAAATAAAGATGTCAGATGTCTTTATCAGATGTCTTTATCAAATGTATTTATCCACAAACATCTGACACACACATCAGTGTGCCTAACAATAACACACACTCATCAGGTCAAACTACATTTCTTAAATAAATGAGACCACAGAGGTTTCACTTTGACACAAACTGAGCTGCTGGTGTCGCATTCACTGAATTGTGTGCATTCTCTGAGCTAGAAAAAAACATGCGCTGTGGTTTTCTATGTTTTCTGTGTTTTTTAAAAAAAAAAAGCTTTTAAATTTGCTTACCTTGTAATGAGTTCTAAACATCGATTGCGATCATGCTTTGTCTTTCTCGCTGAAGCTGGATTTAGGCTACATATGCTTTCTATAGCAAATACATTCATGGGGCCCTATCTTGCACCCAGCGCAATTGACTTTGTACACCGACGCATGTATCATTCCTATTTTGCACCCGCGCAAAGCGCGCTTTTCCCTCCACAGAAGCACGTCGCTAAACTAGGGAATGAACTTGCGCTCCCTGGGCGGTTCAGCGCAAAAAAGGAGGCGTGTTCCGGCGCAAACGTTCCTTCATGCTATTTTGCAGGTTTAGAAAACAATTGCGCCACTAACCAGGAAAAAATAGTTTAAAGTCAGTGGCGCGTTGCGCATGTTATTTATATGCTATATTAAGGGTGCATGCTTGGCCATAATCAACGTGTGCACAACGCGCATACACTTTGATTCTCTCATCTACACAGAAGCAGCAGTTTTAATTTTTGCAAATCATACATTATTACGATAGATAGATAGATAGATAGATAGATAGATAGATAGATAGATAGATAGATAGATAGATAGACAATTTATTATAAAAGCATACATCTAGCTTACACATTTACCCAAATTATCATACGCCTTTTTAACCGAAGTTAATTTGGGTGGGTTTCTCCATCCCCAAACGTCCCTGACGAGAACGTCGGTCTCCTTGGCTGTGAACCGCTCCTGGCGCGCGCCTGGCAAATCCGCCGTTATGATAGGAATCCGCTTTAGAACAAGCGCGCCTGCTCTTAAAGGGAATGTGAGATGACGCTCTGATTGGTTTATTTCACGTTACGCCCAAACCACACCTATGAATAATGAAGCTCTTCAGACCAACCCATTTTAGATTTGCGCCTGGCGCAAGAGTCATTTATCCCGCCGGGAAACTAGCAACAGCGCCAAGACCCGCCCACAAAGTTACTTGCGCTTTGCGTTTTGACACTTGCGTTCCAGATCGTTAAAATAGGGCCCATGGTGTCTGAGTTCTAGAATGGGTCTGAGACTGCCATCCTTCTTTAGAACGAGGAAGTAACGGCTGTAGAAGCCCGACTTGCTTTGAGAAAAGGGGACTGGTTCGACAGCTCCCTTTTTTTTTTACAGTTTCGACACTTCTGTGCGAAGAACGTGGGCTACACCCTTTTTCACTGTCGTCTCGACCACGGCTGAAAAGCGCGGCGGTCTGCGAGCGAACTGTAGCGAATAACCTCATTTTATTATGTTCAACACCCATTCTGATATCCCGGGGATAGCCTCTGAAGGGAGTGGATTGGAATCCACTGCTGCTTCAATGTATATGTAATGAGTGATTATAATCAAGGTATTAATCAATACTTTTCCTTCTAAATATCAAATGAGTTGAATGACTTCTCTGGAGATTTTACTTTGTTATAGACGTTACTGTACCAGTGTGATTACTGAAATGTTCTTTTCATGTATTCTTTAATGTCTGTATTTGATATTTGAATGCAGTAACATTGCTTGCCCAGCTTCCAGAAATTAAATAGGGACTGGTTTTGTGTTTTTAGAAAGGTCTTCAACATGTTAAAACACATAGGGGTCATTGAAGTTTATAGTTTAAGGGACCATTTGTCAGTTAAAGCCTATATTTTCCATTTAGACTAAAGTGTCCTATCCTGAGAGAAAGAACTTGTTATCTTAATGTTTTGAGACGAGACTCCTGTTTATAGTTAGAGCCTGGCCAAATCCAACCTTGGAAAAGATGTGTGTCGGTGTGTGTGTTAGTCTTCTTGCTTACAGGTTAAGGAACCACTGGCATTATTGGAGATTGACATAGTTGTTGTTCGAGACATGCTGGCACCCAGCAACCCAAATCTGCGACCTGGAAGGTCACGACGTGCCTGACTTCAGGGTCTGAGAGTCAGCGGCATAATCTACGGAGATATGCTTCTGTCTATCTGTATATGTGTGGAAAATAACTATGTTTATCAATTTCTAAGCCAATCAGAATCATTCAATGACGTAGCTTAGACCTTGGAAATCGTATAACTGCTGTGATCTTTGTAACTGTAAGGGGGGCGGCCTACGAACTCCTGTGTGAGTCTTGAAGCTGAACTTCTGCTGATGAAACTGCAAACTATCTTCAGTAAAACTTTTCTTCTATTTTTTTTATAATTCTGACTCCGGGTCTTCTTTCAAACATCTGGTCCTTGGGTCCTAAACTGTATACCCCTAACACCTCCCAGGCTTTGGCCCGCATAGCAAGGGGTTGCATACAAACTGGAGACGGGCCACTGCGAGACAGGGACCCGGCCGTCCAGCCGCATTGTGTGTTTGCTGCTGTGTGAACAGTGCTCATGTATAGGGGCGCGGGCACCCTTTAATACAATTCCAGCGTGAGCTGGAGGAAAAACTGATCGGGGAACAGTTTTTGTGTGTAGAGGTGCGTTCTGTACAATGGGCACACAATCTACGCTTATTATCTCTCCCGCGCTAGTTGGGGGGAGAGTTAACACTTTGTTGGCAGTGTTTATGTGTAGGGATGCACACTTCATAGTGGGCACACGCACTACATTTTTTACACTTCCAGCATGAGCTGGGGGAAAACTTGGGACTGTGGGAACAGTGCTTGTCTGTAGGGGTGCGTACTTTAGTGGACACGTGACCTACATGACAGACAGATTTTGTGACTGTGGGAACAGTGCTTTTGTGCAGGGGTGCGTATACAGCAGGCGCTATATTTATGTGACTTCCAGCCTGAGCTGGGGAAATATTTGAAACTGTGGTAACAGTGCTTGTGTGTAGGGGTGCACGCATAGTCGCGGGCACGTGACCTACAAGTGACACAGACAGAAAAGAGCTCCATATTGAGCTTTATTTGCGTCACCGGCGTCTGTTTGCAGGTGAGCATGTTTTGTAACAGGCCCATAGACTGCAACATCGACGTTTCCAGCCACCTGAGAAGAGTACTGGGGAATGTGGAACACCTTATATTTGCAGGGGAGCATATATTGCTGGGATTACATGGGAAGCGGGGTCAAAGTTGAGCCCGACCAACCCCGTCTTCGGACTCTGCCAAAGAGAGTGAGTCACGCTGGGGCTGTGCCGGTGTGATCTCGTTTACTTTGGTGAAAATATTCAGCACCGCCGAGATTCGAAGTTGGGTCTCTGGCGTAAAATTTTCAGATTACACCACTGAGCCACAGAAGGGGCTAATAAATACTCGAACCCCACCATCTGAACGGGGGGGTGCGAGGGGCGGGTTCGCTTTCTGTACGTAAGGCCGCGAGCTCTAGACGAGAGCAGCATAATTTTTATCTGCTGCCAGACGCCACACTGAAATAACGTAAATTTTTGGCAAACGTGAGCAGATAAGAGAGCGTCATGTGAGTCACACAGAGGGCAAGGTCGGCGTGGCTTCATATGTTTAAAACGCTCATAATACTCGAGCCCCGCCATATAAACGGGTGGGCGCGAGGGGCAGGTTCGCTTTCTGTACGTAAGAAAGCTGGCTGCGAGCGGCATAAATTTTATCTGCAGCCAGAGCCGGGATTCGAACACAGGTCTCTGGCGTGAAAGCCTTAGATTTCGCAACTGAACCACAGGGGAGAATGACAAAAGCTTTCAGTTGCGTGAGCACATAAGAGAGCATCCCGCGGAGAGCAGAGTCATATGTTTTAAACGCTCATAAATACTCAAGCCCCGCCATATAAACAGGAGGGCGTGAGGGGCGTGCATGTATTAAAACAAGCTAATTTGCTGCAATATTGATATTTCCAGCTGCCTGCTAAGAGGGAACTAAGAAATGTGAGAAATGAAGGTTGGTGCGGCCTCGGCGGGACTAAAACACTCTTTCCTCCTTTCAGGGCGCAAGGGCGGGGTAGCTTTCTTGAACGTAAAGAAAGCTAGCCCCGGGCAGCTCGCTACTGTCCGCTCTGACATCCCTTGTGAACGGCGCAGGTGCTGATCCACTGACGGCTTTTCGACGGCGGCGTGGAGCTTATTCCGGAGATCAGTGAAGTGGAGATTCGCTGAAGTAAAAATCTAGATTATATGGCTTGGGATGGATGCTTTATAGCCTTCGGCCGCACCCATTCTGGCGGGCTCTGACATGCTAGGGTGCGAAGTGTCCTCATTGGTTCGCGCGTCTGAGCCACCTCGCCATAGGTTCGTGCAGTTGCCGCAGCACAGCCATTGACCGCTGTTGTATTACAAATTTATTAAATGTTTAATTAATTATTAATTAATGATTTTAGCTGCTCAGCAAAGTTGCAATTCTTGTTTTCTCCATTGTAAGTTAAATGAGTCAGATCACTGAAATTCACCTTTTGTTCTGCAAATAGCTTGCGGAGCCCCTGGCTCAGATGTTGAATCATTAGGCTGATGGGATTAGTGTCTATGCAATTTGAATGAGAGTGTTATGCTGATTGGGCCTGTTTCTCTTGAGCAAGTCAGATAACCTGCCTATCCGGTTTTCACTTGATAGAATCAAATCATCCCTCTGCTTTGTTTGAATTTTGTCTCCGCCTCTATGTAATCCCTCCCACTTGGAATGTATATATCTACAATGCATACGGTATTAGGTTAGACTTGATGAACTACAGACTTGGAAGAATAAATCTCTTCTGCTTATAAGATCCATCTCAAGTCTCCTGGTCTTGCTTCGATGAAGGAATAAAGTTTCCAACACCGCTCTCGCCGTTCATCTGTGTATGCTGTGCAGCTGCACTGCATTTTAAAGATTTGGCTTCAATATTCTCGAGAAAAGGAGTTTTCCCATAGCGTAAACTAGCTTACGCCATACGAGAGACCTCTCGAAAGGGAACTAGACACACCCTAGCGGCAGCAAAATTGATTTTGCAGCCAGGGCAGTCTAGCAACTCTCCGTTGATTTTCGAGCTGCAAAAACCTAAACTGGGTCAGGCCAATCACATCGTGTATAGAGTAGGCGGGGCAGGCTTAACACAATGCGACAGAGTTGCAACGGTTCCCTGCTACTTGAAAACAAAGAATGGCGGCTGCTGCTGGAGAACAGCGGTCTTTTGAATCGGCTTTGGCCGCGACTCTTGAGGACTTAAGTTTTTCTTTGAGATAAGAGCAAAGAAAAACACTTAAGTCATTCTTAAAAAAGGAAGATGTATTTGTAGTTTTGCCGGCCAGATATGGCAAAAGTTGAATCTATCAACTAACGTTAGCTCCGCTGTTGGGAAAACGCTCTGGTTGGTTGAAGCGCTGTCCTATTGCATGCAGAGGGAATTTGAAAGACAGCCGTTTATCCCGCCCCTCGGATTGAGCCGTGTCTATGGCGAGTTGCCAGACCTAACATCTTGACAAAAAGCCGTAGTTAACTGACAAGCTGAGCCAAATCGCATTAATTATCGCTGGCGATACGTCCGCGATTTTAATGCGATTTGGCTCAGCTTGTCAGTTAACTACGGCTTTTTGTAGTAAATGCCGCTCCATCTGAAAGCAGGTGATGGCGATTTACTACTAATCAAGGAACCGGCTTTACTGACGAGATGCGCATAACAATCTCACGATTTAAATCGCCCAGCCCTATGCAGACATATGTTTTATTATTATTTTATTTATTATTTTGTTTTCTCTGAGGGACGAAAAAAATAAAGAATTGCGTCGATGGGTGCTGACGTCACATGCGCGCCAGCTCATTGAATAGAGAGATGTGAGCCACATGTGTGCCTATCATTAATCTAATCCATAGTCGTCAATATATTTTTCTAAATGGATGTCTGAACTGTTTTATTGCATTAGGTAAGTCACAATTGTATCATGTTTTCATAAATAATATTGAAGGGTTGTGTTTGTTCATTTAAGAAAATGTGGATGGTAATGGTGTTCATAATTGAGTGTAAAGTGTGCAATAGAACACATGTAAAGCATTTATGCTGTAGTAGTATACTTGTTAAAACCAGTTTGTACATTTATGTAATGGGAATAATTTTGTTAGTTTAAAAGTTATTAATGTTAAATGCATTTCATGAATGTAGTGAATGGAGTTTTTCATGGTAACTGTTCCAGCAAACTTTTATTTGTTCAATAATTAAATCGGTTATATAAGTCAAAACAATTACTTTAAACATTCTCAATGCAATTTTTATTTTGCTCTGCAACCAGGAAAATGTGTATTTTTATTTATAATTAACATTTTGAGTTTGGTCTGTGAGTGACGTCATTGATAATGGACCGGTCGCGCCTGCTCTCTCAGAACAGCCTGTGACTGGAGAGAGTCAGGTATGTCTGTGCAGTGCTCTTCATTTAAGAGTAAAATATACGGTATAAAGTGATGTTCGAAGTCAATATTTATCATAGAAATGTCATGAAACCGAAACAAGTTGATATATTCACTTTTCTGAGTACAGTTTGATGCATTTTCGGAGTTTTATGAACGCACGTGTTTGTTTGATGTTGCCGCCCGCGCGCCAAACTAGAGTGCGGGTTTTTCCCTGTAAATACATTTCTTGAAATATAATTTTGGTGGATTGAGTCTGTAGAAATGTTGTTTTGTATATTGAATGTCTGTAACTTTAGTTTGGATGCTAGAATGTATGTTTATAGCCATATGTGTGACCTGTATTAGATGAATTGCAGTTTCTGTAATGGAGGACAGTACTTAATGTGTCTTTTCTCATACATCCTTCAGCTGAGAGAGAGAGTTAACCTGAAGGCGTGTGTGTTAATTGTTTGTCCTCTTGTCAATAAACTGCAGGTATGTTTAACAACAATAAGAAAAAAAAAAAAAAAAACACTATACGATCTAACAAATTGAGACATTTTGGGCTAAAAACTTAATGTAATAATATGTACTTTTAATGGAATTTTATTTCTTTAATTTGATTTTTTTGAATGTGAATTTCCATAAATAAGACAGAGAAATTGATTGTTGTAAAACAATACTTTATTGTATAAAACGCAGAACAGCCTGTGACTGGAGAGAGTCAGCTGAGAGAGAGAGTGAACCTGAAGGCATGTGTGTTAATTGTCTGCCCTCTTGTCAATAAACTGCAGACGTGGTCCACCGAAGCCAGTGGTGTCGTGGGGGTTTTCTTGTGGTGTGAGACGAGATCCACTACATGAACTTGATTTGAACAAATGCCTTTACAACTTGTGTGTGCAAAATTCAGAATTAAATGAATGTGCAGCAATCTTTACAAATAGAGAGTCTGTAGGCCTAATATACTGTTTTAAACTATACTGCCATTAAAAAAGCGCATTTAGTTTCATAATTGTTAAATAAATGTTATTTTTTTTCCATCTGCCTATGATGATTATGAAAAGTGAACAGCATGAGTAGAGAGACATGGAGTGGGTCAGACATAATTTTGACCTCTTCATTAAGTTTTGTTTTGTAGAAAACCTTTCTTTAAAGTGAATTTCGTTTAGTATAAATTGTATTTTAATTTTAATTTTTTTTTTCTTTAAACAATTGCCTTGATTGAATAAATAAGCAAATATAGCAGACAATATAATCATGGAGGCGCCTGTGCGGTCACTTGCATTGTACGTTAACTGGAGCGCATCTAATCCTCAAATACACAAAGCTTGAAATGTCTTTAAATGAAATAATTCAAAACAAAAAGAATTAGGCTACTCCTTTATGTAATCCATTATGTGCATTTCTCTCTATAGGTGCGTTTACTACGAATATGGCAATCATCAACTTCATCTCTGGCGCAGACACTGACAGAAAAAACTATTTTATTAATAAAAACAGTGCACGCGTCCCCGGATTTACAAATGCACATCTTGCTTGTTGCACGCACATATATTATGTCGAAATAACGAGATATTATGTTGAAATAACATTATTATTAAGTCTTTTTGAATATTTGATTGAATGCTGAATTTTACGCTTGTTCAATTTAATAAAATTATAACTTTAATTGTGATCATTAAAATAATTGAATATTAAATAATTAGTGGCCTAGATTTGCTCATTTATTAATTGTATATATATATATATATATATACCAGGGACGTGCGGTCAGGGTAGGCAGTGCCTCACCAAAGGAAATGTTGACATTACATTTATTAATTCCAATAACTTTATTGATTCACCACATCATTAATTGCATTTATTTTATTCCAAATATTAATTTTTGTAACAAAAATTTTCAGGAATAGGCCTACACATATAATATACTCATTTTGCCATTGTTTGCTCCTAAAACCATTGTTTCATGCAGGAAATGCAAGGCCATGGCCATTGAGGCAGAGGTTAGCAGTGCCTCTTTGGTCCATAGAACGTAGTTTACGTAGGTTTGCGCATGCGCAGTCAGTTCTCATGCTGTCTTGAATTATCAACATTGAGGCAGAGACCGAGCTTGCTTCATGTCACATGATCCACTCGCTCTCACTCAATCCGCGCTTCCCGATCTAGCGGGGCCTAGCGTTGGCTGTCAACAGGCCCGGGGTGGGTAATCGGGAGAATTCCCGGTGGGCCGCTTCACTTTTGGGCCGGTCGAGGATTTTCTTTTTTCACATTTGTCACGTTAGTTACATTAGGCTCCGCAGCGCGCAGCCTCTGCATGGGTTGTACCATGTAAGGGAGTTATCCCCTCCCCTCCTATAGAGTTGGTTGGGTCCATAGCGATCTTTTCCAAAACGTTTTCTCAGGAGTAGGCTACCGCGGCACCGCCGGCGCCTACCGATAGCTGGGCCGGCCCGGTAGCTATGCGTCAGGGAGGATGGATGGGAGGAAGAGGCCAGGAGGTATGGAAGCTTGTTTCCGCCACAGAATAAAACATTTTAAAAGATAATTGCGACTTTTTATCTCACAATTGCGAGTTTACATCTCGCAATTCTGTCATTATTTCTCAGAATTGCATGAAATAAAGTCGCAATTGCGTGTTATAAAGTCAGAATTGCGAGATATAAAGTCAGAATTGAGTGAAATAAAGTCGCAATTGAATAAAGTCAGAATTGCAAGATATAAAGTCAGACTCAGAATTGTGTGAAATAAAGTGGCAATTGCTTCTTATAAAGTCTAAGTGAATTATTATTTAACCTTTACATTATTTGTTGAACCATGGCATTAATACAAACTACAATAGTGTCTAGGCTGCTTGTCGGTTTGCTGACACCGCGCCGCCTCCCTCTCTTAACGTTACTGTGTCCCGCACAAAACATTTGTTTGTTGTATAAGTCATAAGATAGATGTGTCCATTAATTTGATTATTAGATTTGATTGTGCATTAGCCTCACATATGACTGACTTTGCTGTATGCAGGCAGCGATGTGATGATGCCTGATATGAACTTGGGTTGCTACATTAACTGAATGAATATATAAACATATATGCCACATTGATAGGTCACAGCCTACCCATGACAAGATTTCACCGCACGTTACTGATATATATACATATACATATACATATGTGTGTGTGTGCCCTCAGCACATGCGTTAAAAATTATCTGGCGCCGCCCCTGACTGCAAGAAACAGTTTGCAAGAAACTTTTTAACTGCAAGAAACTACAGCGTTGGCTGTTGTTGTCTACTGGCTATTTAAATCTAGTGGGTTTAGAGTCTTGTGCATGGTCTCGTTGTTGCAAATACAATGACACTGGTAGTGAAGATTCTGTCTGACCAATCAGTGATCTGCAGTGTTTTCACGTCACATTTTAGTATCGGTACGGTACGCTTGGAACCTCAACAGAGGTGGTACCATTTAAAGTGAGCCGAAGCGAGCTGTACCGTACCATGCAGTGGAAATGCGCCATAAGTGAGCCGTACCGAGCCGTACCATACCATGCAGTGGAAATGCGCCATAAGTGAGCCGTACCGAGCCGTACCGTACCATGCAGTGGAAAAGCGACAAAGCGTGCCGTACCAAACCGAGCCGTACCGTACCATGCAGTGGAAAAGCGCCAAAGCGTGCCGTACCGAACCGAGCCGTACCGTACCATGCAGTGGAAAAGCGCCAAAGCGTGCCGTACCGAACCGAGCCGTACCGTACCATGCAGTGGAAAAGCGTCATTAGTGATGTGACATTTGAATCGAGGTGTCGGAGCTTGTGTCGAGAAAAAATGGCGTGCCAGATGAAGCCGCGATTCGAGGCTTGTGTTGTTAACTTGAAAATCACGTGACTAATGATAAACAAGGCCTCGGTTTGTGTGGATACGTCATCGGTTCGGTCTGGGTGTTGCTTCCGGAAAAAAGGGGTCCGAAACTCGCGCCACCTTGTGTGTGTTGTCAGACGTAGTAGAAGCAGTTTTAGCAGTGTCAGAGAGTCAGAGAGAGTTAGAGAACTCCCATTGTCATTGTCGTCATTGTGTCATATATGTGTTAGGGCTGTATATTATATCAGGTTAGAATATTTATAGTATATTGATATTAATTATAGTAGGCCTAGCAATATTATAGTCTTGTTATATTAATTAAATTGGATTATTTGGATTGCCCTTTTTGATTTGTTTGCTTTTTGTGACCTCTTCCTGTCAGGATACGAATTCACAGGATCCAGTAGCGAATAATAAAGAAGTTTATTGTAAACAGCAATATGAATTAACAGGACAGCTGGTGAAAACTATGGTCGACAATAGTTCCTTGGCAGCGCAGGACTGCAGTGGGCTGAACATCAATTCCTGGACAGATGCGGGTGACTGAAGTGAAGAACGAATCCTCAACAGGCATAACAATGGCTGACAGAGAGACGTAGGATATCCGAGCCCGATCTCACGGGAAAACGTACAAATTCTACGAGGTGGCTTATTCGTACGAATTCATAAGATTTTTTGCAAAATCGTACATCCATCCATCCATCCATCCATCCATCCATCCATTTTCTACCGCTTATCCGGGGCCGGGTCGCGGGGGCAGCAGTCTAAGCATGGATGCCCAGACTTCCCTCTCCCTCGACACTTCCTCCAGCTCTTCCGGGGGGACACCGAGGCGTTCCCAGGCCAGCTGGGAGACATAGTCTCTCCAGCGTGTCCTAGGTCTTCCCCGGGGTCTCCTCCCGGTGGGACATGCCCGGAACGCCTTCCCAGGAAGGCGTCCAGGAGGCATCCGGAAAAGATGCCCGAGCCACCTCAACTGACCCCTCTCGATGTGGAGGAGCAGCGGCTCTACTCTGAGCTCCTCCCGAGTGACCGAGCTTCTCACCCTATCTCTAAGGGAGCGCCCAGCCACCCTGCGGAGAAAGCTCATTTCGGCCGCTTGTATCCGGGATCTTGTCCTTTCGGTCATGACCCAAAGCTCATGACCATAGGTGAGAGTAGGAACGTAGATTGACCAGTAAATCGAGAGCTTCGCCTTGCGGCTCAGCTCCTTCTTCACCACGACAGACCGGTACAGCGACCGCATTACTGCAGAAGCTGCACCGATCCGTCTGTCAATCTCCCGTTCCATCCTTCCCTCACTCGTGAACAAGACCCCGAGATACTTGAACTCCTCCACTTGAGGCAGGAACTCTCCACCAACCTGAAGCGGGCAAGCCACCCTTTTCCGACTGAGGACCATGGCCTCGGATTTGGAGGTGCTGATTCTCATCCCGGCCGCTTCACACTCGGCTGCAAACCGTCCCAGCGCATGCTGGAGGTCCTGGTTTGATGAGGCCAACACGACCACATCATCCGCAAAGAGCAGAGATGAAATCGTGTGGTCCCCAAACCTGACCCCCTCCGGCCCCTGGCTGCGCCTAGAAATTCTGTCCATGAAAATTATGAACAGAACCGGTGACAAAGGGCAGCCCTGCCGGAGTCCAACACGCACCGGGAACAAGTCTGACTTACTGCTGGCAATCCGAACCAAGCTCCTGCTCCGGTCGTACAGGGACCGGATAGCCCTTAGCAAAGGGCCCCGGACCCCATACTCCCGGAGCACCCTCCACAGGCTGCCGCGAGGGACACAGTCGAATGCCTTCTCCAAATCCACAAAGCACATGTGGATTGGTTGGGCAAACTCCCATGAACCCTCCAGCACCCTGTAGAGGGTATAGAGCTGATCCAGTGTTCCACGACCGGGACGAAAACCACACTGTTCCTCCTGAATCCGAGGTTCTACTATCGGCCGGATTCTCCTCTCCAGTACCCTGGCATAGACTTTCCCAGGGAGGCTGAGAAGTGTGATCCCCCTATAGTTGGAGCACACCCTCCAATCCCCCTTCTTGAAAAGAGGGACCACCACCCCGGTCTGCCAGTCCAAAGGTACTGTCCCCGACCGCCACGCGATGTTGCAGAGGCGTGTCAGCCAAGACAGCCCCACAACATCCAGAGACTTGAGGTACTCAGGGCGGATCTCATCCACCCCCGGTGCCTTGCCACCGAGGAGTTTCTTGACTACCTCGGTGACTTCAGCCCGGGTGATGGACGAGTCCGCCTCCGAGCCCTCAGCCTCTGCTTCCTCAATGGAAGACGTGACGGCGGGATTGATGGCGGGATTGAGGAGATCCTCGAAGTATTCCTTCCACCGTCCGGTGATATCCCCAGTCGAGGTCAACAGCTGCCCACCTCCACTGTAAACAGCATTGGTAGGGCACTGCTTCCCCCTCAAAATCGTACATATTTTACAAATTGGCCAATTCGTATGAATTCATACGAATGACCTACCCCTGACCCCGCCCCTAAACCTACCCATCACGTGGGTTTAGACAAATCGTACAAATTGTGAAATGATAAAATGATAAAGAACAAATGATAAAAAGTTGGCTAATTCGTACGACCTCACTCGTACGAATTAGTACGAATTAGCCAACTTTTTATCATTCGTACGAATTCGTACGAATTGGTCGTGAGATAGCGTGGGATTTCCGTGAGTAACTGGACGAGGAACTGCACAGAGAACATGAAGCAGACAGAGTACCAGCAAACAACGATCTGACACTGAACCTTCTTCTTCTTCTTCTTAAGCGTTTTTGGCAGTTGGCAAACCAGCTAAAAGGTGCTTTACCGCCACCTACTGAACTGGAGTGTGGAACAAAAGTCTAACTGAGAAAGAATTATATAAAAAAAAATATATATATTATCTTTATATTCGTTCTATTATACCTATCTCTTTAAGATATGAAATTAACTGTACATATGTTTCCCTCATTGCTTTCCCAAGTATATTTTCCAAAGTAAATTTTATTTTATATTTTTCAAATACTTCTCTTAATATTATTCTCTTATTTTCATATGCATGACATTCTATTATTACATGTTTTACTGATACAGGTTGGTTACAATGTGTACATAAACCATTTACGTGTTTACCTATTAAATGCAGAGTTTTATTGAGTCCTGTATGTCCAATTCTGAGACGAGTAATAACTGTATCCTCCCTCCGATTTTTACCCATTTCTCTTCCTTCACCTACTTTGCTTTGAATTTTATAAAACTGTCTTCCTGTATCACTAATATCCCAGTATTCCTGCCATATATTTTGTGCATGTACCTTTATGATAGTCTTGGCTTCAGCTTTACTTAACTTAATCTGAATATCTATCGTTTGAGATTTGAGAGATTGTTTTGCTAAAATATATACCTCTTTGTTTCCTTTCACACCTACATGCGCAGGAACCCAGACAAATGATACATTCTTACCATTATTATGTAATCTAAAGATAATTTGATACATTTAATTTAAGATGTCAAGTCTACATGATTTCCCAGATCCAATACTTATGAGAGCAGATAAACTATCAGATGCAACTACTACATTGTTTTTACTTCTTTGTTCTATCCATTGTAGACCTAATAGTATTGCTACCAATTCTACTGTATACACTGATAGGTAATCTGTTGTTCTCTTTTTTATATTTTCCTCACATTGTGGGATGCATACTGCAGCACCTGTGCAACCATTTTCAGGGTTCTTTGAACCATCTGTAAAGACAATTATTTTACTTTGCAACTCCATATAATTCTTAACTGTACACCAAACAGGCATAAGCTTCGATTTCTTTTTAATTTCTTCCTGTAATTGCAAATCAATTAATGGCATTATAAATTTCCATGGGGGAATTTCAGAGTATGGTACTGTTGGACAATATTGTATATTATGCAAACATGCCTTCCTTGCTTTTGCATCTCCTATCCATCCAAAACTCCTAAAATTTGATTTATTATGTTCCCAACACTCTTGTACTATTGTCTTTGTAGGATATAACTCATTATGTCCTTGTATGTTCACCCAGTATGCAAGCATAAGTTTAAGTCTTCTAATGCTTAGTGGCATCTCCCCAGTTTCAACCTGTAAAGCTGCTACTGGAGATGATTTAAATGCTCCACTACATATTCTGAGTGCTTGAACTTGTTCTATGTCTAATCTCTTTAAGTTTGTTTCTGATGCTGACATATAAGCTATACACCCATAGTCAAATGTTGACCTCATAAGAGCCCAGTATATCCTTCTCAATGAAGACCTCGTTACTCCCCAATCCAGTCCTGACAAGCAACGCAAGACATTATTAATTTTCTTACATTTTACTTTAATTGTATCAATTTGCTGTTTCCATGTCAGTTTTTCCATCAAAAAGAATCCCTAGAAATCTAATTACTCTAACTTGTTCAAGTTCTTGGTCGTTTAAATTTTATTACAATTTTCTTATGTTTCTTAGCAAAACAAATTACCTGTGATTTTGTTACTGATATTTTAAAACCGCACTTATGTGACCACTTTTCCACCGCAATAATTGCTGTCTGCATTTTCTTTTGCATATATTCTGCATTTCTTCCCCTTATCCAAAGGGCCCCATCATCATCTGCATATAATGATTTTCCTATATTATGATCAATTTCTTCAAAGATATCATTAATCATTATATTGAATAATAATGGACTGCATACACTACCTTGCGGTGTACCATTTTCTACCAGATGCATACCTGAAAATTCCTTTCCAACCCTTACTTCAATTGTCCTATTAAATAAAAAATCTAATATCCAATTAAAGCTGCAAGCAGCGATGAAAAGGGCCCTCGCACCCCTGCCACCGCCACCCGGTGCCTTTAGGAAAGGCCTTAAGATTACACTCACCAAATTTGAAGAGGATCATATCAAAACTCTAGGAGGAGTTCGTTAAAGTACAACATCAGGAAATGGCAAAAACTGGCCAAAATCTGAGAGGAAGTTCAAAATAGCTGACTTCCTGTTGTGTTTAGGGCTATGCTCCAAGAGACTTTTTTGTAGGTATTGGGTCATTACATGTATGTACCAAATTTCACACCTGTACGTGAAACCAGGAGCCGGGGCAAAATGTGGGGGCAATAATTTACCGAATTTGCCCCCCCCTCCCCCCGCAATTTTGAAAACCATATCACACGTAAATTTTCACCGCTTCTGAAGCGTGTGCAAAGTTTCATGAGTTTTCGAGCATGTTTAGACACTCTAAAAAGCGATTCACTTTGGAGAAGAAGAAGAATAAACGGAGCAAAAACAATAGGGTCCTCTCACCATCGGTGCTCGGGCCCTAATTATACATCCTACCCCCTATACCTAATTTATTTAATTTAATGAGGAGTCCCTCTTTCCATAGCATATCATATGCTTTTTCTATGTCAAAAAACACAGCTATTACACTCTTTATTTGTTTGAGCTTTCCTAATTTCTGATTCAAGACATAAAATAGCATCCATTGTACTTCTTCCTTTTCGGAATCCATTTTGATATTGTGAAAGCAAGTTATCCTTTTCTAAAATGTATGTAAGTCTATCTGTTACCATCCTTTCCATTGTCTTCCCTAACTGGGAGGTTAATGCTATTGGTCTATAGTTTAAGGGATTATCAGAATCTTTTTCAGGTTTTTAAAATTGGTACTATAACAGACTGCTTCCATACTGTAGGGATTTTTCCTGTATTCCATATTGTATTAAAAAGATTTAAAATTACCTCAAGCATACTATCCTCCATATTAGCCAACATTATATAACATATATCATCTTTCCCCAGAGAGGTTTTCTTTACATTTGAGACAGCTTTCTTTAATTCTAACATATTAAAAGGTAAATCACTATCATTGTCTATCATATTTATTTTGTCCATTATATTACGATTTTCCTTCATTGTATTAATTTGTTGCTGCTTAACCACATTTGATAAATTTTCAGAACTTTGGATCTTTACTAACACTTGTGCCAACATCTCTGCCTTTTCCATATCATCAATTGCTATTTTCCCATTTAATTTTAATACTGGTATTTCATAATTCCTTTTTATACCAGTCATTCTTTTAATCATTCTGCAAATTTCTGATAATTGTGTCTCTCTTCCTATTGTATAGCAATAATTTTTCCAATACATACGCTTAGCTGTTCTTATATTTTTTCGAACTACTGCTTGTGCTCTTTTGTATTGTATTAATATCTCCAGCGAATGATGTTTTTTCAATTGCCTAAAAACTTTATTTCTATCTTTAATTGCTTTCTTACCATTTTCATTCCACCAAGGAAGACTTTTTCTCTTTATTCCCTCTGTACTTTTTGAAATTTGCTTCCTCTGCTGACTGTTTAATTATTGTCATCAGATTTTCATTTAAATCATCCACCTCAACTATATGTCTTTTAAAAAGTTCTTCATATTTAATTTGATTAATTATTTAAAATTTATCCCAATCTGCTTTATTAAAATTCCATTTAGCTATTTTCCTTGATTCTGTCATGATCCTGGTTCTTCCTTTACTTTGTCTCCCCCCTCTGGTCACACACATTCACACACACATACACACACATTTACGCTCACACATCCCTGATTACTTCATTGGTCATTACGCACACACATCGCTTTCTTCCCAGGTGTTCTCTTTCATTACTTATTATCCTCATCATCAGTTCCACACCAGTCATCGCTTTCCCTAATTATCTTCCCTTTTTCTAGCCTTGTTTTCCCCTGTCTCTTTGACAGATTATTTCAGAAGTTATGCGTATATGGCAAGCCGTTTTAACATTTAATCATTTCAACCGACTAGTATCTATTTTCATGCTACTAGTACTTATTTTTTAGATACTAGTATGTATTCCATTAAGTACTAGTACTTATTCATTAGCTACTAGTGCTTTTTCTTTAGGTACTAGTGCCTATTCTTTAGATACTAGTGCTTATTCTTTAGGTACTAGTACTTATTCAATAGATACTAGTACTTATTCATTAGATACTAGTACCTATTAAATAGATACTAGTACTTATTCATTAGATACTAGTACTTATTCATTAGATACTAGTACTTATTCATAAGATACTAGTTCTTATTTATTAGATACTAGTACTTATTCATTAGTTACTAGTACTTATTATTAGATACTAGTACTTATTCATTTGATACTAGTACCTATTAAATAGATACTAGTACTTATTCATTAGATACTAGTACTTATTCATTAGATACTAGTACCTATTAAATAGATACTAGTACTTATTCATTAGATACTAGTACTTATTCATTAGATACTAGTACTTATTCATAAGATACTAGTTCTTATTTATTAGATACTAGTACTTATTAATTAGTTACTAGTACTTATTATTAGATACTAGTACTTATTCATTTGATACTAGTACCTATTAAATAGATACTAGTACTTATTCATTAGATACTAGTACTTATTCATTAGATACTAGTACTTATTCATTAGATACTAGTACCTATTAAATAGATACTAGTACTTATTCATTAGATACTAGTACTTATTCATAAGATACTAGTTCTTATTTATTAGATACTAGTACTTATTCATTAGTTACTAGTACTTATTATTAGATACTAGTACTTATTCATTTGATACTAGTACCTATTAAATAGATACTAGTACTTATTCATTAGATACTAGTACCTATTAAATAGATACTAGTACTTATTCATTAGATACTAGTACTTATTCATAAGATACTAGTTCTTATTTATTAGATACTAGTACTTATTCATTAGTTACTAGTACTTATTATTAGATACTAGTACTTATTCATTTGATACTAGTACCTATTAAATAGATACTAGTACTTATTCATTAGATACTAGTACCTATTAAATAGATACTAGTACTTATTCATTAGATACTAGTACTTATTCATAAGATACTAGTTCTTATTTATTAGATACTAGTACTTATTCATTAGTTACTAGTACTTATTATTAGATACTAGTACTTATTCATTTGATACTAGTACCTATTAAATAGATACTAGTACTTATTCATTAGATACTAGTACTTATTCAAATAGTGACTAGTAACTATTCTTTTGTTACTAGTAACAATTTTTTTTTTATTTGCCATTTACTTCTATGGGGATCTGTCATTTAGATATCAACTATTCAGTTCTGACTAGTATGTATTCCAATTGTGACTAGTACGTATATATTAGATAGTAGCTATTAATTAGGTACTAGTACTTATTTTTTAGATACTAGTACCTATTACTAGATACTAGTATGTATTCAATAAATACTAGTACTAAGTCATTAGATACTAGTACCTATTAAATAGATACTAGTACCTATTAAATAGATACTAGTACTTATTCATTAGATACTAGTACTTATTCTTTAGATACTAGTATTTATTCATTAGATACTAGTACCTATTAATTAGATACTAGTACTTATAAATTAGCTACTAGTACTTATTCAATAGATACTAGTACCTGTTTATTAGATACTAGTATTTATTCCAAATGTTACTAGTACAATTTTACTAGTAAGATTTTTAATTGAACTCTCCAGTGGCCGTTCTGACTAGTCTTAACATAAGACGAGTAAAAAAGCAGTTGTGACTAGTAAAATAAAAAATTGTACTAGTAACATTTGGAATAAATACTAGTATCTAATAAATAGGTACTAGTATCTATTGAATAAGTACTAGTATCTAATTAATAGGTACTAGTATCTAATGAATAAATACTAGTATCTAAAGAATAAGTACTAGTATCTATTGAATAAGTACTAGTATCTATTTAATAGGTACTAGTATCTATTTAATAGGTACTAGTATCTAATGACTTAGTACTAGTATTTATTGAATACATACTAGTATCTAGTAATAGGTACTAGTATCTAAAAAATAAGTACTAGTACTTAATTAATAGCTACTAGTATCTAATATATATGTACTAGTCACAATTGGAATACATACTAGTCAGAACTGAATAGTTGATATCTAAATGACAGATCCCCATAGAAGTCAATGGCAAATAATTTTTTTTTTTTACTAGTAACAAAAGAATAGTTACTAGTCACTATTTGAATAAGTACTAGTATCTAATGAATAAGTACTAGTATCTATTTAATAGGTACTAGTATCTAATGAATAAGTACTAGTATCTAATGAATAAGTACTAGTATCTATTTAATAGGTACTAGTATCTAATGAATAAGTACTAGTATCTAATGAATAAGTACTAGTATCTATTGAATAAGTACTAGTACCTAAAGAATAAGCACTAGTATCTAAAGAATAGGCACTAGTACCTAAAGAATAAGCACTAGTAGCTAATGAATAAGTACTAGTGCTTAATGGAATAGATACTAGTATCTAAAAAATAAGTACTAGTAGCATGAAAATAGATACTAGTCGGTTGAAATGATTAAATGTTAAAACGGCTTGCCATAATGCATACGAATTCTCTGCCAAACGTCCTGCCGTGTCGAAGTCCTGTCATGTCTGTTCTGTGCACGTAAGAGGATTGTTCTACCACTGTGAATTGCTACTAAGCTATACTTGTTACAGAGTAGCCTACCTGTGACTGCGCTCGTTGCTTTCTGATCACCTGGAGGTCCCGGAGTCGGCTGGCTTTCTCACGGTAGCTGCTACCCTCTACTACCAGAGACGCTCCGCTGCTTAGACGGAGGAATTGAATTTAAGTTCTCGGCATCAGTTTACCGGAAGATTTTCGTTGTCTATTATTATATGCTGAATATTTCTGTTCTTACCTCTGGACATTCTGACTTTGTTAATTAAAGACTGCTTAGCTGCATCTCGCTCTTGGGTCATCTTTCTCTCCACATATAACAGATTCATCTTGATGTACCTCTATTCCTATGTTAATGATCACTACCAATAATTGTTTTATTTAAAACATCCCATTTTCGTTGTCTATTATTATATGCTGAATATTTCTGTTCTTACCTCTGGACATTCTGACTTTGTTAATTAAAGACTGCTTAGCTGCATCTCGCTCTTGGGTCATCTTTCTCTCCACATATAACAGATTCATCTTGATGTACCTCTATTCCTATGTTAATGATCACTACCAATAATTGTTTTATTTAAAACATCCCATTTTGTAATACCCGAAATCTCCCTTGATGTTAAGGTCAGGGGCTCGTTCTTCGTACGTCGCTAACTCAGTCAGCTGGATTTGATTGTTGACGATTTGGCATGATCTTGGATCGTTTGGTTCTTCGAAGCTCATCCTGGACTTGCTGTCATAGCAACAGGTGCGCAAGCTTAAACCTGCTCGGGAGCAGGCTTATTTCATGTAAACAGGATTAGATCCCGGCTTCATGAGCGGAGCTGATACGGGAAGTCCAGCGCAGCGCGATAGTGCACTTTCTGAGATGTTTTTTTTTTTTCCGTCGTGACTCGTGAGATTGTCGTTTACATTATTAAATTGTTGGAAACGCACATTTATTTTCGACTTGTCGGAGTCTGGCTTTAAATACAGCACAAACTGTTTGCATTGGCTCTTTCTTTTACACTATTGGAGATGCGGAGAACTTGATGGAAAGTGCTGTCTGTCGTGTCATTTGGAGTTTACCTGTTTTTAGGGGTGTAACAATATATCGTGTCACAATATATCGCAATACAAAAATGCAACAATATGTATCGTGGCTGGTAACAATATGTATCGTGGATAGTTCACCCAAAATAAAAATTACCCTGTGAGAAAATTAAGTTTTCAGAGTCAGTACTACATTAAACTACAATATATTATGTTGAATATAATGTATAATAATGTGGGAATATTAGTGGGTCCTGATAATGCTACCAGTAAAAAGTGGCCTACATTATTTTAACTATATCTAGCCAGTGACAGAGTGCAAGCATATTCGTCTAAAATAATTCTGTATTTTCAGGTTCAGAATCATGAATATATTTATTCTGGTGTCACCATTGTCCAAGCCTATTCATTTACACCCACAATGTTATATCAAATTTAGCATTTAATCAACAGTACATTTTTTTCTTAACCTTTTATTATATGTCTTGGAGTATCGCAATAATATCGTATCGTGAGTTCAGTATCGTGATATGTATCGAATCGTGAAATTAGGGTATCGTTACACCCCTACCTGTTTTGGAGTTACCCTTTAGGTTGAAAAGTTTTTTTTTTTTTTTGGGCATTTCCAAGCCACTTAAGACCCAATATTGTAAAGCAGTTTTTTTAAAGCAATTTTTTTTTAGGCTATCATCATTTTTTATGAAGATCATACAATCATGACCATGCCGATTACAGTATATGCCACTCAGGCTTCACTAACGTGATTGGTACCATAGACTATAGGCTGCCATCAAGGCCTCAATGAAGGGGATTATGTGAACAGAAAGGGGGATTATGTGAACAGAAAGGGGGTTCACAATGTAAATGTGCAGCCCAGTTACAATTGGGATTCTTAATATTCCAGATTAATAATATTATATCAACAAAAAAAAAGGCAGTTGACTAAAATCTTCCATAATCACAAATGTGAAAGAGCAAAAAGGCCAGGATCTGTGCATGACTTAAGAATTTTCAGAGATTCACATCCCTGCACATTATTTGAAAGTGGTAAGGAAAGTTCCACAATTAAATATTAAGCTCACTGTATTACATACACTTGCTGATCCTAACAGAACTGCATTTTTTCATAGGTGATTATGACATGTTCCTGCAGACAGGTGTTTTATGACCCCATTCCCTGACCCAAACCAGTTACAATGCAGCTCTAGCCAAGACAAGGGCACACAATGAAATGAACTTCAGCTAACTAAAGGGAAGATTTCAGTGTCTGAAAAGTCTGAGGGTTGCACACCTGACAGGGCCTGTGACATTGTTGCATGTGCCATATTACACAACATTGCCAAAAAAAAAAAAATAATTCATTAAATGTTTAATAAAAGACAAATATGCTTAGTTCCTTGATTTTTATTTCAATTGTTCTTTGTAAAGAAAAGCCAGTGGTCAAGTGCCTGCAACAAGAGATATTAGACACATGCCTCATGCAACAAATGAAAAGGAAAAGTTGGCTACACTGGCCACCTGTAGGCCTATGTCTCCTCTGTCTTTGCAGACTCTTCTGTAGGCCTTTCTGTAGATGTGGAATCCTGCAACTTATATTGCAGCCATAAAGCATACAAGTATAAATTAAGTAAAGTTCTTTATGCACTTGCAGGTAGGCTAGTTCCTCCATATGACAGTTATCTGAGAGGGTTTATTCACTGCCCAGTGCAATGGAAACAAATAGACATTACAAAGTCTTATACTTACTTTCTTTCCTTTGTAAAGTTAGAAAATGTCCACTTACAGCACATATTTCAGCCACCACTTTCTTGGGAACAGATACAAGTGTTGGTGTATTGTGTAAAAGTGCACAAAAGAGGAAAACACAATGTCATTACAATGAACTCGGGAAAATGTGATCAAGAACTCATGGCAAAATATTTTTACATTAACATAAGTTTATCAGTTTTCACTTTCACAAGTCAAAGCAATTCATCATTACTTTTAATGCGGCCTTCATTTAATGCAGCAATATTTGTACAATTATTTTACAGTGTAGGCTACTAAGATCTTTTCTTTTTTTCAGCCTTTTTCTTGGTTGCTTTTATAAACAGACAACCATTTATTTAACAGTGCCTTTTATAGAAGAGAAGAGACTATAATATAACTAAAAATTACCATTAGGCTATGTAGAATATTTTTGTACTTCACTTTTATTTGTTCCCATGTTCTAGTGTGGTGACTCTGACATTACAATGAACAAAGTAGCCTAATTATGCAATTATTAAAATACAAATAAGGCTAATAAGTGATAAAAACATCTAACATGGCCACTTCTAACGGATTTAAATTGTCTGCTACTTTTTGCCAGCCCTCTCTCCTGGCTTTTGCAGACTTTGTGTTCCCTGTCGTTTTGATTAAACATTAAAATTCCGAATAAACTTCGACTATTAGTTCTTGCTCTGCTGAGGAGAAAAACCGTGCACGCTCTTTGGCCACGCTGAGCAGCCAATAGCAGCGTTTCTGATCAATGTTTCTACGATCGATACACATCCCCTTTGAACCAGCGCATGAACGCGCAATTATCTCAGATAACTCAATCCAGCGATACTAATCATAAACAACAGGTGAGTTCGAAGAACCCAATTAGCCGGACCATGATTAGCACGATGATATCATCTTGGATGTGTAATTTGATCTCGGATGTAATAAGCAACGTACGAAGAACGAGCCCCAGGTCTATTACACTTTCCTTATTTTGATGAGTCATATCTAGTTCCTCTTCCATCATTTATACACACTAGCTTTTTCTCATCAATAAACTCTTCTATAGGCTACTTATACCATTTCGATCTGTGTAACTACTACCCCACAGTGTACTATGTGCATTAAAATCCCCACACCAAATTATTTTACCCTTTATTTGTCCTCCAATATTATTCAGTTTATCATAGTCAAGCCTTTCACATGGATTATACAAATTAATAATTGTGATATCCTCTTACCCTACCAAGATCTTTACTACTAGTGATTCTTGTTTGCTCCCAATTTTAATTACATTATATTTAATTCCATTTTGCAGAAAAATAGCTACACCACCACCACTTCTGTCCTTCCTATCATTTCTTATTTCTTTATATCCATATATCACAAAGTCCCATTGTGGTTTCAACCATGTTTCTTGTATACAAATGACATGAGGTTTATTTTGTAAAGTTGATATATATTGTTTGAACTCCTGACCATTGGCAATTAAACTTCTTGCATTCCACTGCAATATATTTAAGGTACTGCAGTATCTCCATCCCATATTTGAGAACTTGTAGTCCCTCCTCCCAACATACTCTCTACTGTTTCCCTTCCCAAACCTTTAATTCCAAGATATTTCTCTGCTGATTTCACTATTATCTTGATTTTCTCCGTTTTCTTATCAGTTTGTGCTGTACAGTTGATCACATCTACCATAAACAGGATGACATTTTTTTTTTGCCTACTATCAGCGTATCTTCCTTTATTTTGGTACAACCATCACACACATTCTTTGTGATATCTTCTGTTTCCTTCTCTTTTGGTCTTTCTGACTGAATCGGTACTCTTTTAACTGCTTCTGCATATGAGATCCCTTGAGATGTTTTCACTCTCTGAATTTCTACAGCTTTCTTACTTACCTCACATCCTCGGTATGCTGAACTATTTTCACCTCCGCAATTACAACATTTCAGCTTAGCTCCTTCCTCACATTTCCCATATTCGTGTTCTCCTGCACACCTTCCACATTTCTGCTTGCCTCTACACACAGCTGCAACATGTCCATACTTTTGGCACTTAAAACATCTTAGTGGTGGAGGAACGTATGTCCTGACTTCATAGCTCATATATCCAATGTATACTCTAGACGTAATTTTTCACTGTCTATTTTTAGCATCAATGCTAAGCTATCACACTTCTCCCCATTTCTTGTTGTTTTCAGAGATTTTACGTCAACCACTTTGGCTCCAGTTACATTATTCTTAATTTGCGCAATTGTTACGACTATAGGAACTCCAGATATAACCCCTCTGACAAATTTTTTGTTCTCTACCTTTGTAACGACGACTTTTTGTCCCTCGATATTATTTAGTTTGGTGGCCTTATTTTGCTGTGCATTATCTTTATAATCTATTAATAATGCTCCATTTCCCATAATTCTTGCACTTTTAATTTCTCCTATAGTTTATTTAGTGAAACTGTAAGTTGAATTGGATTCCACTTACCAAATGATGATCCTTCCTGCTCTAGCTTCATTATTACTTTGTATTCTCCATATTGCTTATCGTTTTCCACTATAGTTTTTCCAACTCCTTGATCACTATCCGTACCCTCACCATTTGAAATAATTTTTGTTTTATGCCGTCTACGCTTTCAAATTTCCCGCTACCTACTTCCATTTCTCTTAATTCACTATCAAATCCGTCACTTCCTTCTGCCATCTCCTGTCCATTCACAGTTCAGTCGTTGCCAACCGCCCAGGCTTAGCTGTTGGTCTGCTTGACACTAGTCTCAGCCTCAGACGTCACGCCCACGGAACGTTGGCTAAACGTCTGATGCATATGGCACACTTTTCTGGAAACACTTCAGGAGTTTCGAAGTCGCGACCTGATTGGTTGAATTCTACAGGATGTCCGCGAGACGTGTGTGTCGCGTTCTTTAACGGTCCGTCTGGAAACAAATGCCGTGAAGCCAAAACCCCTCGTGGAAGAAGAAAGTCGTTGTGTTTACAACTGAGACAAATGAGCGCTTACCAGGATCAACTAAACGCTGGATTTTCAAAGGTATGTGAAGTTTGCGGCTCCATTGTTGCAGTAAACTTGCACAACGTTCTTGAATGAATAATTTATTAAATGCACGCCGGTCTGTTATTGTAGGGACATCGACATTATATTGGCACGCCCCTAAACATGACGCGGAACAAAACGAACTGTGATTGGTTGCGTTATATGTCAGTCAAACGTCCTCTTGGCCAAGAAAAGCTGCAATAGAGTCCAGACCTTCTGCCGTTAGTCTGAAGGTCTGGCTACGCGAGATTAGCTTGACACCTAGCCCCTTGACACTGAACCTGACAAACACAGCACTACATATAGGACTCATAAACGAGACACACCTGCGACTGATCTGATCGCTCGTCAGCGCAGCTGACGCTGATAGGCAATCAGATCAGAGCAGTACACACAGAATGAACAAGCAAATCCGCGAACCGTAACGCCTGGTTCACACCGGATGCAGAAGCGGCGCGGAACGGAAAATCACGCGCGTTCTGGCGCCTGCCTGTTCACACTAGATGCGTATTCTCCGCGGTGGTCAACAAGCGCTTCTGCTCAGTTGTTGTTTATTCAGAGCAATTTTTTTACATCATGGGTAAGTAAATAACCTCATAAAATGAATACACCATGTTTCTGTAACCAAGAAGTGTGTACACTTCTTGTATTAATACTTTTTGTTAATACTCGCGGTATTTTAATTTGAAAATTGCTTATATTTTGACAATTGACCGGATGTCTCGTGTTTCTTGGTGTGACTTCCTGCCGGAATGGACGCGGATCACTCGCGGCTCGCGCAAAAAATAGACCTTCCTTAAAGGTGTGAACGACACCATAGGTTAACATGGGCGCCGAAAGGAAGCGGCCTCCGTTCCGCGCCGCTTCGGCGTCCTGTGTGAACCAGGGATGACCTCTTCCTTTTTCCTAGTAATGGAGCCAGCAATAAATAGGAAATCCTCCCTGTCTGGGCTCAACAGAAGCATCAGTGTCCTCATTTATACCAGCACTGTCATCTTTATATCCCCCTGCATCCTCTGTGGCTGGAGAGGTTTTGTCCAAGAAGTGGAATAGTCTAAACCCCTACACACTTGAAAAAAATCCCCAGTCCCATAAGCACAACACTGCAATAAAACTAGTAACAGTTCACTGCACAAAACCCCCCAGAAACAATTCTTAACTTTTCCCACCCCAGACTATTGTGTTGCAGTTTACTTTATTACACTCCTCCACCATAAGCACTGCATTCAACACAGTGTCACTTTTGCTGTTCATATATCCTAACAATTTATGAATAATTAATTAATTGTGTGTGTGACAGTTGTCTCTGCACAAGTAAATTCAGACAGAGAAAGATACATATTTTAATTTATACCCAGGCAATGGACAAATGTCTGCTCAGGTCATTGGTTCAAAATTAATTAATTTGTCTGCTATATCTTTGCACAGTAGCTAGGTGTCACTGGTGAGCAATGCTGAATGAAGCTTCGAGTAATGAACCTTTGGGTGAAGCAATGGGCTGCGAGGTCTCAGTGGTTCAGGAAGCCTCATTTTGCCATCACTAGTGCCTATCCTTAATCTAATTTTTTTTTTAAAAACAATATTTTTCTAAATGGATGTCTGAACTGTTTTATTGCATTAGTCTGGATTGTCTGAACGCTAGGATATCGTGTTGGATTCGCACAATGAGGGAGAACCGCACTGGATTCCACTCTGCCTTCACAAAGAATAAAATTTGTTATCATTCATTGTTCATTCCTGCAAAGATTGTAGTAGGCATTCACATTCGAACGAACTGGACTGAATCACTTCCACACGAACTGAACTGAGTCAATTACATTGCACTCAGACTTCATGTTACACATACAGGTTGATTCTTTCTTTCTTTCTTTCTTTCTTTCTTTCTTTCTTTCTTTGATTGTCATTGATGAATGATATATTTAGTTTTGAAGTGGGTATATATTTATTTATATATTTATATGACACTTTGAGTTTGTAATCAGTTATGTTATAGCCCTACTTGTTTTTAATGTTTTTATGAAATATCTGTAGTGACTGCATGATCATATCACCGTATTATTTACCACCATGCGAGCCACAAATTAAAACTTGGCGAGCCGCATGAGGCTCGCAAGCCGCACAATGAGTTTAGACAATGGCCACATTGGATCGGTGAATAAAACGTTGCAGAATAGGTTAGTAAAGTGGTTTCTGATGCTTAAAAGTGTTCTGCTGTTATAAGTGTTCAGTGCAGATGTCATGTGTGCAAAACATGAGTGCGACCTAAGCCAACAGAAGATCAAAACAATCTAATCTTAAGATTCATCACTTTCAATGGTGTAATACTTAAAATATGTGAAACTGATAACTCACCATGGACAGTAAGATTGAAAATCGTGCTTACACTGTTGGTCTGTAGTTTATAAACTCCGGTATGTTCAGTTCTGGTGTTTGTGATGGTCAGAGATCCAGTTTGATCGTCCAGCTTCAGTCTGTCTCTGAATCTCCCATCAGGAACATCATCATAAACAGTCATGCTGTCATCCTGTACATTGATTTGAGCTATTAAAGTGTTTTCAAACCTCCACAGAATCAGATCTTCGTCCATCATTTCAGTAAGATCAGAGTTTAGAGTGACTGAATCTCCCTCCATCACTAACACTGACTTCACTGCATCTGTGTCAGCAAACACTCCTGAAGAACATTGAATTTGTCACAGATGAAGGGTAATTTTTTTTTTTTTAAATAAAATAACAGGTTTATAATTAATTAATAATACAGTCCCACAGTTGGCCCCTTTAGTGCCCTTTCTCCTAAAAATGATTTGTTATGGACAGTGGTGTAGTCTACGTGATACGCAGGTACAGTATATGCCGTATACCCACTATGGAAAGGTCAAGGATTTCCGTATACCCACTTAAAAAAGTGTATCACAGTATACTCACTACAAAAAAATAGACTACACCACTGCAAATTTGGTACGAACAGATTCTGCTGTTTTTTTTTTGTTTTTTTTTTTTTTTTTTTTTTCTTCCCCAATGTTCTGTTGTGGCTATTTTAGTTTGACTGCAGCATCTTTTATCTTGGGTTTAACAAACAATGTAGATCTGTCCGATTAAAAATGTCTCTGTTTAAATATAAAGAATTAACGTGTTTAAAAGAATATAAATAAAACTTACCAACCAGATGCCACAAGTAGAGCAAAACAACCATGTGAACCATTTTAAAATTAGTGCCTGAAATATGCGAACACTTCTTTGACAGACAGATTCTGAACAAACAGGATGTTGTTTACGTATCCTCCCCAACAGGATTTGACAACCCACTCATTGCACTATTCTAGCATGTGTTGGTTGTACTGGTTCATCTAACTCCTGTTATAACTTACGGACTCTTTTGATTATTCATTTATTCTAAGAAAAGCGTATTTTTCATGGCCACCGAAAAATAATTTCTTAGCATGTACGGTGCTTAGAGCCTGAAAACAAGATCAAGATCTTAAGATTTTGTTGCAAGCAGAGAATCAGAACCAAATATTGTGCACAAGTTTTATTAACTAAATCACAAACATAACTAAACAAACATAAATACATACATACATACATGCATAGGTAAAAATGGTGAGTGATAGAATGAAACTGGAAACAGGAAATGGAAATATAGAAAATATCCATTTAACTATGAAAAGAACCATTAGCTTATCATTTTCAGAGCACCTCATTAAATTGATACTTGCATGGTCTGTGCAGTGGACACAATTCTTGAAGTGGTTGAAAATTGAAGTCTTTGATGGGTCCGTGAGTGTCAAATGTTACTGTACAAGTTGCAATCGTTTTCTTCTCCGCTGGATGGAGAAGATATGATGAACTTGCATGGTTATTTCGACGCTATTCTTATGGCTGGAGTGCAGATTGTGGCCTGCCGGCTCTGGGCCGGAGAGAGCACGCAAAGTGCTCTCCTGGCCCAGAGGACATTTATTTTGGACTGCCTTTTTCCTTTCTGTGTTCCTGTTGTTTTTTCCTGGGATCTTTTGAGAGCAAAATAAACTGTTGTTACCTGCAACTGAATCCGTGTCTCTCCCTGACAAATATATTTGTTTTCCTTAAAGGTGCTGTATGTAGGATCCAGCGGCCTCTAGCGGTGATGTTTCAGATTGCAACAACAGCGCTCGTGCGGGTGCTCAAACTCAAGAGCGCGCACTCACTACCGGCCACTGAGACTTTCAACATAACGGATAAAGCATCACACAACATGCTGGAAACTCATGTAAACTCCCACTGCAACATTACCATAATAGGCTACTTTTATCAGCTTGACGTATAACTAATGCTCCATGCTCGTACCATGATAACGTTACATTGACTGTATTTTGCCGACATGTGGTGTTATCTAGCATAAGGCATTTCACTAACTATTCGTGTATCTTTCAAAATTAGCAATGTCAACAGGTCAATGAATGATAACGAAAACGGTTAGTCAACTAGACTGAACAATTTCAGTGTAACAATAAGACAGTAGGAAGCAATATTACTGTAGGCCTACTGAACGTGTCTGGAAATGTGTATTATAAACAATATGATCATAGTGGGATGAGTGACGTTAGACTGTAGATCTAGTACATAAAATAAAAGTTACATCCTAAAGCACCTACTTTTTGTTATCATGGAACAGTCTTTTGTATTCATTTCATGTCTCATGTATGTTGTATTTTACCTTGCTATTTCATTACAGTTTACTATTATTTATTTCAGCATATCTGAAAACTTGTAATTTATCAGAAAAAAAGCCAACTCATGGTCTGTTTTTATAGGCTACCTAAAACAAAGCGGAGGTCTCTGACAATGTTGATCCGTGTTTTCGTCCTGAGTCGATCCGATTGACGTTTGGCCTGACGAGCTTCAGCAGATAAAATGTTTTTTTGTTTTTTTATATTTTTTTGGAGTTTGTGTTGGAGTCTGTGTTGTGCTGGAGGCAGGTCGCTTTTTGGTGTTTTCAGACTCCATGTCGTTAGCTGCAGTGCCGTCGCATAGACTGTACCTGTATATAAAAAGGAGAGAGGCTCGGGAGCGCGCATGCACGTCACATCCGGTGGATTTCACAGAAAATCCGACCCGAAGACTTCACATAAAAATAGGAATACTGGCCTTCAGAGGTAATAGCAAAACACGAAAAGTGGATCATTGTAATGTGTGATTACAACCCCTTCACAGACAGGCAATAAAAAAAGGATTCATTTTATAAAAAAAAGTTACATACAGCACCTTTAAATGATTTATAATTAAGATGAGAATAAAATTAGTGTTAATTAATTTTATTTCTGTATAAAATAATACTACCATTAAAAAAATGATTTTCTTTTTTAATCAATGTAGAATATGTAACTTAAAAATAAACAGATTTGTGCTCTGTTTGAGGACAAGAAATGAAAACCAATGCAATTTGATGAATGTCCAAAAGATGGCACTGACAGACTGTTTTTAAATGGGGTTGGATAAATATTTTTTTTGTTGCTTTTTAACAGTGTGTGTGTGAGAGAGATTTTGGCTGGGTGAGTCACAGTTGTACAGTTTGACAAGAGTTTACAGTTTGACAAAAGCACAATGTAGTGTTTTATTGCGATTGTACACAAATATAAGTAAACACTTTGCAGTTTAAATGATGTCCTGTATGAACAAAATGATGGAGTGTATTTTTACGTTTCCTCTGTTTGATCGCGCCTGCGCCTCTCTCTCACACACATACACGCACGCACATACACACACACACACATGCACACAAACAACATATTCCAGCATTGCAATCTTGACATCGCAGCGTGTTCATTATAGCCACGGAGCTTCAGAGCTAAGGCAGAGCTACAGATTAGGTGTCTAACAGTTGTTCCGTATTACAGTAATTAATTTGCTCGCGAGTTTTATTTATCTTTAACGAGTTTGTTTGCCCATAAAATCTTTAAGATATTAGGTTAAACTTATTTGGCTTGCTGTCCACTGAAGAGGGGCTCGATGAAGCAGCTTCAACTCGAGCTCTGATATACCCCCCCAGTGGCTAAATGTAGGATATAATAATTGAAGGGCAAGGAACCTGAGATGAAGGTGGAGTTTGGGGAGGTGGAGGGATACTGGAACAGCTGATACTAGAGAGAGGTAAGCGGCTGCTTATATACTCAGGCTGTTGATTGAAAGATTAGATGGGCTCACTCCTCCCTAACTTACGTTTAGGAACTTCATTTAACGAGTTTGTTTGCCCATAAAATCTTTAAGATATTAGGTTAAACTTATTTGGCTTGCTGTCCACTGAAGAGGGGCTCGATGAAGCAGCTTCAACTCGAGCTCTGATATACCCCCCAAAAGTGTTGAATCAAATATTTGGGACAGCAAGTTAGAATAGCATGATCAAATAATTAAGAACTTAGAAAATACAATATGCCTAAGAGCTTTAAAACATTCTACCCCCCCCAAAAAAGTGGAAATTTAAAGCTGTATGGGGCATGGATAGACGCTGCTGCAGCAGGAATGTTTAACAGGGCTCCTGTGGTAACTCTGGCTGGACTGCGTCTCCCTACTATGCCCACCATGTGGGGCTATGAGTGGAGCTCCTGCGGGAGCTATGTTTGAAAGAGTGTGTTCATTGTGGAGTGGAACGACATGAGCTTGTGGAAATTTTCCTGGGGTACATCTCACCGCTGTACTGCTGCGGCAGTGACTTTCAGAAATTACTCCTGCGGGAGTATCTTGGGACTGGAGGTTTGAGTACGAGGTTGGAGAACGCCCTGCCGCATCCATGACATGGAGCCCCATGGAGT
The DNA here is from genome assembly GCF_951802725.1 of Rutilus rutilus. NCBI lineage: Eukaryota > Metazoa > Chordata > Actinopteri > Cypriniformes > Leuciscidae > Rutilus > Rutilus rutilus. Next base: position 11,193,770 of record NC_140222.1, on the reverse strand, counting down.
TAAAGAACATAGGGCCTCCAGATGTCACGAACGGGGAAAGGGGTCCTCGTCCCTAAAGGCGAACGGGCCAATAATATCTGAAGCGAAACTCCCTACGCAGCAAGAGGGAGCCTACGGTATACAGAGGAAATGCAGAACTACCGTCCTTCTGACGCAGGGGGCTTAGATCACAGAAACATAAATGGCCAGTCGCGCTTAAGGGACTTGCGATCCTTGGTACCTCCAGTCCTCTTTTTTTCGGATAGGAGGGCCCACACTGCAATCCGAACGGGAGAGCCTCCATGGTTAAAAAACATGAAGGGTCACACAGCGATTCGGAAAGGGAGAGCCCCCACGGCGCCCGAACGGAAGGCTCATACTGCGATTCGACCAGGAGAGCTCCCGCTGCATTTCGAAGGAGAGAGCCCTCCCCCATATTTAAATAGGGAGTTCAACTCTGTGATCAAAATGGGGGAGCCCACACGGCAAGTCGAACGGGAGAGCCTACGATGCATCTGGATGGGGGAGCCCACACGGCGATTCAGATGGGGACCCCACTCCAGGAGTGTTATGTCACACGCATCTGAAAAGGGGGAGCTCTCACTGCATCCAGATGAATGCACGCCCTGCGGGGCTAGGTAAGCGGGAAGATGCAAATAGTAGGGAGAAGCGGTCCGGACTCAGAAGGATGCTAGTGTTTGTTGTGCTTGTCTAATGCTGTGCAGATCTGAACGAACATATGTTTCAAAGGCGTGGGACGACCATCGACCTAGCATTTTGATTTGGTGATCGGAAAGGCCCCTTTGCGCTGCTGTAGTGGCTGCACCTATTCGGAAGGAATGTGAAGAGAAATGTTTGGTTGGGATGCCGGAACTGTTGAGTATGGATTTGAGGTTCTTTTGAAACCAATGTCTGGAGGCAGGGAGGTTTTTATCATCGATAAAAAGAGGGTCAAGAGAAGAGGTTATTTGGGATTTCCTCTGGTGCAGAAAAAGGTTTAAGGACTGGTATGGTTGGATGGGGGTTGGCAAATTGAAAATGAAAATCGAATGACCATGTTTCAATTGATCGGTTTTGCTTTGTTTGATGTTGAAACGTATGGTGTCATGGTTGATTATTTGAAGGTCGGAGAATGTAGGATGGATGGATGGGTTGAATTTTGAGTTGGTGGTGAATTCTGAGACTCTGAGGAAACCAAAGAAAGCCAAGTTGAACATAGCGTCTAGGGTTCTTGTTTTGTTGGGAGAAAAAAGACCGGAGCAGAGAGTGGTTAGGCAGGTGCTGAGAATGTCGATGGTTAAAGGTTGTCTAGAGTCTGGACGAGGGGGATTGGTTTTTTGTAAACCTTTGATGAGGAGGGATATCTGAGGATTCGAAATGTTGGGGCACTGTTGGCCGTGGAGGAGCTTAAAATAGGAATGAATTCCGCTAAGGTAGACTTTGATTGATCCTGGTTGAATTAAACTGGTGTGATGGAGGTATGTGATGAAGGAGGATATTGAGAGGAGGGAAAACTCAGGAAAAACCATGTTGTGAGCACTGTGGAAGTTTTTGAAGGAACCCCAAGCTGTCCAGTAGGTTTGAAGTGTTCTGGGAGAAACGGCTTGTAAGATGGTATTCGTGGAATGTGTATGGAGATATCTGAGGGGATGGTCTAGAGGAATATGAGTTCTGAATAAGGTGGAACTGGAGTTGGATCGGAGTCTGCTTCCGGAGCCAATGTTCTGAATTTCTGAAAAAGAAAACGGGATAAAGCATCAGCTATTTGATTTTGGTGACCTGGAATATGTTCAGCTTTGATGACAAACTGATGACAAGCAGAGATCCAAATGAGACGTCTTAGAAATGGCATGATTTTTGGAGCATTAGAACGGCTCTTGTTGATACAGTGAACGGTGGCAGAATTATCACAGTGGAACAGGATGTTTTTTGTTGACCATTCGGATCCCCAAAGATATGCTGCTACTACTATGGGATATAGCTCGAACAGGGCAGACGATTCGGCAGTTTGAGGTGTATGAGTGAGCTCAGGAGGCCAGGTTGATGCAAACCAACGTCCTCTGTAGAAACCTCCAAAACCTATGGAGGGGGCAGCGTCAGTGAACAAGGTGATGTCGCAAGGTCGGGACAAAAAGTCGTTGTAGAAAAAGGTAATCCCGTTCCATTGCTTGAGGAACGTGATCCATAATTTCAAGTCTGCCCGACATGGTTGGCTTAGTGAAATTATGTTTTCTAAACCTGATGCTGAGGTAGCGAGAGTTAGCAGGTGTGAAATGAAAGGCCGGCCTTGGGGAATTATGCGCATTGCATAATTTAGGTGGCCTAAGAGAGAAAGCAGATCACGCTTGCTGCAATGGTTAGCTTCCAACAAATTTGATGCGATTGTGATTATGCGATCTATTTTTTCTTTGGGGAGAGAAGCTTGGAATTTGACAGAGTCTAGGAGGATTCCAAGAAATTCCAATGATATAGATGGGCCTTCGGTTTTCTCAAGAGAGAGGGGAACTCCTAGTTTGGAAAACACTGTTTGGATGACGGTTAGGTGTTTTGCTGGGGGAAAATTACTTGGTGAGATGACGAGGAAGTCGTCGAGGAGATGGATGAGGTATGGGATTGCATAATTGTTTTGTAGGATCCAGCAGAGTGCTTCTGAAAGCATGTCAAAAATTTTGGGACTGCTTTTACAGCCGAAAGTTAGATGTACTGCGAAGTAGTATTTTTCGTTCCAACGAATGCCGAAAAGGTGCCAGAAATCTGGGTGAATTGGCATGACTTTAAAGGCAGACGTAATGTCAACCTTTGCTAGCCAGGCTCCGAAACCGGCGTTTTTAATGAGAGTGATTGCTTGGTCTATGTCGTGGTAGTGCAGTGAGAATTCATCTAGCGGAATTAGGCTATTGATACTGGGTTGGGAATTTCCATGAGGAGCAGAGAGATGGATGATCATTCGTTTTTTGCCGGAAAATTTTCTGGTGGCTACTCCGATAGGACTTATACGGAATAATTCAAAAGGTGGAAAATCAAAAGGACCAACCATGAATCCTGAATCTAGTTCTTTTTTAATGAGGGATTCCACTATATCGGGTTCGGCTATTGCGGATTGCAGATTGTTGCAGATCAGGCTGGAATCAGGTATGCTTTCCAGGCCGGGGTCAAAACCTTCTTTCAGGCCCGAAAGAAGAAACTGGGTGAAGTTTTTGTCTGGATAGTTGTCTAGTTCTCTAGCTAATGAGGAAATAATGATTGGACTAGAGAGGTACTTTTGAAATTTTTTATTAAAGTTAGCTGAGGAGCGGCGCACAGGGCAAATGGAACGGGCGTGAGCTCCGCCACAGAAATTACAGACATGGAGGAAGCGGCATCTTTGTCTGTTGCAGCCTGAGGAATTGAAGCTGTTGCACACTTGTCTGCCTGAGACTGAGGTAAAAATCTGGTTACGGTCGTTCCTTGATTGAGGGACATGTGCAGTGGATTTTTCTTGGACTGGAGCTTAATGGGTTGGAAGATCTGGGCTGGTTTGAGGACATTCTGAAGTAGAATGAATGATAGACCTGCAGATGGCACAAGAAAGGCTTCGAATGCCTAAGAAGACTCTGTTATATAGTTCAAGGTCCAAGGCTCCCCAGTAAGGACACTGGTTCCAGTGGGTGACGCGGGCAGTGCATTTTTGCTGAAAAAAGCTTATGTATGGTATGTATAAAAATGACTACCACCGAAAGAGAGACTGAGCTCTGCTATGATAGAGAGGTAGTCGTTTAATTCCTTGCGTCTGGCTGGAAAGGAAGTGCAAATTACTGTGTATCTAGCAAAAGCAATGCAGAATTCTGCGAGTGTGAGAACTCGTTTTGAAGGTTGGATGGAATTTTTTAGATTGATGGTTAATGGGCCGCAGTCAAAAGAGCGATGGGATTCATTGAGAGGGACAGAAGTCAGTAGAGAAGGAAGATCAATATCTGCACCTGATAGAATTAGGGAACGGAGATGGGCTGAGACTGGAGGTGGTTCCATGGCGATGGGCTCACTCCTCCCTAACTTACGTTTAGGAACTTCATTTATACTGTGTATTCTCCATGCATATTCATGCACCAAACCGTGACCCGCGTACCGTTTCGGTTCAATACGAATACAAGTACTGTTCCACCCCTAGTACAAAGGCCTGCTTGAACAAAAGGTTGTTAAAAAAAGAAGACGACATTTTTCCCTCCAAAGGAGAACACGTCTTATTGGCTCTTACACCTCCAGATGGTGTGACATCTTCAAGCTTTAAAGATCAGCTCTTAGCTCTCTTAGCGCTCTCTTACTCTGTACTGGAATCCTGACATGAAGATGCTGCTGAACTAAAAGTTTCTAAGGACCCTCCAATCTTGTGCCAGTCTGCGGCCTTGTCTTTCCATTCACCAAAGATACTCTGACTACCACTGGTTCTCTCTCATCAAGACCACATCAGCAAAGATCAACTGGGGCCTCAACAAATTGCATCAGGACAGTTTAGTGTCTTTCCTGTAGCTCAAACAGTAGAGCGTTGGCGTTAACAATGCTAAGGTCATGGGTTTGTGTAGAGGCCAAAGTACAATTCATAGTAATGTGAATAAGAATTAATGTTAAAAAGGTAAATAATTTAATTTAGAAGTTCATGTAATGGTTAAAATGTTAAATTATAAGGTTAAAAGCATACTAGAATTCATGTGTTTAGGATTTGGTACATATTGGTAAAATAGTGTACTGCCTCTTTAAGAAAAGGCAAACTCCGGCTATATTACGTTGATTCTCATTATGTGATTCATATCTTGAGAGCTGTGGAAGCGAACGGTTTTCTTACCTGCTAACTGCTAACTTCTAGCCACTTCTATTAGGAATCTTTTATTTCATTAGCAACTAGAATAAGTGTATTAGTCAACTCACATTCTCTTTTGTAAATCAGAAACCAAGGAATAAAACCGGAGATTTTCATCTTTTATTTCAACAACGTTTCTGAAGTGGATTTATTGAACTGTGTTTCTGGTCTGGCAATGAACACTGCAAATGGGACTAGCTGCTTGGAATAATGTTAGATAGTTATTAGTGTAAGCCATTGCCAGAGGTGGGCACAAATACATCAAAAACTATTTTGTTACAAACTACAAATACTGGCTCATGAAATGTAACAAAATAAAATACAAAATACTGATGTGAAAAATGTATTTAAATAAAATACAAGTAATTAGTATTTTGAAAATACAAAAATGCTCCCACAATAATCTTAAGTCTTCTTTTTTTATTACTGAAAGGTCAATAACACAAATAGTAGCAATAACACAAATATGAGAAATGTGTAAATTCAAAATGGCAAAGTAGCAAAATAAAAAAGCAAGGGCATTTCACTAAATCTCTACAGGGCCTGAAATACCTCCCTCTGACGTAAATGGCATGTATAGCTAAGTTCACATCAATGGTGTGGTAGGCTGCCCTTAATAGCAAAACGTGTTTGATGTAGGCTACGTAGCCATATTATCACCGTTACTCTACTCTTGCCTTAAAGGGATACTCCACTTTTTTTGGAAAGAGGTTTTTCATTTTCCATTTTCGAATCCATTCAGCCGATCTCCGGGTCCCACTTTTAGCATAGCTTAGCATAGATCATTGAATCGGACGAGACCATTAGCATCTCTCTCAAAAAAAGACCAAAGAGTTTCGATATTTTTCCTATTTAAAACTTGACTCTTCTGTAGTTACATCATGTACTAAGACCGACGGAAAATGAAAAGTTGCTATTTTTCTAGGCTGATATGGCTAGGAACTATACTCTCATTCCTGCGTGATAATCAAGAAACTTTGCTGCCGTACCATGAGTCCAGCAGGCGTAATGATATGACGCAGCGCCTGAAAATAGGTCTAATAGAGCTGGTAAGTCCCGCCCCTTCCGCTAACCCCACTGGACCTCTAGGTTGAAAAATCGTCAATGCAAGTGAATGGGAGAAAATAATTCTTTTCTGGTCCCGTTTGAATTGTGCCATGAATGTGAACATATGTTGTCTGTGAATTTTTTATATAATTTTTCATGTTTCGAGTTTGACAGTAAATTGTATGATTCTTTGGCTAGCAGTTGTGGAAAAGACATAACGAGAAAGACTACATGTCATCCTATGTGACGTCACCCCATAAAGTTGACTTACCTGTGGTTTTCGCCAACCTCAACGATTTTGTCCTCTCCCTGAAAGAAGGCGGTGAAGTGCACCAAAGACAGCCATGTTTAGCGGGATCCGTGAGCTAGTGTCCGTGTGCTAGTGGTGTTGACGTTTCAAACGCGTCGAAAGCAGCAAAGAGTTGTAGTCCACAAAGTGCTCTCACACAAAGTCTAACCGTATCAAACTTCTACCCGCTAAATTGTAGCATTCTTTACATGAAAAATTAAATAAAAAATTATTTGGTGATAAGCATATGGTGATTTTTCTTAAGTATTTAAGTATTTGAAATATTCTAAATACACTCCCTCAAAATATTTTGTTACAAACTACATTTTATTTTTTCCACCCCTGCAAAATACAAATTACAAAATACACTAAAGTAATTAAATACGTATTTAAAATACATTTAATTGAAATACTGCCCATGTCTGGCCATTGCATATCTCGAGATTTCAAACCTCTACAGTTTGATTCCCAGAAAGCAAGAACTGACAAAATGTAAAATGTGTACCTTGAATGCAATGTAAGTCGCTTTGGATAAAAGCGTCTGCCAAATGCATAAATGTAAATGTTTAATTCAAATGGGCGAGACATGCAAGACAAGTATCAAACTTAGTCTCATTATTTGATACATTAAGTATCCTTACCCCTTTAAAGAAGGGCGTTTTAGAACTAAACTGATGGTTTGCTCAAGGCTGTTGATCTGCTGAATTTCAAACAATGCCATAACTTCTTGCTTTCCTGTATTCTGCTTCAGCTCTCTTTCCCTTGGTAAACTGTATGCACATTTCTTAGAGTTAATAAAGAATTAATCCTGAGTGTTCACGGGACAAACAGGTTAATTGATTGAAATTTTAATTTAAGTCATTAAGTTAATTATATTAACTGATCCAAATATTCACAATCAGTTATAACCAGTTATTATTGATTATTAATATTTCATACAGCTAATTTGCTACACAGCGATGGTAAGGTTACAGTTTTCTTCTGAGTTGGATTGAAGACAATACAGTCTGACTCTTTTGGGAGAGTGAAGGCATAGCAGGCGGTGGTCACGACCTGCCGGGGCCCATGGGCCCCCGTCAGGGGGGTCCCCACAGACAATCAACCTGAAGAAGCGGCAGTAGAGGCCAGAAGAAGAGAAAGGAGGGTCACTGAATATGTCTCTAATAAAGCCTGAGAAAGGCCCCACCTCTCCAGGTTTGCTTGACCAGTGAGAAGGGTGGAATTTCCAAGCGGGAGATTCCTCTGTGGTTGATTTATGAACCTTGTTCTAAGCATGCTCATTTGCATGTGCAGCTGGATTGGTTGCTGATGACGAAACTAAGAATGATTATTGTAATAATAATATGTTGCACAGCTATCGGCATATCATGTACACAATCATTCCGATCTTCAAAGTACCAATTTATAGAGACCAAACATGGTATAGGTGAGGTTACATTGACCATTGGTTCTATAATAAAATACATATAGTAGTATCAAAGAGATAATAGTATCAAAAGATAATAGTATCAAGAGATAATAGTATTAAAAGATAATAGTATTAAAAGACACAAGACAGTAAATCATTCACAAAATGTTCAGGGATGCATGTTAAATTGCATGTTAATCAGTTAATCGATAAATGAATGCAGGAAAGTCTGTTCTGATGTATGTAGGTCTTGTGGCAGAGGCCCCTGTTCACATTGCTAACAGTCATAAAACCAACTTATCTGATCGTGGTCATGGTAACTAAGACCTTCTTGCCCTGTTTGGGGGGATGGCGCCACAGATCCCAGAGTTAGTTTTAAATATAATTTATTAACAAATACTTGTGTCTGACTTGTCTGACTGCAGCTACGATAGCTCATGTTCTCAATAAAGAATCCTGCTGAAGAAACAACCTGGGCCCGGTTTCCCGATAACGCTCACTCTTAGCCTGCTAAGAAGACTTGAAAGATATATCTTACCAAATTTGTTTATTTTCCTAAGTGTGTTCCCCGAACTATACCTTAGAAAGCTGCTTAAGATATACCTTCTTACGTGCGACGTGACCCGGCGCTGTCCATGGCCATGGTGCTGAATTGTTTGAAATCGATGGCTCGAGAATCAATTATTCTCTCGTGCAGGGGCTGTTTATGTTAAAAAGCGGTCATTTTTATAAAAGAAGCACTTCAGAAATAGTTGAAATTGCCATTTATTATGATTATTGGATATTATAAAACATAATCCAAACTATAAATAGCCTATAATAGTCTATCCTACATATTTTAAAATTGTAACATATAGCCTATTGCTGCCACAATAACCTTTTCAAAAATTTACGTGCCGCCTTTTCTTTCCCATTTTTGTTCGCTGAGGTGGAGCTGCGATGAAATATTGTTCTTGTGTAAATACTTTCCAGCATTTCAGTAATAAAAGTTTACATCTTGCGTATGGTGCTCGGCAGTGACCAAAAAGGATTTAAACCGTGAATTTTGAATCTCTTGTAAACTCGGAGATGTGGATTCAGACGGCAATTAAATTACCACACGACCTGTTTGTCAAAAAACAGAAGGTACTAATTTGGCCAGGGATTTTTACGCAGATTGGGTGAGAAAAACACTGATATTATGGATTCGGACGGCACTAAAATCACAGACTTACCCCTGTAAATGTTTAAAATACCGGACGAGCCCATGAGAAACAATATTAGCGTCCGAATAGGACTTAACTGACAATAGCCTATGCTTAAAAGAGCGTTTTAATTCAATTCATAATATTGTATAATAATATAATTAAAAATCTAACAACAATCAGTGTAATGACAATTTTATTCTTTGCATGCAAACACTTGAATTAGCCTAATTTAATACTGTCTGGGTGTATTAAAACTTCAGAATTATATTCATTTAGACCTGCAACAACGCTAAGAGAGAGCTACGAATGGTCCAGACCAACCTTACGAAAGTGTGACTTACAAAAGATATACTTAGCGTACGAACGTTTCGGGAACCGTCCCATAAGGTTAAGAGAGAGGTTAAGGAATAGGTTAAGAACTACTTAGAGATAAGAACGCTTTGGGAAACCGGGCCCAAGTCTCCTGGTCTTCAATTCTGAGTTTCCTACAGTTTTAGCGCCATGACCCGGATAGAGCTTCTCACCTGACATTGCTTCAGACTGAATCTTTACTGTACATCTCAACCATGATTTGGTGAGTTCACTCTATCCAAAGAACTGGTGACATTTTCCACAATTCTAGTTGGTGACTAGTGAACATGTTTGTGAAGCAGAAGCTGTTTGTTCACCCCAAAAGACCAGACCACAGCAGGTTTCACTTTGAGACACAAACTGAGCTGATGGAAGTGAAAAATATTTATTTTACTCCAGTCCGAAACATTTTGTAGGTCTTGTGTTTATGATATATGTTTTTGCACTATAGTTAAACATTCATTTAAACTATGTGGTCTGTTATTTGCTTTGGTAATATGTCCTTATAATACATTGTAAATTCACAACCAGTGTACAATAAAAATGTATTTTTTTGTTATTCCTCTAGTCTAGTGCATTGGCAAAAATAATAAAAATTTGTATTTACATCCTGGAGTCATTTACATTACTGTATCCTGTCTTTACAAACTGTTTAGACAATATTTTATTTAGTAACATTTAGCTTTTTTGTTTATTATGAATACATCAGAAATTATATCTTGATAACTGTCTGGATGACATTTTAAGATAAACTTATTTGCAAATGTAAGCAAATTAAGTTGCTTTATTATTTATGAAAGATGGTACATTATAAGCTTCCTCTGAAATATAGAGCTATGGTTGAAGTCGCCTCACACTAGTTTCGTGTTGTCAGACCTTAAAGCGAGTGTGGGCGATCTGTGTGCGTGACATCTGAGACTGAGACTACTCACAGTGACTACGTTTACATGCAGCCAATATCCGGGTTATGGTCGGGTTAGGGTCACTATTTGGGTTTCTGAAACATTCGGAATTACCCGTTTACATGCGTGAGCAGAGAGAGTTACTCCTGTATACATGGAATTTGTAATCAATGGGCAATATCCCGATGTAAACGGCAACGCACGGTTAGCGTCTGGATGTACGGACAACCTTAAGACGCAATATGCGTCATTTCCGATTCTTCTTCCTGTATCCAAAGACAACAACAACAGCAGCAGCACGCAGATAATGAACAGTTCGGGGCAGATAGCGATCGCCTTTGTTTGCGCTTTCCTCCTCGCTTCAAAAGTGTGGTGCTGTGCTGCGTCTCGCCATATTTACCTCTATTTCTTGTTTACTTCCGGTATACTGCACGCGGGGTTTTGTATGCGCCGTCTCTACTCAAAAGACCAAGATTCCTTGCGAATAGAACATGCGCAGAACACAAATCAATGTTCCTTTTGATGGGGATATGCCGATACGCATTTACATGACCAAACATTCAGGTTAGAAAAGGGGTACCCCAGGTATAATATCCGGGTTTTTAAAAACCGGGATATGAGCAAATCCGGGTTTTTGCTGGTGTTTACATGGCCGTGCGCGACCGGGTTATTGCTAATATCCCGGTTTTGAACGGGTTATTGGCTGCATGTAAACGTAGTGATATATGGGAACTGTTTTGCAGACTATTTTAAAGACTGCTGTGTGAACTACTGGGTCAATGCAGCAATTTCTCTGGCTGATTAAAAGAGTTAATTGCTTTAAATTAAGACTAAAGCAAGAAGTTATGTCTTACACAGAATATAATTGTAACTCACCAACCAGACGCCTGTCACGGATTCAATCATCAATGATACCACTCTATCAGTATCAACTCAGCGCACCTGGTCACGCTCGTCATCCCCGGAATTCTAATCACTACCACCTGCTCGTCAATCTCACTTACCCTGATGCACGCTGTTCTTAAACCTCAGTCAACATTCACTCGGTCCGGTCTCGTCTTTCGTTACCTGACTCTCTGGTTCCTGGAGATCTTTGTCCGGATTCAGATTTAGTATTCCTTCAAGTGGTTTATACCATATCCTAACGTCCTGTTTATATCTCCTCTGCAGCGTCCGTGAAGTGGGCTTCCAGAGACTCACACTAACCTTCCTGTGTTTCTCCCGCACGGATCACAGACACTTCAAGTATCCTACCGTAAGATCCAGCGGATCCATTCAAGCTCTACCCTTCTCACTCCTTCACAAGTATCCCCGGGGACTTTCATCTTCGTGGGACATCACAAGCCTTCAAGTATTCTGAAGTTGCTGATGCTTGATAAATAAACATTGTCACTCTATCTTGGTGTCTTCGTTTCTCAGTACAAGCGTGACAACGCCACAAGCAGAACACAAACATGTAAACCATTTTTCAGATAATAGAATTATGTGAACACTTAAGAGAGACAGATTGTGAACTAAGAGGACAGTGTTAAACTGATATTAATGTAGTGTTGCATGTGAAATCTCCATCACCAGATTTGGCGACCACCCCAGATCTTCTTGGGTGAAGAATACACAAGATAATCTTGCATGTGCTGATTGTAAATGCCTTACACTGTTTATAATGGCAGATAACAATATTATATAAACATATATATATTTTGTACCTTTTCGTTGCATGTCAATTTCAATTAAGTTGGCCTCTGTCATGTGACACTTGTTTGGTGTTTCTTTGTTGATAGTGTGCTGCGTCGCCCTCTGGGTGGTTTCTAGCTCGACTGCATCACTCTATCTTGGTCACAAGCCAATTCCTTTATTTTTATTACTTAACTCTTGTAAAAGGTCTAGCTTTTTAGATTCAGGAAGAGACAGGCATATAATATTCTCCTCCTTGATTACAGTGAGGAAAATAAGTATTTGAACACCCTGCTATTTTGCAAGTTCTCCCACTTGGAAATCACGGAGGGGTCTGAAATTGTCATCGTAGGTGCATGTCCACTGTTTGCAATTACAGAGGTCAAACGTTTCCTGTAGTTTTTCACCAGGTTTGCACACACTGCAGGAGGGATTTTGCCCCACTCCTCCACACAGATCTTCTCTAGATCAGTCAGGTTTCTGGGCTGTCGCTGAGAAACACGGAGTTTGAGCTCCCTCCAAAGATTCTCTATTGGGTTTAGGTCTGGAGACTGGCTAGGCCACGCAAGAACCTTGATATGCTTCTTACAGAGCCACTCCTTGGTTATCCTGACTGTGTGCTTCGGGTCATTGTCATGTTGGAAGACCCAGCCTCGACCCATCTTCAATGCTCTAACTGAGGGAAGGAGCTTGTTCCCCAAAATCTCGCAATACATGGCCCCGGTCATCCTCTCCTTAATACAGTGCAGTCACCCTGTCCCATGTGCAGAAAAACACCCTCAAAGCATGATGCTACCATCCCCATGCTTCACAGAAGGGATGGTGTTCTTGGGATGGTACTCATCATTCTTCTTCCTCCAAACACGTTTAGTGGAATTATGATCAAAAAGTTCTATTTTGGTCTCATCTGACCACATGACTTTCTCCCATGACTCCTCTGGATCATCCAAATGGTCATTGGCAAACTTAAGACGGGCCTTGACATGTGCTGGTTTAAGCAGGGGAACCTTCCGTGCCATGCATGATTTCAAACCATGACGTCTTAGTGTATTACCAACAGTAACCTTGGAAACGGTGGTCCCAGCTCTTTTCCGGTCATTGACCAGCTCCTTCCGTGTAGTTCTGGGCTGATTTCTTACCTTTCTTAGGATCATTGAGACCCCACGAGGTGAGATCTTGCATGGACCCCCAGTCCGAGGGAGATTGACAGTCATGTTTAGCTTCTTCCATTTTCTAATGATTGCTCCAACAGTGGACCTTTTTTCACCAAGCTGCTTGGCAATTTCCCCGTAGCCCTTTCCAGCCTTGTGGAGGTGTACAGTTTTGTCTCTAGTGTCTTTGGACAGCTCTTTGGTCTTGGCCATGTTAGTAGTTGGATTCTTACTGATTGTATGGGTCTTTATGCAGCTAACGACCTCAAACAGTTGCATCTAATTTAGGATAATAAATGGAGTGGAGGTGGACATTTTAAAGGCAGACTAACAGGTCTTTGAGGGTCAGAATTCTAGCTGATAGACAGGTGTTCAAATACTTATTTGCAGCTTTATCATACAAATAAATAGTTAAAAAATCATATATTGTGATTTCTGGATGTTTTTTTTTTTTTAGATTATGTCTCTCACAGTGGACATGCACCTATGATGACAATTTCAGACCCCTCCATGATTTCCAAGTGGGAGAACTTGCAAAATAGCAGGGTGTTCAAATACTTATTTTCCTCACTGTATATTGGGTCTACTCAGTCTGATCTCTTTCGTACCTCCTAGGCCTACGGTTCAGATAACCAAGTCTACCTGTGTTGTGTGTTACTCTTGAGTTCAATGCACCACCGCTGGCTCTTTGCCCTCAGAGAACAGCTGTACCTGCTCATGCACTCTCACGGCCCACTCTGTCCTTGACTGACTTTGTAGAGTCTGTCGGAATATCGCTATACAGATCTATCTTTATCAGACAGTCATCTGATACCCCAAATGGATTCTAACTCTACAATAATGAACATACTGAGAGAATACTATCAGAGTTTGAGGGCAGTCCACACTCTCAATTTATCTCTTGCAGAGGCAAATGCTAAATACACACTCTTATGCCAGCTTAGACGTTCCATGGGCCAGATACACAATTACATTTTAAGGCTTACCCCTGCTCAGTAAATCTCTCTTCTAAGAATTTCAGTGCCTTCTCTGATCTTCTGATGTTGTGGTTTTGTAGCTGGCTTCCGCTTGCTGCTTGCTTGCTTGCTCTCTCCAAAAGATCTTCCAAACGAGAGCCCTAAAGGGCCGTGATTTTATAATTCCTAATGATGCACAGTATGTCTACATTTACACACATGCTGCTTACTTGCATTAACATATTTCCTGCATGCTTTAATTGTTACATTAATTGCATCAGTTGCTTTATTTACCTGCATCAAAACATTTCCTGTCTGTGTCAATGGCACTAGCAATACAACAATTTTATTTACTGTATTTTTATCCGATTTCTACCTTTCTAGACAATTTATTCTTGAATGTCTTTATATTTGACAGTTACACACAACAACGTTCTTGTCCCCCAGAACCCATATTACCCACACACATAATGCAACAAACGTCATTTTTGCAGGATGTGGTTTATACATGTTTGCACAGTATCTTATCACCTTATGTAAAACTCAGGGCCACAGGGGAATTTCCTAGATCCTTCATTTTCTGCTTTTTATTATATATTTTCTTATACTTTAGATCTATATCTAATTGTTTGGAAGAGAACACTCCATTTCTCATGCCAATAGTTCATGAGATGTGTTTGTGTCGATTCATTGAATCACAATCACAGTTTTCTATGCAGAAAAAAAAAAAACATTTTTAAAATGTCCGTGGGTGTTGTGTGCTTTGCTGACATATACGTTTTTGCGTTGTGGTTAAAAAATTTATTTAAACTAAAAACTGTTTTGACATTTGTTTTCTTCTGTATGGTAGATAATAACAACATATATGTATATGTATATATTATAATTAAAATTATAAATACATTTTTTGTATTTCATCTGTCGTATGTGTTTTTTCATTTTTCATTTTAATTGTGCAACAGTAGCTGAACAACGTCATTGTTCAAATCAGTATTGAGATCTAAATGAAGAGCTGCGTGCTTATACAAGTAAACTTTATATATATATATATAAGTTATACTACCAGAGGAATACTGAGACGCATACAAAGAACTCATATTGACAAGAAGTGAAAGCCAATAAAACGTTCCATTGCAACACCAGCCCCCAACAGCAGCCCTACACTCCGCCATTTTGGAGTGAAAGCGACTCTGCAATCCACTTGCATCTCACTATCGCTATGGCAATTATCAGCTGGTTTGTAAAAAAATAAATAAAATAGGCTGAAATCCAACCTGAATTATGACAACACAGAATAACGTACAACCTCTAGTGATCATTTTAACAGTTTATTTGATAGACTATGTTTAAGTCTACCACTTTTTTTCACAAAACCTTTGTTGAAATTCTTTGAAGTTCAAGTATTAGCATTATAAACACTGAATTAATACCAACATGTGAAATTAAAATAAGGACATGCATCAGAAAAATTATGAATGTTGGGCAACAACAAATAACAGGAATTAACATCTTGAAATTAAATTGTTTTTGCAGTATGTCTTTAATTAATGTCCGTTAAAGCAACACTATGAAAAAAATTAATAAATAAATAAATTAGGGGATAAGACAGCGATGCATCATGTTCTATAAGATCATCATGTTTGTAGCGTGATCCAGGGGATTTAAACAAACAATATATATTTCAGACCTAGTGGAGTAGCCTAATAGTAAAAAATAATAGTAGCCTAATAGTAAATGTGTAAAGTTGCACAAAATGGAAATACTAAATAAAGTATGCTAAAAAAACGAGCTACTGAATGGTTGGATTCCTCAACTGATAACATAAAATACGTATAAGACAATACAAAATTTACTGTAGGTGTCATAAAATTTACTGATGACTTAATTTTCCATTCTTTTATTCCAATATGACTTCTCTTTCGTTGTCATTCTGTTTGTTTCTGTTTATCTGTGCTGTTGAGTTGGCATTTTCACTCCAAAATGGCGGGCACGCTACCGAAGCGCCACCTGGTGGCTGTTACAAAAAAGCATCAGAGTTTTGCCTCTGTCTTCTATACTCTTTGGTAGTAGCCTATGTCCTTGCTTACTAAACTTGCCTACTCTTTTGCTACACACTCACAAGTATGTACTTTTTCTTCACAAAAAGACTTTTAAAGGGCACCTATTATGCAAAATTCACTTTTACATGGTGTTTGAAAATAAATGTGTGTTGGCAGTGTGTGAGCAAAACCACCCTAGAATGATAAAAATCCACCCAGTAGTTTTTTTACTATCTCAATAAATCATAAGCACTGTCTCAGAACGAGCTGTTCTAGATTTCCCTCACTGTGACGTAGAATTGAGCTAAGCCCCACCGACGTGATTTGATTGACATCTGGTTTTGGCATAGACCCCGCCCTCTGTGATCTGTTTACACCATCGCCATATTGTTTCAACGACAGCCGGTGTGTAATGTAGAGGTGGGCGATACTCCAAATATTGGTATCGATCCGATACCAAGTAAATACAGGGCCAGTATCGCCGATATCGATACCGATACCAATACTTTTTAATTTTAAAAGCATGCACTTGAACTTGTATGCACTTTCCTGTGCTAGAGCAGTGTGTCATGATTTATGAGGTGAATGCATCATTAATATGCTAAATCTGAAAACGTTTTCATGACTACTAAATATTTTGTGATTTGTGCTCTCAACTCGTCTGTAATTATTAGTCAGTGACTTTTAAAAAACTACCCTAATTATAGTAAAAGTACTATTGTACACTAGCCTACTGTTCAAAAGTTTGGGGTCTGTAAGATTTTTAATTCTCTTCTGCATTTATTTGATCAAAAATACAGTAAAAACTGTAATATTACAATTTAACATAGGCTATCTGTTTTCTATGTCATACTAAACTGTAATTTATTCAATTGATCAAAGCGTAATTTTCGGCATCATTACTCCAGTTATGATGATACTTAATTTTAATATGCTGATTTACAGCTCAGAAAACATTTCTTATTATTATCAATGTTGAAAACAGTTTCATATTTTTTTGTGGAAACCATGATGCAGAATTATTTGATGAACACAGTTGAAAGAACAGCATTTATATGAAGTAGATTTTTTTAACAGTGAAAAACCCTTGACTGTCACTTTTGATCAATTTAATGCATCGATCCTTGTTGAATAAAAATATTAATTTCATTAAAAAAAATCTTACTGTCCTCAACATTTTGAACCGTTATATACACTTTTGCTTTGTTTATTGCAAAATAACTCCCGATTGTTTCTCTGTCATCTAAGCAAGGCTTCGTTTCCCAAACGTGCCTGTGAGCTCAGTAAAGCACCAGCATCGAATGCTCTCTGTGATTGATTGGTTTCGTCTTGTATCCAGATGACTAGGAGAAAAAGTTCTATCCTACACAATTATCCGCTAACATTCGCTTATTTTTCCACTTAGAAGCTTATTTTACGCACTGAATTGCGTGCTAAATTAATAAAAATTACTGGTAAAAAAAACACACATTTGGATCGATATTTTTATGTGAGGATCGATCCTTTTCGATACCACGTCAGTATCGAAGTATCGATATTTTAGGATCGATCCGCCCACCTCTAGTGTAATGTCTCCTAGGAAGTGTAGTAGTTCTGTTGTGGGATGTAAGAATGGACATACTAGTCTTCACTGACATCAGAGCCACTGAAAACGCAGCGGATGGATTTTATTTATGAAGAAAAGGCACCACTTAAACTTCCTAAATACGAGATTCATTTTCTGACTGACTCAGTCTGACTGTTTAGTGAACGAGGGTCAAAGTTAATCCTCAAGTGTGGATCGTTGCCTACTGTTCGCGATCCAACGTCCCCTCCAGAAGTAGTAAAAAAAATGTATTATTTAGTAAGTGTATTTTATTCTTTTTGAGCAAATTCATCATTTCAATCGATGTCAGCCAGTTCAACAACAAATGCGTCTAAAGCTATTTATTGTCGTCGTCATAGGATGTCTCAACAAACAACGTCAGACAGTTTTATGTCACGTAAATTAGGTTATCATTTTTTGCAGCAATTACAAATGTAAATAAATTAAGGTCTGCTCTATCTCCATAGACAGTATAACGTCTATCTCCCTCCCTTTAAGAAAAAAATAAATAAATCGTTTGTACTTAGCAAACGTTAGATAACAGTATTTGTATGTGTGTGTGTGTGTGTGTGTGTGTGTGTGGTTTCAAAAAATTGCGCGAACGTTATCACAGTTCGTGTGTGTGTGTGTGTGTGTGTGTGTTGCACACACTGCATGAAAAGACTCAAATCCGGCAAAATACGGGCATGGTAAACTCCTGTGTAATTTGATGTTTGCCGGATGTGGGAAAAAGCGGATCAGAGTAACATGGAACAGTATATTTCCAGATAAACCCGAAAACCTCACATATGCGGACATATACAGGAATCCGTGAAATTTCACGGACATATACAGCTGAAACACTGCTGGGTGTGAGAGGACTGACAACTGCTAGGTGTGAAGACCTTTCATATGTTAATGACTGACACAGTGCTGGCTGTTCTCAGAGGGAGGGGTGGCCAGGGAGGACTTCAGGTTTGAATTATCTCTGGACTACTAGGTTAGGCTACAGCAAACAAGCTTTTTGTACAGAAAAATAAATAAATTCTTAAGGCCCTGAAACACAAAACCGACGTCAAAGAACTAGCAATGACTAAAGCCGACTCTAGGGTTGGCTCACTTCGCCAGTGTCAGGGCCTTAAAACCACTGCATGAAAAAAAGTCTCTTAATCAAATATTTTTTATAAAAACAGGACAAAATAAACACCCAGTCTGAGCATATACGTTCACAAAAACATCTGAATATTTAATGAAATAAACAAAGGAATTTAATTAGTGCTGGAAAAAAAATAATCGCATCCAAAATAAAAGTTTGTGTTTGCATAATATATAATAATATATAGTATAATATATAAATAAATAAAAATCTTAAATATATACATGCATATGTGTGTATTTATATATACAAAATAATTATACACAGTACACGCACATATATTATGCAAACACAAACTTTTATTTTGGATGCGATTAATCGCGATTAATTTTTTCCCAGCAATAAATTTAATGGAACAAATAAAGAAAAATGAACCAAACATTTCAGAATATCTCAAATTTTATTGTGAAGTTTTACAAATTGTAGACAACAGCATTTGTCACCTTTTTCACAATTGGCTTTTAGCTTGCTTAGTTGGGGACATTTCATTTAATATTCAACAATATTATTGATCTGCCTGCGTTGACACTATTATATGAGATCTGAACTGAGCTGGACGATGACATCACGGTTTTCTCCAAAGTGGCTATATATATACACATTTAAATGTATTTATTTATTTATACAACAAAATGAATCACCACTGAACTGACTTAAGCTGGACTGTGAAGCTATTTTCTTCTGGAAACAAACTTTCTTGCATTATTTTCCTGTTATCTCTGTAAAGCTACTTTGAAACAATTTGTATTGTAAAAAGCGCTGTATAAATAAAGGTGACTTGATATTTATTAAAAAGGTAGAAGGAACCTGAGCTTTTCTACTCCACTGAATTGAAGACCGAGGTCACTACAGTTAAAATCTCTTGCTGAGTTAATCCACCTTTAAACTATTAATGTCTATGAACAAATATGTATTTTTATGTCTGTGTGCCTCAGCATTTCTGAGTGAACACCGCTGGTTCACTCACTATTTTAAAGTGTACTGTTGATCACGTGATATGACGTCATGACGTGCAGCTGACGTTACCTGAAAAATCTATCCAAGATGGCTACCCTCTCGAGCGACGTGTATCAAGAATGAAACAACTTGTAAGTAAACCAAAACACTTCAAAACTACTTTGCTTGTTGTAATATTGTAAGAATATCATATTACACGTGATATTTGACTGTTAGACGAGGCTATTTTTAAGTTGCAAGCGCGGTGCCGCGGGCGCGATTGCCGTCAGTCCGCCTGCTAGTTACAGAATATCCTGTGTAACGTTAGCAGCTAACGTTACTGTTAATGTCGTGGCAGGGCAATAATGTTAACGTTAGTCAATAACTCTTTTCAGCAAGCGATAGTCCTTCTGTTTTTGAGTGTGTTGCTGCTGTTTGTGTTAAGCGCCCTGCTCTGGCAAGTTCAATGTGATGTTATCTAACTTACATGCACCCAAATGAGCTAGTGGCTAACGTTAGCAGTTATGTTAACTTTTACTCAAACAAAGTTAAGATTATGGACATAATAGTTACCGGATGAACTATGCAATTTTTTTATTTAACCTTTACAAACATCTTTTTTCATTATAGGTTTAAGTGGAAGGAGTGCAGTGAGCATCCACAAAATCAAGGTGACTCAAATGTTAATTTAGGCTGTAACTATTTTTCACCATTTCTTTTATTTGGAGCCTAATTTATTAGCATCAATCAAACGTCTCTTAAAAATTAAATCCGAATTAAATCTCTTGCTGTCTGTTTTTGTGTGCATGTGCAGACCTACATTGTCACCAGAGAGCAACTTTATCGGTAAGTTACATTCAGTTGAAATTTTGTATCATTAATTTGTAAAGAGGTTGATTGCATAATTTGACTGGTTTCATATTGATTGTTTTATCTGTGCAGGTGAAGGACTTCTTGGGGAAATGGCTGGCTCTTCGGATTGAATCACAGGTAAAACAGACTCACTTCTCTTTTCTGCCACTCTTCACACATATTTCACTGCCAAATTTTTAATATTTATCACATTCAAATGGAACAGCAAATGCCACTATTCACTGTGTGTAAGAACTATCACTTTGTATGTGACCATGTTGCTCAACAATGTATTTTAACTGAACATGTTGCATCACATGTGTTTTCTGTTGCAAATCGAGTATTAGTCTTTTTATATAATTATTTTTGTTTGTTTTTGGTTTTGTAGCTTTGTGCTGAGTTCCAACGCATTACAAACGTCAACATACGGAACCAGTTCTCTGCTGTGCTTGACCAACACACACCTGCACTGGTGGCCTTGTATAGGCAGAAGACGGCACGAACCGGTAAGATATCAGAGGCGCTGAGTGACATCTTAAAGACTTATGAACTGATATGTTTTGTCTCTTATGTTTACTGTGATGGCCAACTTATTCAAACTGAAAATTCAGTTTTGTGGTTCTTGCAGATTGTGAATCCACTTAAACGTTTTTTAATTTCAAACTTTACAGGAATCTGTAAGGCGCCTCCATAATTCAGAGAACAACCCACACAAATACGATCCACAAACCGGGTAAGACTGCGTATTGTATACTGTAAATGTTAGTTTAATCTATTACTATATGGATTTGAAATACCAAAACTGAATTTCATTAATGATGCCTGCAACTTTTTCCCCCAGAATAAATTCATCACATAACCTGGCTGTGACCACTTATCTCTTCGAAGAATTAAGGACAACTTTTACAGACGTTGACCCTGAATGTGTAAAAGGTAATCTTAAAGATGTTGTAATCATTTTAATGTCCTCTGTTTTACTTGGTTTTATTGGCATTACATTTATTTATGATTTATTCAACAGGTTGCAAGACGTATTTTGAGACTTTGCGGAGAAAGTATTCTTTGGCTCAGCCTGAAAAGGCCAAGAAAAGAAACACTATGAGGAACATTGCAAAGAACCGTCAATGAAAGAGACGGGTAAGTTAAGAAACTGGTTAAGCAGTTGTTGTTTTTTTCTTCTTCAGAATGTAACTGTCCTCCTCTCTGTGTTTTAGTGGTTAAAATACTGTTATGTTTTGCAGTTGCTGGAGACCAGGTCAAGTGTTGTACAAACCAACACAGAAAGGGAACTCTGGAAGACTGCAACAACAGAACTGATGTCTGATGAAGATGCTATTGTTGATGGAAGGCCAGTGTGGAAGGCCAGGTCTCCATCAAACAGAACCACAGAGTTATCTGCTCTCTGCCAGGTACTACAAACCAGACTACAAGCTGACCCACGCTACACGTCACACCACCAGTGCATCATGGCAGTTTGAAAATGAATATTTACATATATTTTATATACACTTTAATTTCTATATTTCTTATTTATTGATCTCGTTTTATATTGTATACTTTGTATATTTGTTCCTTTTTGATGTGCATGTTGCTTATCTCCACGTTTTGTATTTTATTCCTTTACACCTTTGTTCACATTTCTTTTTCCCCATTCATTTTAATGTGTTTATAATGTTCTTTGGAATGTTCATGTTATATTTGTTTTTTTTTCCTTTACATTTTCATCCCCTCAAATATTTTTTGTTCCCCCATTCCTTTTTAATGCTTGTTTATAATGCTCTTTGGAATGTTTTATTTACCTTAATAAAAATGTCAGACTTTCTCATTGTTCTTTGTGTGTGTTTTTAAAATTATATTTGAATGTATTAAAATTGGGGGAAGGGGGGGTTTAGTGTATACTGAGCAATATCTGCATAGCTGGCCTATAACCAATCAAATCACTGTACGATAAGGCCTAGGGTGGGCTATGTTCTAAAAGTAACCAATCAAATCACTTTCCTGGGTTTTCAATGTGTCCTGTCCTCCAATAGTGGTCTGGGTAATGGGAGTGGTTTTAAAAGAAAAGGACCAATGGGGGGGAAGGCCAAAAGGTGCACAAAGGTGTGAAAATGTTCTCTTGAAAAAACCTTTGAGGGATTACTTGCCATGGCAACAAATGGCTGTAGCACGGAAGTATACGTCCACAACATACATCCGATTTGGTATCATTTCGGATGTATACGGATATATACAGACCCATGGAATTTGAGCTATCCGGCCAGTATACTCCTGGATTCTTCCGAATTTCAGCAGTGTATACTGGTCCGGATACACCTCTTTTCATGCAGTGACATCCATAATTGCAAAGGAGACGCGATTAAAATTTTGTAAGTACATAAATGTATCAAATAGCCATTCCGAGACGTTTAGTCTAGCCTAAGTCCCGCCCCTCCGCTTCTGGCTCATGGGACCTTATTTCGGAAAAAATATGTATGGAAGTCAATGGCGAGAGACAACTTATCTTTTTATTCCGTCTGAACTGTGCCCTGAACTACACATGATGTTTGTCAATTTAAAAGGTAATCATGAAAGTCAAGAAAGTCGCAGTTTGTCATAAAACAGAAGAGTAACGTTTAGTTTTATGTGAAAATCGCTCAATGAACTACGTATCTCTCGTCTCGCACTATGTACGTCACAAGATCCGTTGCTCGTATGTGTGTATTCTGGCTCAAAACACTCAGGCATGACGGCGTAATGTTACGATTATAATGTGGGCTAAGACTATAGAAAAAATGACAGACGTTATGTTACGGGCGGACGGACACCACCCCTAACATAAATGGAGAGACGCACACAGAACAGCTCGTGTCCAACATAAGGGGTATGTTTATTTAGTAGGTTGTTCAGAAACAGAGGCAGTAATACTGAGGCGGAACGCTTTTGTTTCCCGGGGTGGACTCCTAACGCTTCAACGACAGCACGGCAGTGCATAGACTCCTGGCTCAGGCTCTGTGTGCGCGCCCAGGTGTGCTTCCGGAAAGCTTTTGTAGCTTCAGTATACGGCTGCGCTCAGGTGTGACTCATCTGTAATTAAGAGCAGGGGAAACTCAAACACATAATTAGAACACAGCGGAGCTGAGGGACGTAACACCCCCACCCCGAAATGGTGACCTGTCGCCATACTCTAAACATAGGAAATACTTATTTTTACTCTAGCCTTCTGTGTTCAGCTTTCAGGTATCTGTATAGGCCTATGGAAACAAAATAGAATTACAGGAATGTAGTACTTTGGTGTATAAGGTCAACTCATAGGCAATACACACTTATGTGTAAAAAAGAAAAAAAACATCGCTAGAGACTTATATTAGATTAGCAGGCTCAATAAACTAAAGTAAATCTCAGAGTAAATAACGAGTATATACGAGTATATATAAAAAAAAAATTCACAAGAAAATTATTACTATTAAGCATCCACCCTAGACAACGCATCTGCGACAATATTGTCTACTCCTCGGATATGTACAATTTGGAGGTTAAACGGTTGAAGCAACAAACTCCAGCGCATTAACCTGCGGTTAGAATTGTACATGCGACTGAGGAACTTGAGTGGGTCATGGTCAGTATAGACCTTAACTGGATGTATGGTAGAACCCAAGTACACTTCGAAGTGTTGAATAGCCAATACTAGAGCCAAAGTCTCTTGCTCGATAGTGGAGTACCTTCGCTGGGCAGAATTAAACTTCCTTGAGAAGAAACTCACGGGATGATTTACATGGTCTGCACCTGACTGCAACAGTACGGCACCGGCGCCTACGTTGCTAGCGTCCACAGCAAGCTGAAACGGTCTGTTAAAATCTGGCGCAGCGAGCACGGGAGTTGTCAGTAAGAGAGCCTTGACGTTTTCGAATGCTCGGTTACAGGACTCCGTCCATTCAAACTTAGTTTTGGGGCTCAATAGGTTAGTGAGGGGACAAACCACAGTCGAAAAGTTCTTACAAAAACTGCGATAGTAGCCTACCATTCCTAAAAATCGGCGTAACGCACGCCGGTCGCAGGGCACAGGAAACTCCTGAATAGCGTCTACTTTAGCCATTACTGGCAAAACATGTCCTCTACCAACTATCCGCCCCAAGTAAGTGACAGTGGCTTTTCCGAATTCACATTTTGCTAGATTTATCGTGAGCTTCGCACTGGACAGTCTACGGAAAAGCTCTTGAAGTTGTGTCATGTGTTCGGACCAGTGTGTACTATATAGGACTATGTCGTCCAAATACGCCTCGCAATTTGCCATTCCAGCTAAAACAATATTTACTAAACGCTGGAATGTGGCAGGTGCATTCCGCATTCCGAAAGCCATAACCTTATAATTCATAAACGCATCGGGGGTCACAAAGGCTGATATCTGTTTTGCTCTTGGTGTAAGGGGCACCTGCCAGTAACCTTTTAGGAGGTCGATTTTAGTGACAAATGTAGCCGAGCCAACACGGTCCACACAGTCATCCATCCGCGGTAGTGGATAGCAGTCTGGCACAGTGATGGCATTAACACGCCTGTAGTCCGTGCAAAACCTGTAAGTGCCATCAGGTTTTCCAACTAAAAGGCACGGGGAACTCCACGGACTAGAGCTAGGTTCAGCAATATTATTCTGTATCATGTACTCAACTTCCCGTTTCAGGATAGCTCGCTTTTCTGGGTTTACTCTAAATGGGTGCTGTTTAATCGGGCCCTTATCACCCACGTCTATGTCATGTTCCAGAACGGTGGTCACAGTCGGAACATCTCCGAATAATTCAGGAAAATCATATATCACAGACGATATGTCAGTTGCTTGAGAGGGTGTTAAATGTGGCAAATGATTTACAATACCGGACAGCATAGCGGAGTTTTTAAGTCGACCTTCAATCACGCACCGCGACGGAGGAGTCACCTCATCATCATCATCGTCTACCAGTGAAGACGGCAACACGGGGACCTCGACAGGACCGGGTACGTTAAGGTCACACAAGCTATTTTTAACCTCTTCACGTGTATAATATGGTTTAAGCATATTTACATGACAGACGCGAGAATGTCTTCGTCTGTCTGGGGTCACAATTACATAATTCAGATCCGATATTTTTTTTTCAACAGTATATGGTCCACTGAATCGAGCTTGAAACACAGAACCGGGCACGGGTAAGAGAACCAACACTTGGTCTCCAGGTTTAAACGAACGGGCTCTGGCCTTGCGATCATACCACGTTTTCATGCTAGATTGGGTCTTCTCTAAATTCTCTCTAGCGAGTTCACGCGCTCTGTGTAGTCGGGTGTGAACGTCACTTATAAATTGTACTGCACTACGAGAGGTAGGCTTGCTCATCCATTGATCTTTAATGACGCTCAAAGGCGTGCGAACATCATGAGCAAACACTAGTTCTGCAGGGCTGAAACCAATTGACTCTTGCACGACTTCTCTAGATGCCATAAGCATCCAAGGAATCGCCTCTTCCCAGTCTGCACCCACCTCCAAACAATATGCACGCAGCATAGATTTTAGCGTCTGATGGTAACGTTCGAGAGCGCCTTGGCTCTCCGGATGGAACGCGCTAGAAATGCGGTGCTTAATTTGGAGCGACTTTAGGACTTGAGAGAAAACACGCGAAGTGAAATTGGTTCCTTGGTCCGTTTGAACGATTTTCGGTAGCCCCACAAAAGCAAAGAATTTTAATAGAGCCCTGGACACAATTCTAGCAGTGATTTTTCTCAGAGGCACCGCCTCTGGGAAACGAGTAGCAGTACACATGATTGTTAGTAGATACTGATATCCACTTTTCGACCGTGGAAGAGGACCGACACAGTCAATGATTATTTTCTCAAAAGGCTCACCTACGGCAGGTATGGGGTACAACGGTGCAGGTGGAATTATCTGGTTTGGTTTACCACTAACCTGACAGACATGGCACGTCTTACAATATTGCCGCACATCACGCTTCAGCCCCGGCCAGAAAAAGTGACGAAGAACACGGTTGAATGTTTTAGTCACACCTAAGTGACCAGAAACATAATCATGCGCGACACTCAGAATTGCACGTCTATTTTCAGTCGGCATAACGATTTGTTCAATGTCATTCCATTCATTACTTTTGTGAGGCGTCCACTTCCGCATAAGTAAGCCATCTCTGACAAAGAAAACAGAACTCTCGCTGGCACGGTCTGAAACAGATTGAATTGTATTATAACATGAAACAAGAGTAGGGTCTTTTTGTTGAGCACTAATGAGTTTCTCTAAAGATAACGAAATATCTGGTTCTATGGTTTTTCCTCTGTTCCTCACATGTACAGGACTACTGCGGCACGGAGCGGCAGTGGGTTCAAGGAGCCTCTCACACTCCGCAGGGTGAGCAACGAAACTGTCACTTAGGTCGATGTCAAGGGGAGGTACTGTATCCCTCATCCTTCGAGTCTGCGACCTAGTGACAACACTGGTGGGAAAAACTTCTGGGAATTTTTGTGCGCACTCATCGGGGCACTCTTGAATGAGCGGCACAGACACAACCTCCGGTGGGACATCGCCACGGCTCCATACGTTTCCACCGGCTAGGTCATTGCCAAGGAGAAACGTGACACCGGGGATTGGTAAAGAGTCTTGAACACCAACAACCACATCACCACACACCAAATCTGAATCAAGACGCACGCAATGTAACGGCACATCAAGAAAACCCATCTCGATTCCTCGAACAAGGACACTACTACCAGTTGCAGTCTTTTCAGACAACGGCAACAAGCCGCGAAGGAGTAAAGACTGTGCAGCTCCCGTATCACGCAAGATGCGCACAGCGACAGCCTCCTCACCAGGCACAGATACGGTCCCATTCGTCAGAAAGGGCTCGTACATGGACTGGGGTTTCTCTGATTTTAATGCTGCACGAAGGACAGGCGACATTTTCTTCGAAGAACTAACGAGACCCATTGGTTTCGTGGACTGTTTTTTTTTTAATATTAAACAGTCCGCCACAACATGCCCGGGCTTTTTACAATAAAAACAGTGTCTGTCTTCTTGCTTTACTGCATTCTTTTTCGTGTCTACATCAGTGGTCGTAGAGGGGTTAACTCTCAAGCGAAAACGTTCCCTGGCAATGTTATGCGTTAAGACATATTCGTCAGCAAGTATAGCAGCTTCAGAAATAGACTCGGCCTTCTGCTCAGCTAAATAGGTTGCCACAGCGGTTGGCAGGCAGTTCTTAAATTCTTCTAAAAGAATTAGTTCACGCAATTTCTCCTGACTATCAACCCGCTGTGATGAGCACCAACGATCAAACAGAGCTGCTTTATCTCGACCAAATTCAACAAAAGTTTGACGCTCAGCTTTTTTTAAGTTTCTAAACTTCTGTCGGTATGCTTCAGGGATCAGCTGATAGCACCTCAACACTGACGCTTTCACAACATCATAGTCACCGCTCTGCTCCACTGTTAGCGATGAGTAAACCTCCTGCGCCCGTCCCACTAAAACGCATTGCAGGAGGAATGCCCATGCAGTTCTCGGCCAATTTAAATTAGTCGCGACACGCTCAAAGTGGGGAAAATATTTTTCCACATCTCTTTCCACAAAAGGGGGCACAAGTCGGATGTGGCGAGTGACATCAAATGAATTAGGGTCAGAAGGAGCGACACCTTCCCTCTGAGCCGCGATTTCTAACTTTCTCAACGCGAGTCGGTTTTCAAGTTCATGCTCACGTGCCTGTGCTTGCATGCGCTCACGGTCGAACTCAATTTCCTTCTCTCTGATACCTAACTCTCTTAACCGAATCTGCAGCTGTAACGCTTCTGTAGACACGGAGGATTGTTTCTCTACAGGCAGAATGCCCTTACTAACCAAAGCAGCTTGTAAGACGGTCTTGATTGTATCTTTGGTGCGCTTTTCAGCAGAAGTGAGCTCAACCTCGTAAGTTGCAGCCAAATTCAGTAACTGCTCTTTCGAAAATTTCAAAAATAACTCGATAGAGGGTTCTTTAACGAATACTTCCTCTGTTGCCATTTTAACGCGTAATTTTTAAAGTGCTTGTTAACGTTTAATTTTAAAGGTAAAGACAGTTAAAGCGCGCACAAAATTTAAATTACAAAAACTACAAATAAACACTCACCAAAGCAGTTTAACTGCGACAAAGCTACGAGGTAGCGAATATCTAAAATGGTCAAACGAAAAGCACAATATAGGCTACAAACGACCACGAATTTTAATGTCCACCCACAAATTAATCAATACGCTAGTACAATCAGAATCCCAGCGCTCACTAAATAGGCGATATGCCACAAATTATCACAAGCTATACAACTAAACTAAAAGGTATTCTGATAGGCAAAAATGTTGTCCCACTTCTCTAACTAACTATACACAAAAACCAAAACAAAATCCTAAATACCTACGCAATCTTCAGTGGCTTACTCAGCTCGAGGCATCTCCTACGTGCCCCCTCCTGAGATATCCACCAAAATAAAATAAACGTCAACTAAACAAAGGAACAGACAATCATAATTGCTCACCAGAACACTCACCAAAATGTTGTAGCCTTCAAAAGTTCCGCAATTCACACTAAAGTCCGACTTAATCAAAATTATTAATCTCGGACGAGCCTCCAATATGTTACGGGCGGACGGACACCACCCCTAACATAAATGGAGAGACGCACACAGAACAGCTCGTGTCCAACATAAGGGGTATGTTTATTTAGTAGGTTGTTCAGAAACAGAGGCAGTAATACTGAGGCGGAACGCTTTTGTTTCCCGGGGTGGACTCCTAACGCTTCAACGACAGCACGGCAGTGCATAGACTCCTGGCTCAGGCTCTGTGTGCGCGCCCAGGTGTGCTTCCGGAAAGCTTTTGTAGCTTCAGTATACGGCTGCGCTCAGGTGTGACTCATCTGTAATTAAGAGCAGGGGAAACTCAAACACATAATTAGAACACAGCGGAGCTGAGGGACGTAACACGTTAGCTTCAGTAAAGTTAGCTTCATTCATTGAGAGAAAAGGTATGACGTCGCATCCCAGATAGCAAGCACAGTCGGGCCGATTCCGGCTGAAATGCGTCACTGTTGGCTCACTGTGTCGGCACCGGTGAACAGATAATGGGCCAGATCCGTGCAGACTGTGCATAACACATCTGGCTGACTTACGGCTTTTTCTTTATGGGCCAGCCTCGGCTGAAAGCAGTTGTACTTGTGTAAGGTCCATACTCGGTATAGCTGTGTGTATTTACAATCGGCCCGAGTTAGTTTTGTCACAAGCGGGCCACTACTACAATTAAGGAACTCAGCCGCTTGAAAAAAGGTTTTGGCGGTTAACATACTCGGTATAGCTGTGTGTATTTACAATCGGCCCGAGTTCGTTTTGTCATAAGCGGGCCACTACTACAATAGGTGGGTTTCAGTCACGTGATTATGATGACGCGCGAAGGCGGGGCGATTTCAGATGGAGGGCAGGAAGTAAACACGGAGAATACGTCTATGGAGGAAACCATTGCGGAGTGTCCGTATTGTCCCTTTAGCCGATTTTTTTGGACAGTCCGTTTACACGTTCTTTCAACTCTGACCCATATCCGATTTATGTTTACACTTGCCATCCTATCTGAAACATCGCGCATGCTTAAAGGGTTCAATTCTCTGCACAGATGGACGAACGTGAAATATGCTTGATCCTAGCTCTGCAATATATGCGAAGTTCGCCAAACATCACCATGATTATGAGGCGAAGGAGGACGAAAAGTGCCATCATTGCACATATGCTTCAGTTATTGTGTGTGAGAGAGATCTCAGGACTGGTGGGAGCATATTGTGTTTAAAATAATTGCTTTAACCGCGGAGACGTTGCCTAATGCCTCAGAAAATCCGATCTGCCTGTTTACATGACAGTCGCATTGGCACATATCCGATTTATTTCCACTTATGAATGAGGCCTGAAACCGGTCTGGAAATATCAGAATGCATGCGTTTTTTCCCTGTTTACACTGTCATAGAACACATCGGATCTGTGTCACATAGCAAAAAACCGGAATTGGGTCACGTTTCACTGACAGTAAATGAGTAAGTAAATGAGCATTTAACGACAACCTAAAGCTATATAAACACAGACACAAAAAAACACGTTGGCTAGCTAACATACCTCCGACAAAGTGGTCGCTGCAGACACGGACATTAACAGACTCTGCTCCTCCCGACCGCAGACGTAACTTGCATTAAAAATCCACTTTTTACGGCGTTGTTCTGTGAGCTTTTTACATTTCTCACCTTTATGAGTGACAATCTTCAGTACTCTATAAAAACCCTTTCCCTTTTCTCGATTAAAACGATTGGAGCAGCCGTAAACTACACAAAACATTGGCATTTTTCAGACGGCAGATCCTCAGCTATTTCACTTCCTGCCCTCCATCTGAATTTCGCGCTCTCGCGATGCAGCAGCGTGACGTCACGTGAAACCAACCTATTAAGGAACTCAGCCGCTTGAAAAAAGGTTTTGGCGGTTAATTTAAATCCTGAGGAAGATCCTGCAGACGCAGACCAACGTTTTCGAGAGGAATCATTCATCTGAAAAAGCGAGTAAGTAATTTAATTCATTTATTGTTCTAGTGCTGTTTGATGTATTAATTGTCAAGATAAATATAGTTTTGTTTTATATCTAACGTTAGATCAGATGTTTACGATGATAATACGTTAACAATAGAATCCATTCGGTCCCGGAGAGAGTGTTAATGAGAAGGCCTAACGTTACGGTCTCTTTTTAGAATAAATGTGGGTCTTTTTTTATTAGAAATACTTCTGTTCTGTATCCAGTGTACTGTGATTTTGGCTAATGAAATGATATTGAGTTATACCGGTATTCTTGTGCTCAAATTTAGTCAGCCAATTCGTCTTATTCAACGAGTGATTAGTTAGTTGAATCAGTAGAGTCGAATCATAGGAGTCGGACTAACGTTACGCTTTCGGCGCCATAGTTCTCTATACAGGCGACTCTTTCTGATTTGATTCACTAACCTCTCAAAAGAGTCATTTATTTGTGATTCGAACTACACTGACCACAGTGTACAACTTACACCCGCGGAGACGTGTAGGCTACAATCTGAAATAAAAAAATAAGATTTATTTGCTTTTAACACTGCTGTGGGGAACTCCGAAATGGAAAAGCGTTGTAAGATACAAGAGAAGCTGCAAAATAAGTGCAGCTTCTTAATTCATTGTCTTTGGCACGTCTTGTGTTCTTGAATGTAGCGTAATCTGCGTTAGCATTTTAGAGTTAAAGAAAAATGTAAAGCGTAGCTATATATCACTGTGTAATGTTATTAAAATGGTAGTTCTTCTTAACATTTTACTGCAGAGGGGATTACTATGATTATTATCGAACATCTGAACGCACTGTTTGGAATCTGACCCAACACTTTTTACAGATATTTTTGTAACACTACAATAAGGTTTCATTCGTTAATATAAGTTTAACTACATTAGTTAAGATGGACTAATAATGCACAATACTTAAGCATTTATTAATTTTAGTTCATTTTCATTTTAACATTTGCTAATGCATTATTAAAATCAAAATTTTTATTTGTTAACATTAGTTAATGTACAGTGAACTCATTTTTATTATAATTTTTTATTGTATTTTTATTAGCTAATGTTAACAAAGACTGGAACAAATGTATTGTTCATTGGTAATGTTAGTTAACACATTAACTAGGCTAATTTTAACACTTGAGACCTTATTGTAAAGTGTTACCTATATTTTAAACTGCTGTGTGAACTCTGGCAACAACATTTGTTAAACCTATGTGCTTAAACTAATGCTTAAGATTTAATATTGACCTCACAATATCTATTCCTTTATTTAAAAGATGCAGTTCAGAGAAACCCTCACAGCTAATGCTGCTGAGATGGAGGTCGAGGGATCATGGACTGGCAGCAGATCGAGGGGCAGACATAAGATAAGTTTAAATCTATTTAAAAAAACACACACCTCTTTAACCTAGCATAAACATAACACACTCTCACATTTCTAAAATTCACATCTGTTAAAGGATTGTTAGGCTGCATAAATTTGGTCAACCAGAACCAGAAACACTTTCCATAACACTGAATGTACTTGGTACATCGTAAGAAGAATGGCATCTATGCTAATGTTAGTCTCTCTGTCTCAGTCTTGTCCCAAGGTTACTGTAGTCAGCCGTATCTAGGCCATATCCAGACCAGATGATGGACCTGGACCCTCAGATGACCACAACAGCCCTGAATGCCAGACGAGAACATCACAACTAGACGAGACCTAGACACAAACACTGAAGACCCCTTTGACACAACAGTCCTCAGCACAGTCATCGGATCAGATCCACGAGAACCAGACCAGTCCTCCGCACAGACCCAACGGCCAGCTTCAACTTTTATTGTACAAATATCTATTGTACAAGTTCTCAAATTCACATCTACATGCTCTCGAGTTTTGCTACTCTTTTACCTTGATGTAATCTTTTCCAATCTTCAAGCAAAAGGAGCTGAATAAAATACTCTGAATGATATCAATCCACAATCTGACTTGTGAAGCGACCTGAATCCTAACACACACCATGTTCGTTGTTTGACCAGAGGAGAACTGCCCCCCTGACTAAGCCTGTTTTTCTTTCTCCATTCTGTCACTGATGGAGTTTGGGTTCTTGGCTTCTTGCCACTGTCGCCTCTGGCTTGCTTAGTTGGGGACACTTATTCTTAATAATATTGATCTGCCTGCATTGACACCATTATATGAGAACTGAACTGAGCTGGACGATGACATCACTGTTTTCTGCAGAGCTGCTTAATAATGAAAATGAACTCTTTTTATAACTGATATACTTTATACAGTTATTGAACAGAACTGAATCAACACTGAACTGAATTCAGCTGAACAATGACACTATTTTCTTTTTAGAGCAGCTTTACAGCCAAATTGAACTCTGTTTGCATCATTGATCATTGTCCTGTTTAACCCTGTAAAGCTGCTTTGAAGCAGTCATTACTGTATATAGCGCTAGATATTTAATGGTGACTTGACATTTGCAAAATGAATTTATTTAGTGTTAAAGAGAGTGAAAGATAGTTTGTGTGTGAAAGAGTGATGTTTTTATTTTAATCATATACAGTAAATATAATTTACTTGTTATTTTGTAGTTTACATATTGTGTTGTAAATAAATGTTAATAGAGTGTATTTGTTCATTGTTAATACAGGTTTATATTAAAGTGTATTAGTTAATTTTATAATAAAAACCCTTAATCTTTTTAAATGGATGAATTTGTGTTTCACTGCCACTGTTTCACAGTTTCTGGGCCACATCTGGCCCGGGGACCTAGCCGACACTCAGCCAGATCTGTTTTACAGTGCCTGGGCCAGACCTGGGCCATATCAATAAATAAGAGTCATTTTACAGGGTGTGGGCCACATATGGCCCGGGGACCCAGCCGACTCTCAGCCAGATCTGTCTTACAGTGCCTGGGCCAGACCTGGGCCATATCAATAAATAAGAGTCATTTTACAGGGTGTGGGCCACATCTGGGCCAGAGGAAGTTGTTTAAGTCCGTTTTCAGTGTGTTGGGCCAGTTTTGGGCCGGGGACCCAGCCAGAACTGGGCCAGAATTGAAGCAAGGATGAGGCCCAGAGGTGGGCCAGACAAATTTTGCTACGTGGGATGTGCGCCTTCTGGGTTTGTAGTCTTTGTAATTACGTATTTTCACAGTCTTATACCTCAGCAGTTTTACATCAAGCTGCGACTTTCTTGACTTTAAAATGTATCTTTTAAATTGACAGACATCATATGTGTAAATCAGGGCACAATTCAAACGAGATCAAAATATTTGTTGTCTCTCGCCATTGACTACCATACAATATTTTTCCGAAATAAGGTCGACCGGAAGGGGAGGGACTTAGGCTCTCTATTCTCATTCGTGTTTATTCTGTGCCGGACTCTCTTCATCATCTGGGTCCAGCAGCAGGGCGGGGATATGCAGCTCATTTACATTTAAGGTGGTATAAACAGCTCTTTTTAAAACAGGCCCCAAAAATGACATTTTCAAATTGTTATAATAAATTAACTGTGGGGTATTTTGTGCTGAAACTTCACAAATGCATTCTGGGGACACCCAAAACCAATATTACATCTTGCAAAAAGGGGCATAATAGGTGCCCTTTAGTAAAAGTAGGCGAATTGGGAGGCAGCATGTGGTTCTGGTGTTTGTGATGGTCAGAGAACCAGTGTGATGATCCAGCTTCAGTCTGTCTCTGAATCTCCCATCAGGAACATCAGATGTGGATAACTTTTCTATGTCTTAATCAAATCGAGCTATTGGAGTATTTTGATGTCCAAACCTCCATATTATGATATCTTCTATGTATTTCAGTAACAGAGTGACTAAATCTCCCTCAATCACTGAAATCTTAACTGCATCATCACCAAACACACCTGAAGAACAAACGGTAACGCTTTAGATTACAACCCGGAAAGTACTGTGTAATTAAAATGAAAGTACAGTATAACTTTCGGTAATTACAGTGTACCTATAAAGTACTTACGTGTAAGTATAGGGGAACAATATGTAAAGTCTTGGGAATAAAGGTGTAACAACCAGGAAAATACTGCTTAATTAAAACGAAATTACGGTGTAACTTTCGGTAATTACAGTGTACCTATAAAGTACGTACGTGTAAGTATAGAGGAATAATATGTAAAGTTTAGGGAATAAAGGGGTTACAACCAGGAAAATAACAAATTATTTAGACTAAGTATTTTAGAATCTTACTTTTGGGAGCAATTTAACGAGTACATACACTGCACCTTTTTGTAATAATAGTGTATAAAAATAAAGGCATAAAGGCTTTTTTTAAAATTACGGGGTACATATCAGTGCATTTATAAAGTAGGCTAATTTGTTATTATTGCAAAGGTGCACTGATTAAGTTTCAAGGCAAGTAAAACTATTGCAACTTTTTTTTTTAATGCTGGGAAAATATACTCTTGTTCCATGTAGTTACAGGGTAAGTATGACATTGCGGGCTGTAAATTAAAGTGGTGCTTCTTACCCTCTTGTTTCATGTAGTTACAGGGTAATGACATTGTGGGCTGTAAATTAAAGTGGTGCTTCTTACCCTCTTGTTTCATGTAGTTACAGGGTAAGTACAATAAAAACACATGTACACACACAATCTGATATCACTCAGAAAACTTTATTTGAAAAACAACTTATTTCAAAACGGATTTACAGCACTTTGTTTCTCTTGCTTGGTTTCCTCCTCCTCTTGTTCCTCTTCTTATTTTTCTTTCTTTCCACTGATGAATCTTAAGAAGGAATCCCATGACATGTCTTGCTATTCTGTATTATGTTAAAAGAAAATACAGTACAGAAATGTCCTCACCATTTACTCATCTTTTACCCTCATGTCATCCGAGATGTAGGCTATACGAATTTTCAGATTAACACAAACAAAAGTTTTTAGAAAAATAATCTATGTGAATGCATATAATGCAAGCTCATGTGTTCCTAAAAGTTGACAACAGCACATACAACAATAACTACAGTAATCCATACGACCCCAATGGATGAATCAATGTCTCCTGAAGTAAAACGATAAGCGTTTTAAACTGTAGACTATCGCTTCCGACCAACTGTCACCTGCGCGTTCATGAGAGGGTTGAGTAACGCTTGAAAATTTAAAGCTTGACGTAAGCGCACCGAAAAACCGAATGCCGAATTATTATTATTTATTTTTTTAATGTTTTTATTATTGCTCACAACAAAATACAAACAATAACAGATAATAATAATGAAAAACAAACCATGCAGAAGAACAGACACCAGTTCTCGCGCGAGTTTCACATCATACTCCCGCGAGAATGCAATGAACGCTGAAAGCTTCACCAAAAGCGAAGCCATTCAAGCCGGCCCTATGAAGCCGACTCTCATGCACTCGCTGGTGATAGTTGGTCGGTAGCGAAAAGATGAGTAAATTATGAGAACATTTCTGGGTGTACTGTATTTTCTTTTAATACATAATACAGAATAGAAAAAAAAAAACTCCTTCTTAAGATTAGGCTAATCAGTGGAACGATAGAAAAAGAAGAGGAGGACCAAGAGGAGGAGGAAGCCATGGAAGAGAAACAAAAAAGGACAAAACATGCTACTTTCTGTCAAGACTTTAGTATTTGAAATGAAAAGTTGATTTTAAAAAATAATAAAGAATAAGAAGTGTGATATGTTGTAAATCTGTTTTGAAATAAGTTGTTTTTCAAATAAAGGTTTTCCAAGTGATGTCAGATTGTGTGTGTTTTTATTGTACTTACCCTGTAACTACATGAAACAAGAGGGTAAGAAGCACCACTTTAATTTACAGCCCGCAATGTCATACTTACCCTGTAACTATGGAATACTTACAGTCTAAATAATTTGCCTAAATAATTTGTTATTTTCCTGGTTGTTACCCCTTTATTCTCAAAACTTTACATAGTATTCCCGTATACTTACACGTATGACCTTTATAGGTACACTGTAATTACCGAAAGTTACACTGTAATTTCGTTTTAATTACGCAGTATTTTCCTGGTTGTTACACCTTTATTCCCAAGACTTTACATATTGTTCCCCTATACTTACACGTAAGCAGGGCCTGAAGTTAACTTTTTTGACCACCAGCCACTGTGGCAGGTTGATTTAAAAATCCACCTGACACAGTAACTTTTTACCAGCCAGTTTTTTTTTTTTTTTTTTGCCTCATAAAGGAGAAAAATAGAAATCACACAAACATTGTTCTTTAACTTGTAAGAATACACATTTAAGTGCTGTCAAGTTATTAACGAATTAATTATAAGTAATAATAACTCTTAGACTATAATTTTTTTTAATCTTTTTATTCATTGATTTGCTGTGTCACAGACATAGTCATTTGTCATATTCATATACTGACTGCTGCTAATCTGAGTCCACAAAAAAGGAGCATATGCACTCCTCTTCCTCCACCTCTGCTGCAGCTGCATCTTCCATGAGGTCTGGTCTCCTTGACATGTCCCCACCTCTTTTTGCCAGGGTCGATATTGTCCCCACCACTTTTTAAAACATCTCGCGGCATGAATGTACCAATTCTACAAATAAATAAAACATCTCCAGTTAACTGGCAGAGCATTAATTTTGTTAGTTTTTTAAATAAGAGGCGATCTAGCGCTGAAATGTGTTTTTTTAAATCAAGTGATCAAAGTGCTCGTTGCCGCTGCGATCAGAGGCGCGCGCGGATACAGTGTTTTCTCGTGTGGTATTTTCTTCACTCCGACGCGCGCTTGGTTTGCATTTCTGTATGTCTTCCCTGCTACAGCTAACCCTTTCTGTTCATCCACCCTACAGAAACAATGACAATTCACAGTAAGCTTGATAACACATGCATGCCAGCGCATGCACGCACGCACGTACACACACACACACACACACACACCGTGCTAACTCAACAGATATAGACCTAAGTTACCGCAGCTCGTATGTAAACAAATCACACACGGCTGTGTTGATGGCTGATTTAGTCAGTATGTTAGACAGTTCCTGCAACTGTTAATTACAGCCTTCAGGAACCGTTAAGCAGAACTAAATTAATATTAATATTACTAGTAAAATTACCGGGTAGCCTACCGGACATTTTCTCACTGGTTCCCAACTCCCAACATACACACGCACACACATCTGTGTAACTGTCATTGTACCGTAACCAACGTCAGCTTTGCTTTATCTCATCTCATCCCATCTCACCAACAGTTTAATACTGTTACTCGCACATCCAAAACGACGTCTTTTACTTAAACGTCGCGGACTTAAAAAAACAACAAAAAACAACAGACGCAAAAACAAACAACTAATGAATCACTCAATTCTCATTGGCTACCCGCCAATGTGGCAGGTAGATTGACAGTTTTACCCGCCAATTGCAAAATTCACCCGCATTTGGCGCGTGGTCGGGTGTTAATTTCAGGCCCTGCACGTAAGTACTTTATAGGTACACTGTAATTACCGAAAGTTACACTGTACTTTCATTTTAATTATGCAGTACTTTCCGGTCTGTAATCTAAAGCGTTACCGAACAAACATAGGAACAGTTTATCAGTTGCACAAGTTAATAATTTTCATTTATTAATAATGCAACTGCAGTTCATTAGAGCCCCACACAAATAACGTGTGTGGAAGAAATTTAAAATGTTCTATATGTTTACATTTAGCTAACTCTATTTATAGAATCTTTGAAATATGATGGTAATTAGATTAGTGTCGATACATATCCTTATGTATGTATGTATGTATGTATGTATGTAGGCTATGTGTATCTCCTTGTATATGACCTGACAAAAGTTAATGTGTGACTAAGTGTATGACCGAGACAGAGGGTCTCCATTCAAGGGTATAATATGATTAATATGATGGGCAAATCTAAACAATGTATTAGTTATGGCTGAGAGATATCTTCATTAGCCTCGGGAAAACAACCTTGGGGGAGGAACGACTATAGTCAAGTCAAGTTTATTTATATAGCGCTTTTCACAACATAGGTTGTATCAAAATAGCTTCACAGTAATAAATTAAAACAATACATCAATGTTTGTTTCTAGTGGAACGTCTACGTTTGGTAATGCTGATCAATAGTATCGTTGATTGATTAATTAAATTAAATATCCCCAACTGAGCAAGCCAAAGGCAACAGTGGCAAGGAACCGAAAAAACTCCATCAGGTGACCTAATGGAGAAAAAAAAAACCTTGGGAGAACCCGGGCTTAGTCGGGGGCCAGTTCTCCTCTGGCGTTTATGAACTAGAGGTCGGATTTAACTGTAAGATTAAAAGTATTATATGAATGCCTGGCTGAAGAGATGCGTCTTTAATCTAGTTTTAAACTGGGAGAGCGAGTCTGAGCAACGAACAGTATCCGGAAGTCTATTCCAGAGTTTTGGTGCTAAATGTGAAAATGCTCTCCCTCCTTTGGTGGATCTGGATATCCTAGGTATGACCAAAAGCCTCGAATTTAGTGACCTTAAAGAGCGCGATGGATTATAGGGCGATAGAAGATCCGTTAAATGGACTGGAGCTAAGCCGTTTAGGGCTTTATAAGTCAGTAGCAATACCTTGTAATTAATACGGAACTTTATAGGTAACCAATGCAGTGATGATAAAATCGGTGTTATATGATCATATTTTCTTGATCTAGTTAGAACTCTAGCGGCGGCATTTTGGACTAACTGTAGCTTGTTTATTGAGGATGCAGGACAACCGGCTAATAACGCATTACAGTAATCTAGTCTCGAGGTCATGAATGCATGAACTAACTTTTCTGCATCAGAAACAGATAGCATATTACGTAGCTTAGCAATATTTCTAAGGTGGAAAAAGGCTGTTCTTGTAACATATGAAATATGATTTTCAAAAGACAGGTTGCAGTCTAATATAACACCCAGGTCTTTTACTGTAGAGGATGAAGTAACAGGACATCCTACTATGTTAAAGTTGTATTGTGAGAGGTTTTGTGGGCGGTTTTTTGAACCGATAAGTAGTACCTCTGTCTTGTCTGGATTTAATAAAAGAAAATTACGCGTCATCCAATCTTTTATATCTTTAACACACTCTGACAATTTGGATAATTTAGCGTTTTCATCCGGCCGTGATGAAATATAGATTTGAGTGTCATCAGCATAACAATGGAAACTAATTCCATGTTTCCTTATAATATTTCCAAGTGGCAGCATATATATTGAGAATAATAGAGGGACTAACACAGATCCCTGCGGCACTTCATAGTTTACTGGAGTTCTGTCAGGTCCATTAAGTCAAGAACACACAGACAATAAAAATAATTTAATAATTTTTATTGAATAGATTGCAAACAGGTTGATGTTCCTGAATTGAAATTTGGCGGTATGGCTCTGTTCAGGGAGTCCTCTGACCTTTCATGAGCACCATGAAATAGCAGAGAGTCAGAGGACAGCAGCAGCAGCAGCATTAGGGAACGCTCACACAGTTTAGGACTGTGAGAGCTAAAATATCCCCCCTGTGAACAGAGCAGGCAACATGACAAAGCAAAAGCCACGTTATGCATAAGGAGGAGCTGGGGAGGTGGCGGGCAGCAGTGAGAGCAGCAAGCATGTATGAGCAAACTGAATGTGCTTTAAATAGGGCGCCTTGTTTGAGCTTTGGCCATTGAGCAACAAGGGGAGTTACCCAGCTAATGCAGCTCAGCTGGAGCAGATCAGCTGGTGGGACAGTGTTGAAGCAATAGCATTAGCAGCGTCTTGACTACCTGGCCTGCCAGAACTGACGCTGACGCTCAATTTCTGTCAGGTCCATTAAGTCAAGAACACACAGACAATAAAAATAATTTAATAATTTTTATTGAATAGATTGCAAACAGGTTGATGTTCCTGAATTGAAATTTGGCGGTATGGCTCTGTTCAGGGAGTCCTCTGACCTTTCATGAGCACCATGAAATAGCAGAGAGTCAGAGGACAGCAGCAGCAGCAGCATTAGGGAACGCTCACACAGTTTAGGACTGTGAGAGCTAAAATATCCCCCAAACAAAACCACACCTGGCAATCCTCTGAGATACAGAGGATGATTATTTTTACGATTTATATGCTTAGTAATCTACGAATATATACGGATAATTTGCAATATTTTATAATCATTACATTATATGACTAGATGAGCTATCCCCCCCAAAACAGAAATTGAGTGTCTCGAACGGTGTCGTCTGAGCCGCCCTAATTTAGCGATTTATATTAGGCTATAGTAAAAACATTACTGAAATGACTATTCAAGACCGCAATAGCTAAAAACATGCTGTTACCTAGAATTATCTGTCTTGAACTGTTTTGACGGTCTACAGTGTAAGCGCTATGAAGAGATGACTAAGCCACCTTCTGAGAAACGAGCTAGATGAAGGAATTAAACACTGTAGTGCATCCAGGGGAGTTATACTGAGCAGAGCGCGAGCAAAGTAATGATCAATGTGTTTATTAGCGAAACAAATCAGAGACTTGAGCTCATGGCTTTTTGGGCGTCAAGAATAGCCCGAACGTCGGGACGGAGGTATCGTTCGTAAGCAGCAGAAGACCACCGCCCCATAGCTTTAAGGGTTAAAACCGGAGCAGATGCTGCCGCTGTTGTTGCTGCGCCGATGCGCAGAGAATGAGCAGTATAGCGGTCCGGGGGCAGTCCACAGAATTGGCAAAGGAGGCGTAGGTGACAAGAAAACCAGGTTCTGGACATTGTTTTCCCTGCCTGCGTGACGAACAGCGGCTCCTGCGGATCAGCACTGGGGCGGTACCTCAAATAGGACAACATGGAAATCAGAGGACAAAACACAGTGTTAGACTCAGAGATGTACACGATTACGCCTTTAGAATTTTTATCAGTTTTGGAATGTTTTAAAAATAATGTGAAATGGTGATCATGAATTGAGACATCAGAAATTGTTAGATTGAGATTTGGGTCAAATGAACAAGTGCGTGAAGAAATTTCACCACCCCTTAGAAAACCAAAAAAAGCTGTGAGAATGACTGTTTCTAACAACTGATCGGTGTACTGCCCAAAACACCCATCCCGTAATTTTGATATGATTTGTTTAACCAAAGGTAGAGTAAAAGGAAGACGTTTATCATTGCCTTGAGGAGATTGTCTCTTGATCCCGTTCAGCAAAAGGCGAATGGAAGGATTTTCCAAAATACTGGACGCAGATGGATTCAGGCAGCGCATATGGAATTGAATGCCAGCGACCGTACTTTTGATTGAAGAAGGCTGCAGTTTCCGATCCTCGAAGCAGTGGACTATAAACGCACTAATATATGATATATTAACAGGCAGAGCAGCTACAGATAAAGAAGCACAAAAACTGATGAAATAAGACCATGCAGAGTCATACGATTTTAATGTAGAACTAGCCAAACCCCCCCGCATGTACTGCGCAGCAGAATGCATATAGGATCGAAGAGGGTTATTCAATCTAGAATGGTTTGGCTGAAAGGCGGGCATCCCAGGCTTGATTGTGCTGCAGCTGGACACAGGAGATGAAATTTCTGAAAATTGAAGCGAGACAAAGAATCGGCCACTTGGTTATTCAAACCGGGAATATGTTCTGCACGAAAATGATAGTTCCCCATAACTGACAGCCATGTAAGACGTCTCATGAACCTGTTGATAAACGGGACAGATGAACGCCTCTTATTAATTATATTAACCGCCGTTTCGTTATCGCAGAAAAACATAATTTGTTTCCTAGCCCAGTGTTTACCCCACAGAACGCATGCAACTGTCATGATTCTGCCTTCTTGTCTCTGATTTTCCCTGGTCTTGAGGCAGGATCATGACAGGCCCATGTTTTGTGTGTAAGCACATGGCCATTTGTTTGGCTGTGTGCTTGCGTTGTCTTGTCATGTAACCCCGCCCCCTTGTTACCCTTGTTTAGTCATTATTGCTTTACCCATTGTCACCTGTTCCTGATTAGTTTCTCCCTATTTAATCCCCTTGTGTTTGCTGTCTTGTGTCGGTTCATTGCCAGACTTTATGTGATTCTCAGTGTGTGTTAACCTTCCTGTGAGTACCCTGTGAAGAACTCTGTCTTGTAAAGTCCTGATCTTGTAGCTGTTGTTAGTTTATTGTCTAGTTATCAGTTTAGTCTTAGTCTAGTGTAGTTTGTCTTTGTTTTTGCCCACCAGCCTTGTTTTGCCCCATCGTGGGTTTTGTTTTTCCCTTGTTTTGTCTTAATAAATCTGTGTGTATTGCATACCGTCTGCGATTGGGTTCATCTCTCCTACAACCACATAACAGCAACGACG
Organism: Rutilus rutilus; assembly: GCF_951802725.1. NCBI lineage: Eukaryota > Metazoa > Chordata > Actinopteri > Cypriniformes > Leuciscidae > Rutilus > Rutilus rutilus. The sequence continues at coordinate 11,150,629 of NC_140222.1, read as the reverse complement.
ATCGGATACAATTCTAATAGGGCTGTCGAAGAATCACCGGCAGGTAAGGAACGCAATTCTTCTGGCCAGGCGGACGCAAACCATTCGTTTTTGAAAATTCCCCCGAACCCTATGGAAGGTGCAGCATCAGTATACAAATTAAGAGCTAAAGATGATTCCATGACATCATTAAGAAAAAAGGAAATGCCATTCCATTTATCTAGAAGCAGAGACCAAAATTTTAGCTCAGATCTACATCCTGCGTCTAAAGTAACTATATCACTGAGAGCTTTTGCAGATTTAGAAAGGTCAAGAAGCCTGGAAATAAAAGATCTGCCTTGAGGAATTACTCTCATCGCGAAATTAAGGTGCCCCAAAAGAGAAAGCAAATCCCTTTTTGAAAAAGATTTTGAATTTTTTGCGACTTTCATAACTTGTCTTATTCGAGCTAATTTCTCGAGGGGGAGTGAAGCTTGCATGCGATTTGAATCGAGAGAAATGCCTAAGAATTCGATGACTTTGACTGGACCCACGGTTTTTTCCTCCGAGAGAGGAACGCCTAATTCAGAAAAAGTGCGTTTGAGAGTCGAGATAGAAAAGTCTGATTTTTTGGAAGGAAAATCTACCAGGAGAAAATCATCTAAAAGATGAAGGACAAAGGATAATTTCTCGTTATTAAGAAGAATCCAGCACAAAGCCTCAGACAAGGTATCGAATATTTTTGGACTGCTACGACAGCCAAAAGTGAGTCTAACCGCAAAATACAATTTTTCCCTCCACTGAACGCCGAACAAATGCCACTGTGAGGGATGCAATGGCATAACTTTAAAAGCATCGGAAATATCTGCCTTTGCCAGCCAAGCTCCACGTCCTGCCTTTATTATGAAATTGATGGCATCATCGACAGTGTTGTAAAACAGAGAAAATGGGGCTAAAGGAATGAGGCTATTGATGCTGTCAGCCAAACCATTGTGGCGAGCAGAAAGGTCGATAATTAAACGCTTTTTACCCGAATATTTTCGAGTGGCTACCCCTATAGGACTTACCCTAAAAATCGGGAAAGGAGAATTATCAAATGGGCCTATCATGAATCCTTTCTTAACCTCTTTCTCGAGCAAGGTATCCACAGTTTCTGGCTCCTGAGACGCGGACAATAGGTTATGGCAATGGAAAGATACAGCAGGAAAATGCAGCAGACCAGCAAAAAAACCCTGAACAAGACCAGTCAGTAAATATCCACAAAACAGCGGTCAGGATGCTTTCTCAACGCCTGTCCCAGCTTGGGGACATTAATGGGAGTTGATGGTTTTATTTCTTTCGCTCCATTTTTATGAAGCGGGTTCTCCTCGGGCACACAGACTTTGGGTGGGCGTTCCCACAGTAGCTACAAACATGAAAATATTTACAATTATGCATCCTACAAATATTCTCATTGAAATTAAAGCAAATAGGAGTACCAAAGTTATTCACCTGGGGGCCAAATTTATGGCTCGGGCCGGGATGAGACATGGAAGAAATAGTCTTAGATTTAGAGCATAGATTAGTAGAATGCGAGAGAGAGCCGCAAACGGAGCAGGACAGAATTTGGTGACCTGTGAAGTGTCTACTTATGAGCGCGAGATCGACCACGGACCAGTCTAGTCTCTGATTAAAGCGTTGAATGAACATAGCTGCCTTTGCAGAAAAAGACTTGTGATACTCGTAGAACAGAACCCCACCGTAAGAGAGAGCTAGATCAGAAATTATGGCCAGATAGGTATCTAGTTCGGCTCTGCGCGCTGGTTGGACCTCACAAATAACATCCCTATAAACTCCAAATGCGATACAGAACTCGGGAAAAGTTAGAATTTTTGAAAGTCTAGGGTCCCCATCTTTTAGCTCGACCTGTACGTCACCACAGTCTACTATGCGCCGTTCACACAGCTCGGAGCCCAGCAAGAGTTTAACGAGGTTAATGTCATTACCTGCCAATATCTGACCCCTCAGCTGATGAGAGATGGCAGCAGCTGGTGGGAAAAAAGGCGAGCCAGTGGAAAGAGGTACGGCGGTTGCTAGGGTCCTTTTAGGTACAAATTCCGTGGTGACGTCATCAACTTGAGGCTGGCGCGGATCGAAGACAACAGCGGTGGTTGAAGCCGGGGTGGATGTCGATTGAGCAGAGACGGGGGTCGAGGAAGGTCTGGAAAGGGAGCCGTCTTCCAGTGTTGATATCCTAGCGGACATGTCGAGGAGAGAAGATTGAATATCAGAAAGTGCCATAAGCACTGGATCATCTGCTGAAAAAGCACTTGGACCCGGACGAACAGAGCAGCTGGCCCGTTTTTGCGCTGGGGCTTTGCTGGCCATCTCGGGATTTTTGCGCTTCGAGGTGTGCTTTTTTCCGGAGGACTGGGGAGGAGGCACCGGCGGAGATTCAACTGGGATATTTAGAGAATCGCAGAGGAGGACAAATAGGTCCTCGTGAGAGGCGCCACGCGGAGGCTGAATGTCATTTGTAAATAGGGTTTCCAGTATTTTTGCCACGGGCCAATCGCCGATGCATGGTTGAGACGAAGATTTATTCGCCAACCGCCGAGAACTCCTACGAACGGTAGCGTTATCTTCCAGGCAGGCATCCTGCCCCTGGTCCGATTGGAGTGGTGATGGCCGGGTTTCCTCAGAAGAGTCTTGCCATTCCTCCTCGACAGCGGCGGAAGTCATAGACAATAGGGTGAGTAGAATCAGTACTTTTACGTTTAACATGAGTGATTTTTACCAGCGTACGTACAAATCAGCAGTGAGAGCAGCAAGCATGTATGAGCAAACTGAATGTGCTTTAAATAGGGCGCCTTGTTTGAGCTTTGGCCATTGAGCAACAAGGGGAGTTACCCAGCTAATGCAGCTCAGCTGGAGGGACAGTGTTGAAGCAATAGCATTAGCAGCGTCTTGACTACCTGGCCTGCCAGAACTGACGCTGACGCTCAATTTATGATAGATTTTTCTCCATTTAAATAAACAAAATGGTAGCGGTCAGATAAATACGATCTAAACCAGCTTAATGCTTGTCCTTGAACACCAGTATAATTTTGTAATCGATCTAAGAGTATTGTATGATCTATAGTATCGAACGCAGCACTAAGATCAAGTAAAACTAATATTGAGATACAGCCTTGGTCAGAAGCTAAAAGTAAATCATTTGTGATTTTAACGAGCGCAGTTTCAGTGCTATGATGCGGCCTGAACCCAGACTGAAACTTTTCATAGATGTCATTTTCTTGTAAGAAAGAGCCCAGTTGAGCGGACACAACTTTTTCTAGTATTTTAGACATAAAAGGTAGATTTGAAATGGGTCTATAATTTGCTAGATTATGTGGATCTAATTGTGGTTTCTTAATGAGAGGTTTTATAACTGCCAGTTTAAATGTTTTTGGAACATAACCTAAAGATAAAGACAAGTTAATAATATTGAGGAGAGGCTCTTCCACTACAGGTAACAATTCTTTCAATAGTTTAGTTGGTATAGGATCTAGTAAACATGTTGTTGTTTTAGATGAAGTGATAAGTTTATTTAACTCTTTTTGTTCTAAAGTTGTAAAGCACTGTAATTGTTCTTGCGGGGTGATAATTGAGGCTGAATTATAAGGCGCGATTGAGGATTGAACGCTTACAATTGTGGTTCTAATGTTTTCTATTTTCTCAGTGAAGAATTACATGAAATCATTACTACTAAACTGTAACGGAATATTTTGTTCAGGAGACATCTGTTTATTTGTTAGTCTAGCCACGGTGTTAAAGGTTGTCTAAGCGATCCCGGGAGACGTTTCTTCTTGTTGACATTCGAATTATTGTCAAACAAAACGGAAGCTAGCTAGACCCTCCCTCCTCCTCATCCGCGCACTAACCCCCGAACCCCACCCCCACATCATTCTTGTCGGTTATTGGCTGGAACAGTTTGTTATGTTTCGTGCTGCGGGTTGCTCTGTTTGTTGCTCAGTTTGTTTTTGTTGCCGTTTGTGGAGCCTGTGGTGTCTGCAGAGACCGCGTTTTTTACAGTGTGTTCAGGGGACAGGCAGCTAGCGGATAGTGAGGAGATGTTTGCGGTATGTGACAAAAAATGTTTTGGCCTAAAAAACGCGTGACATGACTTAGAGCACCTTTAAATAAGAACTTAGGAATGTTATGGTTGTTTTCTATTAGTTTGCGGAGATGCTCAGCCCTGGCCGCTTTTAGGGCCTTTTTATAACGTGACATACTGTCTTTCCATGTGATTCTAAAGACCTCTTAGTTTGTTTCCATTTACGCTCTAAATTACGGGTTTCTCTCTTTAGAACACGCGTAGTAATGTTGTACCATGGTGCTTTACTTTTCTCTCTGACCTTTTTTAATCTAATGGTCGCAACAATATCCAATGATCCAGAGAGAATGGTGCTCATAGTGCTAGTTAATTCCTCAAGTTCATCTGTTTGTTTGGGTTCACTGAGCAGCTGAGACAGATCCGATAAGCTATTTGAAAAATTATCTATGGTGGATGGAAGGATTGTTCTGCCTAATCGATAACGCGGCGCAGCATGATATATTACAGGAGTACGTAATATGCAAGTTACCATGTAATGGTCAGTGACATCGTCACTTTGTGGAATGATATCTATATCGGTTGGATCGGTTCCATGTGATATAATTAAATCGAGTGTATGATTAAATCGATGAGTTGGTCCGGTAACGTTTTGCTTGACCCCAAAGGAGTTTAATAAATCTGTAAACGCAGCCCCTAACGCATCATTTTGATTATCTACGTGGATATTAAAGTCTCCATCAATTAATGCTTTATCGAAATTAACTAATAGGTCTGAGAGAAAATCTGCAAACTCTTTTAGGAAATCAGCGTAAGGCCCAGGCGGTCTATATACGGTAGCCAAGGCTAGAGATAATAGGGATGTTTTTCGAACATCTAAGAGCGTAACATTTAGTACAAGTACTTCAAATGAAATAAACTTATAACCCGTTTTCTGAGTAACATTGAGAACATCTCTATAGATTGTTGCAACACCGCCGCCACGACCAATCAGACGGGGCTCGTGCTTATAGGAGTATCCTGATGGAGTAGACTCATTTAGACCGAAATAATCATTTGGTTTAAGCCAGGTTTCAGTAAGGCAAAGTACATCGAAGCTATTATCTGTGACTATTTCATTTACAATAACTGCCTTAGGTGTGAGTGATCTAATGTTTAGAAGACCTAGCTTTAGAAATTGTTTTTGATTACTAATAGCAACATTTTCTGGTTTAATAACAATTAGATTTTTTCTAGATCCTGATGTAGATTTATTATTTGATCGCACTAAACGAGGAATAGACACAGTTTCTATGCAATGTTCTACACTATTTATATCAGTTAAATTGGTGCAGCAGAGACTATGATTTGGACTTTTGGTTACTAGTCAAAAGGTATTTAACATTTTGGAGATGTTATCTGACAGAAGATCCGAATCTGCTTGGGTGTAAGCCATCAGCACGGTAAAGCCTAGGACGCTCCCAAAACAGATTCCAATTATTTACAAAGAGCAGTTTCTGCTCATTGCACCATGACATTAACCATTCATTTAGCGTGAATAATCTACTAAACTTTTCATGACCTAGTCGGTACGTGGGAAGCGGTCCTGACACAATGATCGTTATATCAGGCGATGTGCTGCGTACCGTATCGATCAGATTCCTGAAGTCTTTCTTCAGAACCTCCGTCTGGCGCAGTCTGATGTCGGCCCCTCCCGCGTGCAGGACCACAGTTCCGACGCGCTCGTTCAGAATCTCGCACGGAGTAGACGAGGTCGGAGTCAGCGGGTTAGTAACATTAATCACTGATTTGTGTTCATCGGCGCGTGATGTTTCAAGAGCCAAACGCAGGTCTATCAGCTCGGCTTTTCTCACTAAAAGGTCGTGGATCTGTTTCTCAACAGCTTCCAGCTCAGACTGTACCGCGTGCAGCTCAAATGTGTCCTCACCTGCACCAAAAGGTAGACTACTTACATTTGATATATTCGCCATTTTAACAGATGGACAGTAAGTTAAGTTAGCAACGACGCTACCAGTGATGCTATCAATATTAATACTAATGTATGGCTTAAGTCTTGGATATAATCCGTCTTTTTAGTGGTACGGGTGTGGAGTAGACGCACGATAGGCGAAAAAAATGTTTGTTTGTAAATGAGTGCGGAGAAGACGCGTTCAGCCGTGATCCACGGACGTAACCTATAAGAGTATCCAGCGTTGGATCACTAGGCTTGAGATGCGTCTGCTCAACAATCCGCGTTGTAACTATGAGGTGAGGAAAAGTAGAAAATGTTCGTTGTAAGTGAGTTTAAAAGAGAAATCAAGAATTATAAATCAATCGATGGAGCTCCAAAGACAACAACGCGCTCAGATGCGACGCATGCGCATTCGAAACAGGAACAAGGAAGGATACCCCCCACTCTTTGTCACACTCTGAGGCACTTTGTAATGACTGTATGACTGCTGTGTGACTGTATGACTGTTTCCTTGAAAGTGAATAAATAATTGTTAAAGACAATTGATCCATGTTTATCTCTCATTCAGAATTAGAAAATTGTTTCCCACCGCACATGCAACTGTTAATATGTAAATAAATAACTGTAAATAAACTTACCAACCAGACAGCAACAGCACAATCAGCAAAAAGCAAATGTGTCAAAGTGGTTAAACAGTTCAGTGGTCTCAAATAGTTTCAGTCAAGTCTGAGAACTTGTGAGCGTCTGCAGTAAAGATGAGTAGAGAACAAGTGTTGACTAACACATTTGCTACATTGCATTTGTAGCAAACATTTGACATTTGCTAACTTCCTCCTGAATGCACACGCCCTCTCTTTGAAACCCCACCCCCCAGACCTGTCAGTCAACCAGCATGGGCAAAATGATTGGGTGCTTCTCATTTCTTATCTGTGCATTCTCGTTTCCTGTCCTCTTGTCTCAGATCCACCTGTTTAGGATGTGAGGGAAGAAAATGAGGACGGATGAATCGAAGGAAAGCTTATTTGTACATTGGAATACTTGATCACTCGAGCATCACTTCACTGAGATGGCTGAGCTGAGCTCGATCGGTTTCTGGGTTATAGGATGGAGAATGGAGGAGCGAGGAAACATTCATTCGAGTATTGAGAAGCACCCAATGTGTTATGCCCCATATCTCAAAAGGAATGTAACCAAAATAGGGATACTCGAGAAAGCCAGAATATAATGAAAAATGTATTAACAAAATAGGACTATACAGCAAAAAAAAAATATATATATATACAAGGTAACAGTCAGGTGTCTGGTGTGGTGCAAAGTTAAATGAATGCATGGAAGTGTAATGTGCTGCATGTTGGATGTACAAAAAGAAACAAGTTTAAAGGAAACAAAACAAACGAAATCAAGTCCAATATGCAGCTCTCTGTGGCCTTTCATCTTGCTCCTTTTTAAAAGGCTCAAAAGGAAGTCAGCAACAGCATGTAATGTGATGCCGCCGGCGCCGTTTTAAAGATGGACAAAAAATGCACATTTGCACACATTCGCTGGTCAAAACCTATAGGCCTACTGATAAGTAGCCTAATACAACATCATATAATTTGTTTTTACCATCGGAAAAATAACAGGTGCGCCCCCGTGCTGTTTCATACTGGAACTTACACAAAGCGACGAGTGATCCTCGTCACCTAGGTAACATATATTTCTAAGAAGTAAGACATTTCTTCTTTGATTTATGATTGCTGATACACTTAATTTATTAACATTTAGACTAATCATGTTATGGTTAATTCAAGGCTGTTAATATGCACGTATTATCTAGCTATTTTTTTTATCTATAGTATTCTATACGCTCCGCTCGTCCTCACATGGTTTTACTACAGTAATATTGTAGTAGTGACTTAAAAAAACATTACAGAAGATCACTGTGAAATCTTTATATTTTATCATGCAAAATGTAATTCATGATTTAATTCATTTCAAGGCTTCATTTATTTGATCCAAAATACAGCAAAAACAGTAATATTGTGAAATATTTTTTACAAATTAAAATAAATGTTTTCTATTTGAATATATTTTAAAATGTAATTTATTTCTGTGATCAAAGCTGCATTTTCAGCATCATTACTCCAGTGCAGTACTCTTCAGTGTCACGTGATCCTTCAGAAATGCTTGTCACTGCAACTGTACTTTTCACACTATTTTTTTTATTTTATTTTTTATTGCTGGCTTATTTTAGAGAAAGTGTAGTGAATAAGAGACCTTCAAGAGACCAACATCCCTGGCTCACAGAAGGTTGCTGTTAGGTTAAAAGAAGCCCTTAAACCATGTTTATCTATCTTATTATTATTATGGTTGTTATTAATCGTGAATAAATCTAAAGCTATTATTTTGTGTTATTGAAAATGGGAGGGGGGTGCCCTTTTTTTAGTTTCAGCATATGCCCCTCAAAAGGTCTGTGCACGGCCCTGTCAACAGGTTACAAACTAGTTAATTGTACCTATATGGGCGCTCAGTTTTTCCTGCTGTAAAATACATTTGGCCAAAATCGCATTTTATAAAAGATGAAATGCTAAATGCTGTATGCACAGGCTATTTAAGTGTCTATATATTGGCTATGACTAGATGGCAAATGCTAGCCATACCTCTCAGTCTCAGGCGACGTCCCACATGTCTCAGTGAGTCAGACATCAAATAAATAAAATACTAGCCTTTATAGACATAGTGTTTAGTAGTAGCCTACTTATTCAAACAACAAGATATTTATTTACCCTTCGCAAAACTTCGTTTAGCTATATCTACTGTGCGCCTGCTGTGGAACTTCAGGATTCAGTGAATATAGAGGGGGCGGAGTTATCAGCTTACTGACAGCTTGAGGATCGAATACGATTTACACAAGTTCATTTTAAAGGGACACTTCACCCATTTGCATTAAGCTTTGCATTGTTAGAAACCCAGTCATACTATTGAATGGTCATGCAACATTTTTTCATTTTCCCCCGAGACGAGAGAAATCTGTATTTACCTCTTTACACTTCCTCCTACAATGACGCAAAAATCGTCATTTTGCGTCATTGTAGGAGGAAGTGTAAGAGGGGGGGATTTCTGTTAAGACTACAAGCACTATATCCACCCTTTCAAACCCGCCCATAGGGGGTTGGACCTAATGCGCTAACAGACCTATCACAGATCAGTGCGAGTGCGTTTGATTTCAACGGCAGAAACCTGCAGAAAACAGGGACGAAGAAAGCTGAGTAGTCGGGGTTACCATACTCTATTTCCCGGACATGTCCGGCCGTCGAGATCGACAAAAATGTCCGGGATTCAGCTTTTGTTTTCTGCGGTCGCCATCCATTGTTTACATGCTCACCTTTTGTTTCAATCTAACTGAATTCACCCCGATTGGTGAATCTGAATGTAATGTTTACATGAATGCTAAACAAGTGATCGGTTGATTTGCGTTTTAACATTGCTAAGAAAATACCCACACCTCCGTGAGAGATAGCCCATGAGACCGGTGCATCTCACAGGCGCGCTCATCAGTAATCACAGTAATACAGGGAGCAGGACGAGGCTAGCGCCGCGGGAGAAAGACGCGAGGCCGGTGGCGTGATCGGTTGATGTGTGTTTTACCATTGCTAAGAAAATACCTGCTCCTCCGTGCGAGATACGAGAACAGTGCCTCACAGGTGTCGGTCGTCAGTAATCACCTCACCGGCCTCGCGCCGCTCTCCCGCGCCCCTCAGCCTCGTCCTGCTCGCCACTGTAAACATGATGAATGGCGACTGTAGAACGCAAAAGCCGAATCCCGGACATTTTGGGCAAACTCGTCACGGAGACTCACTCGTAGCCTAGCCTTGCCTTGATGTTTTTGTTTTCAACTGCGCTGTCTTACCGGTAGGCGTGGCTTGGGAGTGGCCTTGTAGGGCAGCGAAGCAAGTGCATTCTGGGAGTTGTTGTCTTTCATCCACATAAGCCAAAAATACATTTTCTGGCTTTTCTCAGTCTAGAAAGCTCCAAATTCAAAAATAATTTCACATTTCTTCTACATAAATGACCCACTTTCAATACACATTCATGTCTCCACGGGTGAAATGACCCTTTAAGAACTTTCATTGGCTAAATATTTGTAAAACAGACAGACAGACGTAAATGGTGACCAATAGCATTGATAAAAAAAATAAATAAAAAAAAACACCACCCAAAAAAGGGCACTTCGGAGTGTAAGGGCAAAAAGGGCATGTGCTCTGCACAGGTTGAGCCCTACCTGTGCACGTGCCTGGCAACAGGTGTCCTCAATGAAACGACCTGAGAACGGGCAATTGGGTCCAACTCAGCCCAAGGAAAACCCCACATATGTTTACAGGCTGTCAAATACCCCTTTTCCACCAAGTGCCGGTTCGGAGCAGGTGCCTATTATTTGTGTTTCGACAGCCAAAGAACCGGTTCTCGGCCAGGAAAATTGGTTCCAAAGTGGCACCAACTCTTTGCTGGACTAAAACCGTTCTTTTACCACGTCATGCTTACGCCGGGGGCTGGGGGCGGGGTTATTGTTGAACTTCTTCTCAAACGTAACTTCCGTCTATAGTAATCCAGACGTGCAGCACAAATGTGTGCTAAATGTCTTCTTCTGACCTTAATATAGGATCGCAAAGCCAGGAGGAACATTTGCAGAAAGACGATGTAGTCCGCCATTGTAATTGTTATGCTTCAAGTTGGCGAAAGCTAAGATGTATGGCAACGTACACAGTGACGTAACGACACCGTTCGCTGGGCTCTCTAGTCAGTGGAAAAACAAACCGGATCTGTGAAGGTTCGCAAGTTGAACCAACTTTGAACCAGCACCAGTTCCGAACCAGTTCTTTTTTTGGTGGAAAAGGGGTAAAAGAAACAAGCATATCGTCGCTGTCGGGCGGAAACCTCGTATGTCCAAATTTGGTCAATTTCATATTTTTTCACAAATCGATGCTATTGGTCAGTCCCCACGTGGTTCTGTTATTTTTACAAATTTTTAACCAATCTAAAGTGTTGAAAATAGCTTGAGAGCAAATCTCGTAACTCCATTGGACACTTCAACTGTCTGAGAATCCTCGTAACTCCACCTCTTCTTCACTCCGCGGCGGGTGGGAGCCTCGCGGCATTTTGTCTCCTCAGGATTGAAAGTCACAACGATAAGAAGTCCTCGTCGAGCAACACGTAAAGAAAGCCTTAACTCTGATTTTATCTGTGTTAAACTATGATATCAGTTATTGATGTATTTTAAATGTCTACTTATTACTAGGCTTATTATTACTAGGCTTATTATACGTGTGCATTGTTTTAAAATGTATCTAATATAATACTTGAATTGAAATAAATGTTTTGGATACCAGCATTAAATTATTGTTTTATTATTATTTTACTGACTCGAAGTTGGCACTGTGCATGTAAAATACCCAAAGTAGCAGGTTTTATTTATGGGAGAAAAAGGGTCTGTCTAACCTTACTGGCGCCAGTAAGTCTATCATTGCATAACTCTGTCTGTTATTTTAGACAATAATGAGTGAAAATAGTTAGGTTAGATACATTTGAGTAAGCTTGTTTTGTTAAAAATCGATTGCCTGTAATGCTTTGGTGCAGAAGGAAGCCTGTGAGCCACGGTAAGTTTGTATGCAGATTAGGCAAATTTCCGCCTATTAGACAGCCTAGTTACCTCATCGTTTTTTGTTCTGCTTCACGTATAGCTCTTAAACCTTTAAAATAGAGTTTAGGAAGATGTATGTAACCACAGTCGTTAGCTTTGGTTAACTATTGAAGCCTTTTCTCTTGTCAAGAGGCTCAACGCGACCGCCGACTTTTTGCGTGCAGATTAATTTCCGCCTATTTTAGACAGCCTAGTATTTTGGTATTGCGCACTCATATCTCTTAAACGTTTAAAATAGGGTTTAGGAAGATGTATGTAACCACAATCATTAGATTTGAATAGCTCTTAAAGCCTTATCTCTTGTCAAAAGGCTCATCGCGACCGCAGACTTTGATGAACACTGCTGGCAGCAGCGACATCTGTGTCCATACCATTCTAATCAATGACAGCGTAACCTCGTATCTCCCCGCTCCCAAGTCATAAAGCTCGTATCTCCGATTAAACATGATTTTGGGGAAATGTTGTGTTAATGTTGGTATACAACAGTATATGATAGCAATATAAGTTAGAATACCAACTTTAACGATACAATGTTTAATAATTAAAAAAATAAGCAGTTTTTTTAATTTCCTGAAAAATAATGGTTTTGGAGATACGAGGATTCCGCCCGACAGCGACGATATATACACTCACCGAAAGGATTATTAGGAACACCATACTAATACTGTGTTTGACCCCCTTTCGCCTTCAGAACTGCCTTAATTCTACGTGGCATTGATTCAACAAGGTGCTGAAAGCATTCTTTAGAAATGTTGGTCCATATTGATAGGATAGCATCTTGCAGTTGATGGAGATTTGTGGGATGCACATCCAGGGCACGAAGCTCCCGTTCCACCACATCCCAAAGATGCTCTATTGGGTTGAGATCTGGTGACTGTGGGGGCCATTTTAGTACAGTGAACTCTAACGACTGTTTTAAAGACAGCTCATTATTTCCATTCAGTCCACCCTCTCCCTTCTGGGGTCCTTCCAAAGCCACGCCCCCAAAACACATGAATGCGCGACTCCGAAGATGAATTTCGTGTAAGATTCATAACATATAACGTTAGGCCTACTAGCTGTTAAACATGTATTTTGTTATGTAAAGTTCCCCCCACAGCGGAGCCCGCCGTGAGCGCGCAGGCTATTAAACATGCAGGGTCACCGATGACGACGGATAAACAGTTACCGGTATGGCACATTCACTGGTAGGGACGAAATGCTTTACATTGACTGGCCTGCCCATACTTTGACTACAAACTTGGTCCTCAAATCATTACGTATTATGCAATACATATAATGTAACTTTATAACGTTGCACTCTTTCTATGAGTTATAAAAAGCCAGTAAGATAATATAACGGTAACTAACGTTGCAGTAGGCTATGTAAATAATTATTCTAGCGATATGTAATGCTAAATAAGGTTTGCTAGTACATTATTTCAGCAACATGACAAGCCAGTGAATTAGCAGGTTTCAATTGTTGCTTTGCACAGTGCGTGACATTTTATCTGTATGTTATGCGGCTAGAGTTTTAACACTGAGTCAATGGGCTCCGACGGGCTTGTTTATCGTCATCGGTCTTTTTCCGTTTACCTGTCTTTGTTGTATGAGCAGGTTCCACTCGAGAAATTGGCAGTTTTGGTTGTTTGTCCGCCATTAGCACAGCTGCTCGGCGCACCGGCAATCTTGATTTTGAATGACGGTACCCGCTGTGCAAGAGAGGGGCGATCAGCGCGTACGCGAACTTGATTGACACTGCTAAGACACTCCTCCTGGCTCTGAAGGCATCTGATTGGTTCTTTACACTCGGACTGAGTGGCAGTAATTGGTCAGAGTTTTTACTGTCCTGCAGCTGCTACAGAGGTCTGATTGTTTTCATTCCTTTTTCTGAACACATAATGTATTGACTACTCTCAGGATGGAAGGACCATTTCACCCAGTATTAAAAAAAAGTGTTTCTGAACAGGATTACCTACTCTAGCTTTAACCCCCTGAGGTCGGCTATGCGCCGGCGCGATAGGCTCGTTTTTTTCCGTATGAGTGCAAAAAAAAAAAAATATATATATATAATGCGTTCCATTCTGAAACGCGTCCGAAAATGAACCATAACTCAGCGAATACTCAGTCAAACAGGCATAAAGACACACAGGCATGAAGCTTGAATTCTCTTCTATTAAATGAAGTAATATATATAAAAAACAAATATTCTCAGCTTGTGAAATCTGTATTAAAAGAGAGCGATTCCAGTCGAGCTAATTACAGCTGATTCAAATGTAATGTGACCCCGCCCCGGAGAGCGCGCGCTATTCAAACGCAAATGAATGAGGCAATCCACGCAAACTGTGAACGCCCACATATCAGCTCGAGAAAACACGTCAGATCATTGTACTTGTTTACACAGTCTCGCAGCGCTGTGAGGAATAATACTATAATGGAACATTTACCTTAGAAGTAGAGGAGCAACAGATCCGAGGCTATGTAATAATGTAGTAAGTTTTTTTTTTTCATTCTCAAGTGCGTCGCGTATCTGTGCATGAATGAATGAATGAACGGCAGAGATGCCGCTGTTTACCACAACTGGCAAAAGACGGTTTAAATTTGAATCGTTTCTGTCTGTGAATGTTTCGCTTTTAGCAAACTGTATTGCTATAGGTTACTGAGTAAAAATCGAGTGAAATATGTTGAAATAAAATGCATAAGCAACGTATTAAACTGCAAATTAACATTTATATTTCTTATTATAAAAACGAAAGTTACTATGTTACAGACATATGAAAGACAACATTTCATTGATTAGTTTTGAATAGATTATACATTTTCACTGTAAAATATCTGCCACCTCAAATAAGCTTTTGTTTGACAATTTTTGCTCATATGTTAAATATAGCATGTTTTGTCAAAAATAAAGTAATCAAATAATATGTTATAGTGTTTATTCCAATGTAGCCTAGGCTATATTCAAGTAATGAATCCTTAACTTTGAAATATGTATGATAAATACTTTAGTTTTTACAAATAAATATTACATTTGAATTGTTGTTGTAATTGTAACCTTTTTAATAAAAAAAAAAAATACAAGTTAGATGTAAACAAACTAATAAAAGGTAAATATAAGCCTTTTCTTTAAAATAATATTTTATTGTGTTTTATTAGTGACAAATTTGGGGAGAGGATAAATATTCCAAAACTGAAAATACAGTATGAGAATTAACTGCACAATTACTAGACATGTTTTCCTTTTCATATTATAGGCCAATACTAGATGCTTCCAACTGTTGCTCTTGCATTCTTTCTTGTGACACACCTGAATGAATGCCTCATTAAATCAGCTTTAGATAAACAAAAGAATAAAAAAATCGTCTTACGTTATTTTTAGAGAGTTGAAGTAGGTCCTACCCTGAATGAAATGGGTCCACAGCTCCATCTGTCGGTCTCTGACTCAGAGGACTGTTTCAGAATGAGACATTGTGTTAGGGCTGACATTTTTTCAAAGCTTAAAAGAAATCTTTTTTAAAAAATCTTTTTTTTAATTAAAGTTCCTAACATATAGATGTCCATACATCCTATGAAAGAGTTAAAAAGTTGTAAAACAAAAGACTGTTTTTCCTGAATGCCTCACCAGCGCACTCAGAGTGGTGCGTGCGCGTGTCTGTGTCTGTCTGCGCACGTCCTCTTCATGTGAGCTTTGACCCCCCTCCTTCGCATTCCAGAGGTAACAGTGATTTTATAAAATGATGTAGGCCTATATTTCACACTAACAACAGTTGAAAAACCATTCAGTTTTTTATAAAACTTCTGAAACCAATTGTTTTAGATAAACAAAAAGAATAAAATCCACCCGCTATACAGGTCCTTCTCAATAAATTAGCATATTGTGATAAAGTTCATTATTTTCCATAATGTAATGATAAAAATTAAACTTTCATATATTTTAGATTCATTACACACCAACTGAAATATTTCAGGTCTTTTATTGTTTTAATACTGATGATTTTGGCAGATGGTTTCCTCATGAAAACCCAAAATTTCTGTCTCAAAAAATTAGCATATCATGAAAAGGTTCTCTAAACGAGCTATTAACCTAATCATCTGAATCAACTAATTAACTCTAAACACCTGCAAAAGATTCCTGAGGCTTTTAAAAACTCCCAGCCTGGTTCATTACTCAAAACCGCAATCATGGGTAAGACTGCCGACCAGAAGGCCATCATTGAAAGAGGGTAAGACACAGAAAGAAATTTCTGAACGAATAGGCTGTTCCCAGAGTGCTGTATCAAGGCACCTCAGTGGGAAGTCTGTGGGAAGGAAAAAGTGTGGCAAAAAATGCTGCACAACGAGAAGAGGTGACCGGACCCTGAGGAAGATTGTGGAGAAGGACCGATTCCAGACCTTGGGGGACCTGCGGAAGCAGTGGACTGAGTCTGGAGTAGAAACATCCAGAGCCACCGTGCACAGGCAGGTGCAGGAAATGGGCTACAGGTGCCGCATTCCCCAGGTCAAGCCACTTTTGAACCAGAAACAGCGGCAGAAGCGCCTGACCTGGGCTACAGAGAAGCAGCACTGGACTTTTGGACAAATTTTGCATGGCATTCGGAAATCAAGGTGCCAGAGTCTGGAGGAAGACTGGGGAGAAGGAAATGCCAAAATGCCTGAAGTCCAGTGTCAAGTACCCACAGTCAGTGGTGGTCTGGGTGCCATGTCAGCTGCTGGTGTTGGTCCACTGTGTTTTATCAAGGGCAGGGTCAATGAGCTAGCTATCAGGAGATTTTGGAGCACTTCATGCTTCCATCTGCTGAAAAGCTTTATGGAGATGAAGATTTCATTTTTCAGCACGACCTGGCACCTGCTCACAGTGCCAAAACCACTGGTAAATGGTTTACTGACCATGGTATTACTGTGCTCAATTGGCCTGTCAACTCTCCTGACCTGAACCCCATAGAGAATCTGTGGGATATTGTGAAGAGAAAGTTGAGAGACGCAAGACCCAACACTCTGGATGAGCTTAAGGCCGCTATCGAAGCATCCTGGGCCTCCATAACACCTCAGCAGTGCCACAGGCTGATTGCCTCCATGCCACGCCGCATTGAAGCAGTCATTTCTGCAAAAGGATTCCCGACCAAGTATTGAGTGCATAACTGAACATAATTATTTGAAGGTTGACTTTTTTTGTATTAAAAACACTTTTCTTTTATTGGTCGGATGAAATATGCTAATTTATTGAGATTTTGGGTTTTCATGAGCTGTATGCCAAAATCATCAGTATTAAAACAATAAAATACCTGAAATTTTTCAGTTGGTGTGCAATGAATCTAAAATATATGAAAGTTTAATTTTTATCATTACATTATGGAAAATAATGAACTTTATCACAATATGCTAATTTATTGAGAAGGACCTGTATGTTTAGAGAGTTGAAGGAGGTGTTTTCACACCACCTCTCTGACCTGCGGCGCTTCAAAAATCAGTCCGTCTGTGTGTGTGAGCGGCAGGTTCCAGTAAATTAGTGTGCCATTAGTGCGCCACCCTTCACTCTCGCGTCTGATCTTTCTGAATTTGCTTCAAATCATGATCTCTTTAAAGATGTTGTTAATTAAAACCAGCGGTTTCTCATGCAGGAGTGCCATGTTTTTGACAGTTTTCTGACGTCTCTATCGATGAAGTTGGTCCGTGTCTAGCATCTCGGGTACCCAGTTGATTTACGTGACATGGCCGTGACCCGTTCTGCTTCCATGAATAGGTGGGTTTCAGTCACGTGATTATGATGACGCGCGAAGGCGGGGCGATTTCAGATGGAGGGCAGGAAGTAAACACGGAGAATACGTCTATGTACAAAACCGTTGCAGAGTGTCCGTATTGTCCCTTTAGCCGATTTTTTTTGACCGTCCGTTTACACGTTTTTTCAACTCTGACCCATATCCGATTCATGCGTTTACACTTGCCATACAATCTGAAACATCGCGCATGCTTAACCCCCTGAGGTCGGCTATCGCGCCGGCGCGATAGGCTCGTTTTTTTCGTATGAGTGCAAAAAAATAATAAAATAAAAATATTAATTTTTATCTTATATGCTTGTGTTATACATCAATCTATCCTGTTTAGTGTGTATTATTTTTGTGTACACTCACAATAAAAACAAAGTGTTGTGCTTTTCGCCAAATAAAGAAAAATAAACACGAAGCGAGTTCTGCCTTCTCTCTGTCCGTTTAGTCCATTCTGAAACGCATCCGAAAATGAATCATAACTAAGCGAATACTTCTCACACAGGCACGTGAGATATGTCTTTATGAAGCTTTAAATCTCCTCTTTTAAATGAAGTAATTTATATAAAAAACAAATGTTTTCAACTCATGTTATCCGTTTGAAAGCAAGGAGAGGTACCGTTTTTTCCTTCTGCTTCATTATCTCTATAATCAGCTGCGGCCGCCCCGCCCCCGGCGCGATTCACATGTAAATAGTTTAGGTGATCTAGTATGCATCGCATACGCCCCCCGATCAATGCCATAAAAAGTTTCTTCATCAGACTTACTGATAGTTCATCGCATTTTGAGTATGACGGGCTTCTCCGGTAATAAAGACGCCCTTCAGATGATTCTGGACAGCGAGGAAGAATGCACCTTTTCCTCAGAGGAAGATTGTAACTCAGACGACGAACGGCAGCATTTTGAAGAGCGAATTCCGCCGAGAACACAATTTCGGAGTAAGTTTTACTCAAAAGTCTTTTGTCTTTTATTTTTCGTGTTCGCATTTATGAGGAAAAAACAATATTACGTGACAGTTCTCCATTGTGGACGCGAGCGCTCTAAAAAAAGCACTAAAAGACTTTCAAACTTTCACAGAGACCTCAAAACTGAAAGTACAAATCCTTTCTTTAAAACGAATTTCGTTTTGTATCAATTGTATCTTACTTTTAATAATTTTTTCTTTAACAAATTTCCTGGATTTAAACTGCAAATTTACATTTATATTTCTTATAATAAAAATGAAAGACCTATGTTACAGACATATGAAAGACAACATTTCGTTGATTAGTTTTGGATAGATTATACATTTTTTATGTAAAATATCTGCCACCTCAAATAAGCTTTTGTTTGCCAATATTTGCTTATGTTAAATATAATGTTTTGTCAAAAATAAAGTTATCAAATAATCAATCAAATCCTTAACTTTGAAATATGTATGATAAAATGTATACTTTAGTTTTTACAAAGAAAGATTACACTTGAATTGTTGTTGTAATTGTAACCTTTTGAATAAAAAAAATATATTTACAAGGTAGATGTAAACAAACTATTAAAAGGTCAATATAAGCCTTTTCTTTAAATAACTTTTATTGTGTTTTATTATTGACAAATTTGGGGAGAGGATAAATATTCCAAAACTGAAAATACAGTATGAGAATTAACTGCACAATTACTAGACATGTTTTCCTTGGATATTATAGGCCAAATTGCAAGCACAATATGTGGAAAAATAAAAAAGAATTGAGATGCTTCCAACTGTTGCTCTTGCATTCTTGTGGCTCAGTGACTCACCTGAATGAATGGCTAATTAAGTATGCGGGCCCCACTGTCTCCTCAGGTGTGAACCACTACATATACATGACCGTTGACGCCCACTCCGCATATTGCCTTTCCAAACAGAAAGTGCTTTGCAAAATTCAAATCAATGTATTGTGTTATGTGAATGATTAGGCAGGGTGATTTTCACTTCATTTTGAAGAAAAAACACTAGGCGATGACATCTTTTAGACAAAAGTCTTATTGGCACATATTTAGAATGTGTTTTATGGCCTTATTTCAGAAACTTTAGTTTTTAGTTTTTTCAATAATCATGCATAAACATTATTCTCTCAAAAATGCAGACATGTACATTCTTGTTGCTCACATTTCATGGTAGCCCTGTTTGTGCTAAATAGTGTGTATTTTTTTTTGCCATTAATATGTTTATAAGTACGGAGCCCCTGAGGGGACCTGTGGGAAAAAAAAAAATAGGACTTTCGCGTGCGCACGAGAAACTTTCGCGTGCGCACGAGAAACTTTCGCGTGCGCACGAGAAACTTTCGCGTGGGCACGAGAAACTTTCGCGTGGGCACGAGAAACTATCGCGTGGGCACGAGAAACTTTCGCGTGCGCACGCGATAGTTTCTCGTGCGCACGAGAAACTTTCGGTTTGCATTATAGCGTCATTAATACAAATGTGGAAATATGGATGATGTATATATCATTTATGTTGTTGTTTGACATGTTTTGAAGTGTATATTTTAGCAAAAATCTCAAGCAAGGTGCTATTAAAGACAAGACTTAGAGGCATATTTTAGTCACAATTCAAATAATTGTATTAACTTTGAATATAGGCCTACTTTTAATAAACTTTGTATTTGTATCTGTATTGATAAAAAATAAACAACAGGCTAATAATCTTCTGCTACTGAGATGAAGGAAACATTTTTTTAAGAAGTAAAGTTCACAAGATTGCTATTTATCTTGATCAAACTGTTCCGTCATCAGCTCTTCCTCAGTTCCGCACTGCAGAATAAAATAGTCATCCTCTGCTGCAGTTGTACGGATTCTTAACGCATTTATTGCAACTACATTTCATCTTTTTCTCATCAAACAACCAGATTAACGAATGGTTCGACACGACCCGTACCGAAGAGCCTAGACAGGTCTTTCTTCTGTATAGATATACTGTATACAGGGTAAATGACGACTGTTGGTCTACCATGGTCGCCCTCGTCCAGTAAGTTTTAAATAATAATAATAATAATAATAATAATAATAAATTAAGATATAAATCAATATAATTCGTTGTAAATTAAATAGTTTAAACAATAGCTACAAAAAGGTAATAATTGACTGTATAGTCCTATAACGTTCATGCATGAACTGTCATTCAGACTTACTGTCTAACAACCAGAGAACAGAGAACATCAGAGATATTGAAATACATACTCTTCTGAGTTTTATGATGTAGGCCTTTTTTATTAAAATGTATTAGCCTAGAATTTATAAGGATGCGCGCTTGTGCGTGGCGCGCTCAGTCATGTTGAGAGGGAAACACGCATTAGGCCTATATTATTAGGCTAGTATTCAGAAATAGTGTAAAAGATCTGTAAATAAAATACAACATTAACATTATAAACACTATTAATAACATATAGGCTATGCGTATTTTACTTCCCCATAGCCAAATCCTTAAATGAATGGAATCAGAAAACAACAAGAAATGAAAAATAAGTAACCACTTATAATAATAATAATAATAATAATAATAATAAATGCATAGTAGTCTATAAAAATAGCCCATTGTGCCCTTTATTACAAACAACTTTTAGCCTATTTTAAACGCCAAGCCTAAACGAATTTATTTGAATCGAAACTGAAACTATACCGCAAAGTTGGGTTCGCGCATCTTTCGTTCGGTATAGAAAATATATATAGAAAATAACTGTAACAGATTGTTTATAGGCTAATTTACAACAGCTCTTGGATAAAGTTCTACACGTCCGCATCATGTTGTTTTCTTTCTTTTTCAAAGGCATGACATTTTGTATTCATTTTGAATGTACACAAATAAAAATATACATTTTACTGTTTCGAATGACAGAGTATGAAACGATAAAGTATTAAGTTATTTCCCCAACTGAGGAACAAATTCAAGTGATGGCGCCGGCGAATCGCGCTATTAACAACATCGGTTCACTTCTGGCATTAACTTGACATCACAGCCGGTTCATTATTAAATGATTATTAATTCCTGTTCAGTATTAAACTTTGGACCGAACGAAAGATGCGCGAACCCAACTTTGCGGTATAGTTTCAGTTTCGATTCAAATAAATTCGTTTAGGCTTGGCGTTTAAAATAGGCTAAAAGTTGTTTGTAATAAAGGGCACAATGGGCTATTTTTATAGACTACTATGCATTTATTATTATTATTATTATTATTATTATTATAAGTGGTTATTTTTCATTTCTTGTTTTCTGATTCCATTCATTTAAGGATTTGGCTATGGGGAAGTAAAATACGCATAGTCTATATGTTATTAATAGTGTTTATAATGTTAATGTTGTATTTTATTTACAGATCTTTTATACTATTTCTGAATACTATAATAATATAGGCCTAATGCGTGTTTCCCTCTCAACATGACTGAGCGCGCCACGCACAAGCGCGCATCCTTATAAATTCTAGGCTAATACATTTTAATAAAAAAGGCCTACATCATAAAACTCAGAAGAGTATGTATTTTAATATCTCTGATGTTCTCTGTTCTCTGGTTGTTAGACAGTAAGTCTGAATGACAGTTCATGCATGAACGTTATAGGACTATACAGTCAATTATTACCTTTTTGTAGCTATTGTTTAAACTATTTAATTTACAACGAATTATATTGATTTATATCTTAATTTATTATTATTATTATTATTATTATTATTTAAAACTTACTGGACGAGGGCGACCATGGTAGACCAACAGTCGTCATTTACCCTGTATACAGTATATCTATACAGAAGAAAGACCTGTCTAGGCTCTTCGGTACGGGTCGTGTCGAACCATTCGTTAATCTGGTTGTTTGATGAGAAAAAGATGAAATGTAGTTGCAATAAATGCGTTAAGAATCCGTACAACTGCAGCAGAGGATGACTATTTTATTCTGCAGTGCGGAACTGAGGAAGAGCTGATGACGGAACAGTTTGATCAAGATAAATAGCAATCTTGTGAACTTTACTTCTTAAAAAAATGTTTCCTTCATCTCAGTAGCAGAAGATTATTAGCCTGTTGTTTATTTTTTATCAATACAGATACAAATACAAAGTTTATTAAAAGTAGGCCTATATTCAAAGTTAATACAATTATTTGAATTGTGACTAAAATATGCCTCTAAGTCTTGTCTTTAATAGCACCTTGCTTGAGATTTTTGCTAAAATATACACTTCAAAACATGTCAAACAACAACATAAATGATATATACATCATCCATATTTCCACATTTGTATTAATGACGCTATAATGCAAACCGAAAGTTTCTCGTGCGCACGAGAAACTATCGCGTGCGCACGCGAAAGTTTCTCGTGCCCACGCGAAAGTTTCTCGTGCGCACGCGATAGTTTCTCGTGCCCACGCGAAAGTTTCTCGTGCGCACGCGATAGTTTCTCGTGCGCACGCGAAAGTTTCTCGTGCGCACGCGAAAGTCCTATTTTTTTTTTTTTTTCACAGGTCCCCTCAGGGGCTCCGTATATAAGCAACTGAAAAAAGCAAAAATGTCAGGGCATGTCAGAACATCTCAAGGACCCCAAAAACACCTTAGACCCCAGAGGGTTAAATTCTCTTGCACAGATGGACGAACGTGAAAAATGCTTGATCCTAGCTCTGTGATATATTCGAAGTTCGGCAAACATCACCATGATTTTGAGGCGAAGGAGGACGAAAAGGGCCATCATTGCACATATGCTTCAGTTATTGTGTGTGAGAGAGATCTCAGGACTGGTGGGAGCATATTGTGTTTAAAATATTGGCTTTAACCGCGGAGACGTTGCCTAATGCCTCAGAAAATCCGATCTGCCTGTTTACATGACAGTCGCATTGGTACATATCCGATTTATTTCCACATAGATATGAATGAGGCCTGAAACCGATCTCGAAATATCCGAATGCATGCGTTTTTTTCCTGTTTACACGGTCATGGAGCACATCGGATCTGTGTCATGCAACAAATCGGAATTAGGACACGTTTCACTGACAGTAAATGAGTAAGTAAATGAGCATTTAACGACAACCTAATGCTATATAAACACAGACACAAAAAACACGTTGGCTAGCTAACATACCTCCGACGAAGTGGTCGCTGCAGACACGGGCATTAACAGACTCTGCTCCTCCCGACCGCAGACGTAACTTACGTTAAAAATCCACTTTTGTTCTTCAGCTTTTTACATTTCTCACGTTTATGAGTGACAATCTTCAGTAGCCTACTCTATAAAAACCCTTTCCCTTTTCTCGATTAGAACGATTGGAGCAGCCGTAAACTACACAAAACATGGGCATTTTCAGACGGCAGATCCTCAGCTATTTCACTTCCTGCCCTCCATCTGAATTTCGCGCTCCCGCGATGCAGCAGCGTGACGTCACGTGAAACCAACCTATTGGACCGTCCTATTCATAAAACAATGGCGCCATCTAGGACCTATAAATAAGACTTGAATTGTGGTCACGCATCATTTTTGCCCCAAAACGTTTTGCAACTCTCTCTCTCTTGGTCATCAAAATGCAAAACGGTGAGTATTTTTCCCTATATAATTCATTTATGCTATGGTGTTTTAATCAATGCTGCTATGGTAATATGTATTTAAAAACCAGGATTGCTGTTTATCTGCATTATACAATGATTGTTTGTACATAAAGAAAAGGAGAATATAATTAATTAGTGTTTTTTTAAAACGTTCACATATTGTTTTTATCTGCTGATAGAGATTTTTTTATCTACTAGCCTATATTAATTTAACATAAAGTATGATTATGCTGTTTTTTAAACCATATCACAAAGTACAGTTTAAATCATATCAGTTTAATATGAATGTTTTCCAGCAGTGTTTTATTTGCATCATGTTAGTGTTATTGTTTATCTGCTGATACAGATATTTGTATCTACTGAATCATAAAATGTGATTCTAAAAATCTGCAGCACTGATTATGCAATGTTGTTTTTATACCATATCATAAACTATTAGTTTAATATGAATGTTTTCCATTGTGCTATGTTTCCATTTTTTACCTGTTGTAACATGCTTTATTTAAAAGATCGTTTTTTCTATTAGTATTATCATTGCGCAATACATCCGTCAAACTTAAAAGGCTTTTATTATGCCAACCGATGTCTTTTCGTATCATGCTTCGCTGCTTTAAACACGCTGTTCCATTATCAATATCAATTGTTTTGTGGTCTATATATTTTTCAGAAAACTATATATTGTGTTTGACGTTTATATGTTTTTTTTTTCCAGAAAGCAATATATTGTGATGTAATGTTGTGCTTTTTCACCATGGGCTTTTATTATGAAAAGACTGAGTCACGTGGCCTGGAACTGTCCGGTGCTGCTTAGGGACATAGACAGTAAAAGAAATGGACACAGCGACCCCATTGGAACTCAATAGAGACAAGTGAAGGCCATTTTCAGCGCAGACTCAAACTAAGCTTGATGACGTCAGCAACCTGTCTGCCAGATGTAAATCTTCTAGTAGCTGTGCATGCAAACTGCCATCATTAATCTTGCAGTGACGGCGAGCTTGAGCGGGGAATTCTTTGGCGTGAGTGAGCAGGAGTAAGTATATTCTGATTAATTATTTTGTATAGTATTTTAAAATGTAACGCCAGTATAAGTTAATGCATACTATTAAGAAGTTATGTAAAATTATGTTCAAGAACTGATATGAATTCATACCCAATAGTTATTTAACCGCCCAGGGATCGAATATTTTAAATATAATTTAATTTTTGATGCACATGATGTTGTATAAGGTAACGTTAATGGGCGCCGAATATAACCACAAAATGGCATTTACTGTTATCTACACATCGCAAGAGAAATGGACGAATCAGTTATATAAAAAAGTTCTTCAAGCGTAGATCTGTAAATAAATAAAGTAATGTTAACCGCGATTGACATTGAGATTTTTCTTACACTGCCTGTATAATTTCCTGATAATTTCTCCATTGCCCGTCAATATACCGGCCGTTACCCATACTTCATTATTTAATGAAGTAGATAAATTATTAAAGTTCGTGGATAAAAGCTACTTCATATGTATTCACTTGCCACATACCGAATTATTTCCAATTACCCAAAAACGTTGTTTAAATATTTTGTCCCGTTGCTTTTATGGACTGTATATCTATGGGCTTCTCTCTTGACGTCTCCCCAATTGCCTGCGAGCTTCTCCTCCTGTCTGTACGGTAATTTCTCTACTGTGCGACAGAGAGTCGAGTGGTTATGACGCAATCGTTAGCCTACTTTTACAAAAACTGCTTCTACGGGGCCATAAATAAGCTACAAGGTAATGGAGCATTTTATACATTGTCGTGTTTCTTTAGAAATAAAAAATGGACAAATGGAGTCTTCAAACGCCTCAGATGTAAAGTTATTCGCTGTCAAAGTGACGCCAAAATGAATGGAAGTCAATGGGATTGCTAACGCAAGTGAAGTTCCGCTCAAGATGGCGGCACCCGGCCGACTTCAACTTCCGGTCGACTTCCTTCGCGCTTGCTTTAGTAGCCATGCTACAATACAGTTTACTATGTATATTTTATCAATTCTTAAGACAGCGCCGCGTTCCCGGATAGGAATGCATGTGTGTGTGTGTGTGTGTGTATGTGTGTGTGTGTGTGTGTGTGTGTTGTAAAGTGGATGCGCCTTTAGAGAGAAATGCACCTTTCATATCATATCAGCCTAATCAGCCGGTATTTGCTTTTGATTCAAATTTTTTCGTTTAAAAGTGGACATTTCAAGCTTTATATTGAATATTCATCATGTCTGTGAGGCTATACACTGTGTTTCAGTTCATTTTTTGAGACGCGCTCCAGTTCACGCCACGGAGACCATGAAAGCGCGCCCTGTTTGTTTTCTTTTATTTTACAAAAGCACAACGTTTTCTTGTTATTGTGAGTTCACAAAAATAAAAGTAGCTACTTGCGACTGATGCATTATTCTTTTCTGTATATGACCAGAAAAGATTGAGTATTTCAAGTTGTTTCCACTGTTGATAGGATGCAAGCGTTCGCGCCGACGCCTGCCATGCAGTGCGCGCTGCACACTCCGCACAAACACTTTGGATATGCATTTATCTAGGTTAAAGTTAGAGCGAGCTGCCATGCCAGGCGGATAAGTCCTTTTCATGTTTAACAAATTAAATCATGCATTTTCTACCTACCGCGAGTAAGCGCTGCACCAGTTTGAAAAAGGTAAAAGCATAACGAGCGTAACGAGAGAGGGGCCCCACTAAGGGGGATGCAGAGATGTTGCTGCGTCTTTATATTAACATTTCTGATTGTTTAAATGATCAGCCCTCGGGGGCCCCCTTAAAATGCCTAGCTTGCCTGCCCTATTGCGGCGCCTGTGCATACAGGTGCAACACTGTTGTCCAAAAAATTGGTGAAGGGGGCCTTTGAGACATCCGTGCCCAGGGCACATCATCGCCATAATCCGTCCCTGTATAGCGGGTGGATTTTATTCTTTTTGTTTATCTAAAACAATTGGTTTCAGTAGTTTTATTAGCCTGACTTCGTCATACTCATATTCTAGTCAGAATGTGAGTCTGAGACTGATCCATAGAGATTTGATTATGGGGCGTGTCTCAACCGAACCAGGAAAAAAAAAATCTCTGCACTCAATTGGATAGACTTACAACCAATCAGAGTAACGGAGTAAATGACGCATGTTCTTCATTCATATTTTCAACCAACAAAATGTCGCGGCTCTCTGTTCCTCTTTTAAAATGAATGCGCTGTCGATATCGTCTATAACAGATGCGATGGCGGAATCTACACATGATGCTTCATAAACAAAGTTCGGGAGGAGCACGTACAAATAATCAATCCAATATCAACTTGTCATCAAACAATAACATGTCTAACGTTACTCTATCTATCAGAATGAGGAAGCATATTCACTCTGTCAACTTACCTAAAACTCCTTGACAGTTTTTCAGCATCCCTCCACCACCCCGAATCCTCACTCTTGTCTTGTTCTCTCACAACTAGGAACACAGGGGGAGTATGGCTACCGAGCCCACAGCCCTCGGACAGCACGTCATATACGCATTTAGTCTATTTGACTTAGGCCTATTTGTGTGATCTCGTAAAAATCTTATATACGCATTTATTCTATCTGACTTATTAATGTGAACTCGTGAAATCTCAATTCTCCAGCTGCACTCGTCTTTGTTGTAAACTAATTCAAATCAAGCGCTCTTTGGTGACGTGGGTGATTACGTTACCGTTGCTCATCTGTCCATCATCGTATAAAGCCCGCCCTGACAATTTGATTGGTCCGAACAATTTTTGTTCGGGCATAATAGCTCCTCAACGGAGCGAGTCCAGACCGAACTTCCCGACCAAAAAATATTGTGGGCGGGGTTCGGGCTGGCACCCAGGCTATAGTTTTATAAAAAACTGAATGGTTTTTCAACTGTTGTTAGTGTGAAATATAGGCCTACATCATTTTATAAAATCACTGTTACCACTGGAATGCAGGGCTCTCAAGTTTTACCAAAAGCTTGGAGTGAGATCACATGCGGTTAGGGGAGGAGCCCTAATGGAGCCCCGCCCCCATATGTCCCCGCCCCCCAATTTTACTCATTGTTCATAATTAACCAGCCCAAATTGAAATTATAACAATTGGTAAATCTGATAATGACAGAGCAATTCATTACATCAAATACAACTATTTAATGTTATATTTCAAAATTACAAATAAGTTATACAAAAATTACAAAAATATAACAAATTGCTCCAAACAGTTTGGAAAAACAAATCTTTTTGCATTTTGAATGTGTCTAGTCAAAATGGTATAATTATTTATTGTGTGGTGCATGGGACATTGTGAACAAATGACATATTAGAGTATTATTAAGGTGTGTGTGTGTGTGTGTGTGTGTGTGTGTGTGTGTGTGTGTGTGTGTGTGCGCGCGTGCGTGCGTGCGTGCGTGCGTGCGTGTACACAAGAGTACACACTCCAGCTTATGAAATGTGTTGTGTGTTTGAAAAATACAAATGCAATGGCAATGATTAATGTATGTTTTGACAGGATATAAAATATTACCCAGAGCACTCTGCTTTAATACATGTAGCCTTAATGTAACTAGAAAGACTATTAATACAGTATAATATATAATTTAAAATAAAATAAAATAAACAAATTTAAATGTATTTAAAATAAAATGAAGAAATACATCTTCATTCCTCCTTCCCATACCCACTAACATTCCCTTAGTTTAAGAAAACGTAAGCTAGCCAAACTGAGCCAAAGCTTCTGGCCTGGTTGCAGAGTTGTAGAGTTTTTGACTGCATCAGTAATAATGTATACGATGGGCTATATATTAAATGTTCTAGCCTAAAAATGTTAGACAAGCTTTCTTCCAACTTACTTTCTCCATCACGACGTGTGTTCGCGCGATGTTGTTGGTTACCTAGTACGGTGGCCGAGAATGTTCCATCAACTTCCGTGTGTTCGCGCATCTATGTTGCCTAGTAACGAACGCAATCTGGCCGAGATACGTGCTGGCGGCAGGAAACTTCACTATGTGTGCCTGCGCCTCGTATACAACGTTATATATAAAGCTCGCAGGACAACTTGGTTGGCATTGCCTTTTCAGCTTGAGAAATACTCGGTGTGGCGTGTGAGCGTGTGAACTGGTTGAATTGCGTGTGTCTCACGCATAGACAGTAAAAGAAATGGACACAGCGACCCCATAGGTTTCAACGGAGACAAGTGAAGTCAATTAGAAGCACAGACTTCCTGGGGGTCGAGCGTACTGCGCAGACTCAAACTGAGCTTGACGACGTAGATGGCGCAAAAAGTGGGTATGCGCTATATGCGGCGCATAGGGGCGCGCAGCACCAGGGGGGCGCCAAAGCGATGGTAATTTTTTTTTATATATTTTTTTTAATATAAATCTATACGTAGCTGCTATTGTGTGTTTCTAAATAATTTCTGCATTTCCTCAATGTTATATAACTTTTTAGAGGACTAACAGGCTAGAGTAGGATATTCATATAAGATTCCATCATATAATTTTGACATAGAGAGGGGGGGATAATATCGTGAGCGGGCGGGGGCGCCGTGAGCGCTGAGCGAGCAAGTTCGAGTCGAAAAAGATGGATAAAGCAAAAAAAGCTGTCGGGACTAAAAATAGAAAAAGAAAGAGGAAAAGGAGATGGCATGTCATTTGATGCGCCGGCAGGTAAATAAGTGGATGGTCAAAGGCAACAGGTAGGATTTAACCTTTAATCAGTGTTAAAAAAGGACAACACTTAAGGTGTTTGGGGTCAAAATGACCCCAAACTTATAAAGAGTGATTACATAAGGAAATATAAATTTTTATATGGAAAACTATATATCATTTTTTTTATTTACTTCTCAACTATACATTTATGCTGTGTTTTTGTGGAAATTTTGAAGTTTTTTAACTATTTACTGCACAATTACATAACTAGGCCATAAATTGGCTCATGAAAAAAGATATTTTAAAGAAAAAATCACTTAAATTATGATCTTAATTAAATCTAAATAGTTTTTGGACATTGCTCTATGTGTTAGGGATAGAATACTGACATCTGCTGGTTTGTGGAAAAACTTTAGAAATTATAATTAAAGAAAGAAATTGCAATGACCACATATATCCAATAGAGGGCCATAGAGACTCATTCATTTTCACTTCATTTTTCTTGATGCTTAAACTTCTCCTCACAACTTTATGATATATATTTTGTGAATATTTATTTAAACATTTTGAAATACATAAAAAAATGTAGTTTTGTCAGAGTTATAATTAGGGCCCAAGCCCTGAAAGGGCGAAGGCCCTATTGTTTTCGGTAGGATTATTAGGGCCCAAGCCCTGAAAGGGCGAAGGCCCTATTGTTTTCGGTAGGATTATTATTAGGGCCCAAGCCCTGAAAGGGCGAAGGCCCTATTGTTTTCGGTAGGATTATTAGGGCCCAAGCCCTGAAAGGGCGAATGCCCTATTGTTTTCGGTAGGATTATTATTATTATTATTAGGGCCCAAGCCCTGAAAGGGCGAAGGCCCTATTGTTTTCGGTAGGATTATTATTAGGGCCCAAGCCCTGAAAGGGCGAAGGCCCTATTGTTTTCGGTAGGATTATTAGGGCCCAAGCCCTGAAAGGGCGAAGGCCCTATTGTTTTCGGTAGGATTATTATTAGGGCCCAAGCCCTGAAAGGGCGAAGGCCCTATTGTTTTCGGTAGGATTATTATTATTAGGGCCCAAGCCCTGAAAGGGCGAAGGCCCTATTGTTTTCGGTAGGATTATTATTATTAGGGCCCAAGCCCTGAAAGGGCGCAGAGCCCTATTGTTTTCGTTAGGATTATTATTATTATTATTATTAGGGCCCAAGCCCTGAAGGGGCGAAGGCCCTATTGTTTTCGTTAGGATTATTATTATTATTATTGTTCTTCAAGGGTTCGGGGGCTTTTGGGGCCTTTAACGTGCTCAAAAACTCATGAAACTTTGCACGCAGGTCAGAACCTGCGGCCATTAGGGCCGGGCTGAAGCTGGTACCCGGGCGTGGCAGGGGGGCTCAACAGCGCCCCCTAGAACACAATCTTAAATCTTGGACACATACAAGAACGTATTAGTATGAAACTCGGTACACATATAGATCTCATCGGGCCGAACAACTTTCGCACTCTACGTTATTAGCTCTGCCCAACAGGAAGTCAGCTATTATGGGTTGTTTGAAAAATGCATGCTGTGGAATTTAATGTACTCCTCCTAGGGAATTGATCCGATCCACACCAAACTCGGTCAGCATGAAGTCAAGACATTGAGGATGCTAAATTGCGGACGGATTTTTGATATCTCGAACGGTTTGGCCGTGGCGATGAAACGAAATTATAGCGAGAAAAGATAAACAGGAAGTGTGTTATAACTTCTGCATACATTAACTGATCTTGATGAAACTTCCACAGTGTGTTCGTTGTAAGAAGCCGATCACATGGATGTGACTATTGTGAGTCAAAGTTATAGCGCCACCAACTGGCAGCAGGAAGTGTGTCACTTTCAAAATGCTTTGAAATCACCCTCTTATTTTTACCCGATTTGCTTCAAACTTTATGTGTATAATGTAGACACTTGGCAGATGTAGAACTGTGAAAGGTTTATTGATATCATAAATACTGTTGCCGTGGCAACGCATCAAACTTTAATATTCTTTTCAGATGCTTTTGAGACTCTAAACATACTT
Source organism: Rutilus rutilus (assembly GCF_951802725.1). Lineage (NCBI taxonomy): Eukaryota > Metazoa > Chordata > Actinopteri > Cypriniformes > Leuciscidae > Rutilus > Rutilus rutilus. Next base: position 11,119,014 of record NC_140222.1, on the reverse strand, counting down.
GAAATTGGATGAAACTCGACAGACACATCACATTTATTAGCCGGTAGACATGTGCAAAGTTTCAGAAACGGGCGTGGTGAGGGGCTCAGTAGCGCCACCTTTAGTCAAAAATGGGGGCTTAGTTTTAAGTAGAGTCACAAAAATCGTTATGTATATTGTTCTCATCAAGCCGGACAACTTTCTAATTTAGAGTCATAAGCTGTGACCAACAGGAAGTGAGATATTTTGGTTTGAATGTGATTTTTTGTAGAATTCTCTCCCTCTCTCTCTCTGCCTCTGCGTCTCTGTGTGTGTGAGGGGTGGGGGGATTTTTCTTTTGAGTGAGATTTGTTTAAAATTCCTGTTTTTCAAGGTTTCAGGGGCTTTTGGGGCCTTTAACGTGCTCGAAAACTCTTGAAACTTTGCACACAGGTCAGAACCCGCGGCCATCAGGGCCGGGCTGAAGCTGGTACCCGGGCGTGGCAGGGGGGCTCAACAGCGCCCCCTGGAACGGGATCCGAACACTTGTCCATAAATCAAACACACTTGCATGTAATGATATGAAACTCGGTACACATATAGATCACATCGGGCTGAACAACTTTCGTGCTCTAAGTTTTACGCCAGCCCAACAGGAAGTCGGCAATTATGGGTTGTTTGGAGAACGCTTGCTGTGGAATGCGAAGTACTCCTCCTAGAGAATTCATCCAATCCCCACCAAACTCGGTGTGCATGAAGTCAGGACACTGAGGATTCTAAATTGCGGACGGATTTTTGATATCTCGAACGGTTTGGCCGTGGCGAGGAAACGAATTTATGGCGAGAAAAGAGAAACACGAAGTGGTATAACTTCTGCATACATTAACGGATCTTGATGAAACTTCACCAGTGTGTTCGTGGTAAGAGGCCGATCAGATGGATGTAACTATTGTGAGTCAAAGTTATAGCGCCACCAACTGGCAGCAGGAAGTGTGTCACTTTCAAAATGCTTTTGACAAAAGTGGGGGGGTTAGTTTTACCCACAGTTTTAAAAATCAGTACGTACATTGGTCTCATCGAGCCGGACAACTTTCTAATATACAGTTATTAGCTCTGAACAACAGGAAGTCAGATATTTTGGTTTGAATGTGGATTTATTTGCAAATTCAGCCTCTGAATTTTTACCCACTCCTGCTAAGTGGTTTATTTATTCACATCAAACTTTTTCAACATGATGAAAATACATTAAAGATGCTAAATTGTGAACGGATATTAAATATTTCAAACGGTTTTGACATGGCGAGGGATTAAAATAATGTCAAAAAAGGAATCAGAAAACATCTCATATATTCTTAAAATTTAATTATACACCATTTATTTTTATATAAAATTATACAAATATTAGAACTAAACCTATTTTATTCTGTTTTTGCAATTCAAAAAGTATGAAAAAGTTAAAAACAGGCTATTTAGTGCTATTTGTTTCAACAAAAAAGCAAACATAGGGCTATACTGCCCTCTTGTGTCCAAAAGGATATCAAAATAGTATATAAAACGTTTTACTAGGTAGGCCTATTGTATTTAAATATAAATTTATTAGGTATATGACTGTGAGGATATTTTCCCATCGGTTAAGCGACGTGTGACACGAGCGGGTGCTTTTAAATCGCTAATATAAAAGTGAAAGTAAAAAAACGGACGTCCGCACGGACATTGATAATGGTGCACGTTGGAAAGAATTATACTTTTAAACATAACACTAAACCGCCGTTAGGTGTCGCCAGGCGACCATCTTAATGAGCGAGTCATTGATTCATTCGTTCAAACGATTCATTCCAATGACTGAGTCATTCATGATTGAGACAGATGTTTATGGATTGACCATTGAATCTTTGAGTCAAGCGATTCGTTTCAAAATGCTGAATCATTCAGTAATGAGAAAACAAGTTGCTGTGATCTTTGTTTAACTATTTTTGCTGCTGAAACAGAACAAAAACAGTCAATATTGCATCTAAAATGTAAGTGACTTAATTGTAACTGTTTATTAACCTGTTGTATGAAATCAATGTCACAGTTTCAATCGTGATTGTATTCAGGAAATAGTTGCCTACTCGTCAAGTGAGGTTGCTTAACTCTATCATATGTTATAAAATATATAAAAACTCCATATTTGTAATTTTTATAGTCAGTATGTTGTTAACTGGGTTGCTTTTTTGTGTGCTGCGCTCATTTGTTTACAATTCTCCTGGAGAAGCAGCATGAGCCTCAGCAGTGCAACCTTGTTACCATTGATCAGTAATACATTTATTATTAACTGCTGATTGCAACTTAAAATGAATGTAATGAAATTAGAATAATCTCTCGTTTTAGTGATTCCCAAGTTATTTTTTTGTTATTGACGTTCTAATCAGGCTATACTTTGGTCGGGCAAGTAAAATTCTCTTTCAGGTAGGCCTATTGAATTTATATATAAATATATTAGGGATGTGACTGTGATAAAATTTTCCCACCGGTTAATCGACATGTGACACCGCTGAGGGCTTTTAAATCGCTAACTTTAGTATACTATATACTAGTAAAATACAGACGTCCGCACAGACATTGATAATGGTGCGGAGTAGAGCGAGCATTTTCAATGTATTCCTATGGATGTAGGAATTAACTAAAACATTTTATTTATGTTTTTGTGTCCACTGTTCAACCGCAACCGCGTCACACACACATTCCAATTGCATTTGCAATCTTGACATTCATTATAGCCCTAATACAATATAATAATAAAAATAGTCAACCTAACATAAACGAATTACACTGCTCTGTTTAAATAGTCAGTAGTACAATCTGTACCATTCACAGTAAGCAGAGCTCCACTGTGATGTTTCCAAGAACATTTTTGCGCGTGTGAAGAGGATGATTTTTTCCATCGATATTGGAACACGAGTGAAGTACAAAGCCTATAATAAAGAATAGTTTAGCATCCAAATACATCGCAAAAATTGAAACATTTTGATTCTAATGAGAGGGTTACGTGAGACCAACACTGCTTACTTTCGTTTTTATTTTTACATTAAATTTAAAGGATTTGTTGTGGAATATTTTGAGTGTATCATAAAATCAGAATAAGGTAAGACAAGTAATATTTTCTGTCTTATATATATATATATATATATATAGATATATAGATATAGATAGATAGATATTTATATACACACACACACATATATATATATATATATATATATATGTGTGTGTGTGTGTGTGTGTGTGTATGTATATATATATATATATATATATATATACAGTATATATAAATATAGCTGCGAGCAGCGATGGAGGGCCAAAGCCGGTGGCACCGCCATCCCCGGTGCCTTTAGGTAACTAAAGGCACCGGGGTTGCGGTGCCACCGGCTTGGGCCCGTAATCGCTGCTCGCAGCTATATTTATTATTATTATTATTATTATTGTTGTTCAAGGGTTCGGGGGCTTTTGGGGCCTTTAACGTGCTCAAAAACTCATGAAACTTTGCACACAGGTCAGAACCTGCGGCCATTAGGGCCGGGCTGAAGCTGGTACCCGGGCGTGGCAGGGGGGCTCAACAGCGCCCCCTGGAACGGAATCCGAACACTTGTCCATAAATCAAACACACTTGCATATAATAATATGAAACTCGGAACAGATATAGATCTCATCGGGCCGAACAACTTTCGTGCTCTAAGTTTTACGCCAGCCCAACAGGAAGTCGGCTATTATGGGTTGTTTGGAAACGCATGGTCTGGTATTTGAAACACTTCTCCTAGGGAATTCACCCGATCGCCACTAAACTCGGTGGGAATGAAGTCAAGACATTGAGGATGCTAAATTGCGGACGGATTTTTGATATCTCAAACGGTTTGGCCGTGGCGAGGAAACGAATTTATGGCGAATAATGGAAACAGGAAGTGTGTTATAACTTCTGCATACATTAACTGATCTTGATTAAACTTCAGCAGTGTGTTCGTTGTAAGAGGCCGATCACATGGATGTGACTATTGTGAGTCAAAGTTATAGCGCCACCAACTGGCAGCAGGAAGTGTGTCCCTTTCAAAATGCTTTGAAATCACCCTCTTATTTTTACCCGATTTGCTTCAAACTTTATGTGTATAATGTAAACACACGGCAGATGTAGACCTGTGAAAGGATTTTTGATATCTTTAATACTGTTGCCATGGCAACGCTTCAAACTTTAATATTCTTTTTTGATGCTTTTGAGACTCTTAACATACTTGAAATTGGATGAAACTCGACAGACACATCACATTTATTAGCCCGTAGACATGTGCAAAGTTTCAGAAACGGGCGTGGTGGAATGGGTCAGTAGCGCCACCTTTAGTCAAAAATGGGGGTTTAGTTTTTCCTAGAATCACAAAACTTGGTATGTGTATTGTTCTCATCAAGACGGACAACTTTCTAATTTACATGAACCATCTCCGACCAACAGGAAGAGAGATATTTTGGTTTGAATGTGGATTTTCTGAAGAATTTTCTCTCCCTCTCTCTGTGTCTGTGTGTGTGTGAGGGGAGGGGGGGATTTGACTCTTGCTTTTATATTGTTAATCAAGGTTTCAGGGGCTTTTGGGGTCCTTAACGTGCTCAAAAACTCTTGAAACTTTGCACACAGGTCAAAACCCACGGCCATCAGGGCCGGGCTGAAGCTGGTACCCGGGCGTGGCTGGGGGGCTCAACAGCGCCCCCTTGAACGGGGTTCTAAAACTTGATCCATATATCAAACACGCTCGCATGAATTAATATGAAACTCGGTACACATATAGATCTCATCGGGCCGAACAACTTTACCCCGGTCAAGTTTTACGCCAGCCCAACAGGAAGTCGGCTATTATGGGTTGTTTGGAAAACGCTTGCTGTGGAATGTGAAATACTCCTCCTAGAAAATTCACCGTGTCCCCTTCAAACTCGGTGTGCATGTAGTCAAGACTTTGAGGATGCTAAATTGCGGACGGATTTTTGATATCTCGAACGGTTTGGCTGTGGCGAGGAATCGAATTTATGGCGAGAAAAGAGAAACACGGAAGTGGAATAACTTCTGCATACATTAACTGATCTTGATGAAACTTCAGCAGTGTGTTCGTGGTAAGAGGCCGATCAGATGGATGTAGCTATTGTGAGTCAAAGTTATAGCGCCACCAACTGGCAGCAGGAAGTGTGTCACTTTCAACATGCTTTAGACAAAA
>NC_140222.1:11041328-11108828 GCF_951802725.1 Rutilus rutilus | reverse complement strand
ATAAGCGAGTCATTGATTCATTCGTTCAAACGATTCGTTCGAATGAGTCGATCATGATTAAGACAGATGTTTATGGATTGATCATTCAATCTTTGAGTCAACCGATTCGTTAAAAATGCTGAATCGTTCAGTTATGAGAAAACACGTGATGCGTGATGGTTCTGCCGTGATCTTTGTTTAACTATTTTCGCTGCTGAAACAGAACAAAAACAGTCAACATTGCATCTAAAATGTAAGTGACTTAATTGTAACTGTTTATTAACCTGTTGTATGAAATCTAGGGGTGGGAGAAAAAAATTATTCTTAGATGCATCGCGATGCGGACGTGGACGATTCTGAATCGATTCACAAATGTCAAAAAATCGATTCTCTAAAAAAATATTTTTCTAATAACGTAATATTGACGGAAGGCAAAAGGCGGAACTCTAAGCGGACGTGCGTGCAGTCTGTGGCGCGCACATAACAGAGAAGTTTCTTCTGCTCACCAAGGCTGCATTTATTTGATTAAAAATACAAACAAAAACAGTAATATTGTAAAATATTATTCCAATTTAAAACAGCTGCTTTCTATTTATAATATATATCTTAATATATTTTAAACTGTTATTTATTCCTGTGATCAAAGCTGAGTTTTCAGCATCATTACTCCAGTCGTCACTGTCACATGATCCTTCAGAAATTATTCTAATATGATGATTGATACTCAAGAAACATTCATTATTATTTTAAATGTCGAAAACAGTTGTGTACAGTCTTTGATGAATAGAAAGTTCAAAAGAACAGCATTTATCTGAAATCTAAAGCTTTTGTAACGTTAAACACTACCGCTCAAAAGTTTTGGGTTAGTAATAATTAAAATTTTATTTTTTGGGGAAATAAATAAAATAAATCAGTACTTTTATTTATGAAGGATGAGTTAAACTGATCAACAGTTACAGTAAAGACATTTATAATGTTAAAAATATATATATTTGAAATATATGCTGTTCTTTTGAACTTTACATTCATCAAAGCATTTTGAAAAAAAAAAAAATCTGTACACAACTGTTTTCAACATTGAAAATAATAATGAATATTTATTGAGCATCAATCATCATATTAGTATGATTTCTGAAGGATCATGTGACACTGAAGAGTGGAGTAATGATGCTGAAAACTCAACTTTGATCACAGAAATGAATTACTATGTAAAATATTTAAAAATTGAAAACAGCTGTTTTAAATTGGAATAATATTTCACAATATTACTGTTTTTGTTTGTATTTTTAATCAATAAATGCAGCCTTGGTGAGCAGAAGAGACTTCTCCTAAAAACATTAAAAATCTTACTGACCCCAAACTTTTGAACAATAATATATATATATATATATATATATATATATATATATATATATATATATATATATATGTATGTGTGTGTATATATATATATATATATATATATATATATATATATATATATATATATAAATATAGCTGCGAGCAGCGATGGAGGGCCAAAGCCGGCGGTACCGCCACCCCGGTGCCTTTAGGTAACTAAAGGCACCGGGGTTGCGGTGCCACCGGCTTGGGCCCGTAATCGCTGCTCGCAGCTATATTTATTATTATTATTATTATTTTGTCAACCTTTCGGCCACTTTTGGGGCCCTTAACATGCTCGAAAACTCTTGAAATTTTGCACACAGGTCAGAACCCGCGGCCATCAGGGCCGGACTGAAGCTGGTACCCGGGCGTGGCAGGGGGGCTCGACAGCGCCCCCTGGAACGGGATCCGAACACTTGTCCATAAATCAGACACGCTTGCATGTAATAATATGAAACTCGGTACACATATAGATCTCATCGGGCCGAACAACTTTCGTGCTCTAAGTTTTACGCCAGCCCAACAGGAAGTCGGCTATTTAGGGTTGTTTGGAAACGCATGCTGTGGAATTTAATGTACTCCTCCTAGGGAATTCATCGATTCGCCTCCAAACTCGGTGTGCATGAAGTCAAGACATTGAGGATGCTAAATTGCGGACGGATTTTTGATATCTCGAACGGTTTGGCCGTGGCGAGGAAACGAATTTATGGCGAAAAAATGAAACAGGAAGTGTGTTATAACTTCTGCATACATTAACTGATCTTGATGAAACTTCAGCAGTGTGTTCGTTGTAAGAGGCCGATCGCACAGATGTGACTATTGTGAGTCAAAGTTATAGCGCCACCAACAGGCAGCAGGAAGTACATCACTATTAAAATGCTTTGAAATCACTGTCTTATTTTTACCAGATTTGCTTCAAACTTTATGTGTACAATGTAGACACACGGCAGATGTAAACCTGTGAAAGGATTATTGATATCTTAGATACTGTTGCCGTGGCAACGCATCAAACTTTAATATTCTTTTTTTATGCTTTTGAGACTCTTAACATACTTGAAATTGCATGAAACTCGACAGACACATCACATTTATTATCCAGTAGACATGTGCAAAGTTTCAGAAACGGGCGTGGTGAGGGGCTCAGTAGCGCCACCTTTAGTCATAAGTGGGGGTGTTAGTTTTATCAACAGTAACAAAACTTGGTATGTGTATTGTTCTCATCAAGACGGACAACTTTCTAATTTACATGAACCATCTCTGACCAACAGGAAGAGAGATATTTTGGTTTGAATGTGGATTTTCTGAAGAATTTTCTCTCACTCTCTGTGTCTGTGTGTGTGTGAGGGGAGGGGGGGATTTGACTATTGCTTTTATATTGTTAATCAAGGTTTCAGGGGCTTTTGGGGTCCTTAACGTGCTCAAAAACTCTTGAAACTTTGCACACAGGTCAGAACCCACGGCCATCAGGGCCGGGCTGAAGCTGGGACCCGGGCGTGGCTGGGGGGCTCAACAGCGCCCCCTTGAACGGGGTTCTAAAACTTGATCCATATATCAAACACGCTCGCATGAATTAATATGAAACTCGGTACACATATAGATCTCATCGGGCCGAACAACTTTACCCCGGTCAAGTTTTACGCCAGCCCAACAGGAAGTCGGCTATTATGGGTTGTTTGGAAAACGCTTGCTGTGGAATGTGAAATACTCCTCCTAGAAAATTCACCGTGCCCCCTTCAAACTCGGTGTGGATGTAGTCAAGACATTGAGGATGCTAAATTGCGGACGGATTTTTGATATCTCGAACGGTTTGGCTGTGGCGAGGAATCGAATTTATGGCGAGAAAAGAGAAACACGGAAGTGGAATAACTTCTGCATACATTAACTGATCTTGATGAAACTTCAGCAGTGTGTTCGTGGTAAGAGGCCGATCAGATGGATGTAGCTATTGTGAGTCAAAGTTATAGCGCCACCAACTGGCAGCAGGAAGTGTGTCACTTTCAATATGCTTTTGACAAAAGTGGGGGGGTTAGTTTTACCAATAGTTACAAAAATCAGTATATATATTGGTCTCACCGAGCCGGACAACTTTCTAATTTACAGTTATTAGCTCCGAGCAAAAGGAAGTCAGATATTTTGGTTTGAATGTGGATTTTTTGGATATTTCAGACTCTGAGTTTTTAGCTACTCTTCCTAACTGGTTTATTTTATTAACACCAAACTTTTTAAAAATGATGAAAATACATTAAAGATGCTAAATTGTGAACGGATATTAAACATCTCAAACGGTTTTGCTATAGTGAGGGACTAAAGTAATGTACAAAAATGAAACACTAAAAGCCTCATCTTCTAAAAATGTAATTAAACACCATTTATTTCTATATAAAAGTATACAAATATCACAACTAAACACATTTTATTCTTTTTTTTTTTTCAATTTAATAATTATTTATAAGTTTAAAAATAGTAATTGTACTATTTAGTCCCATAAAAGTCAAGTCATACATAGGGCTATACTGCCCTCTTGTGTTCAAAATCAGGTAAAAAATATACTAGGTATGTGACGGTGAGAATATTTTACCACCGGTTAATCGACGTGTGACACCACTAGGGGCTTTTGAATCGCCAACGTAAAGACGAAAGTAAAATATGTTCGTCCACACTGACATTGATAGTGGTTGAGCGAGCGTTTCAAATGAATTCCTATGGAAATAAAGCTAGCGCAAGTTCTGCCAGGGAGACTCAATCATTTACGTCACTAATTGCCTCTTCAACTACCCATTCATTTTCTTGCTGTAGCATAAAAGGGCAGCACTTACTCATATCTGAGTCCGCAGATGCTGTTGCTCCAGCCACCACCTTCCTCCCCACCACCACTAAGACGGATCTTCTCCTCCACCCCCCCCCATCACGACCACCCAGGTGTCCACCATCACCATCCCCAACATCACTAAATGGGCTCTCCTCTCCAACCTGAAGTCTTCAAGACGCCCTCCCTTCCATCCACCCCACCACCACCAGATGGCCCCCTTCATCGCCTCGGGGGGTGAGCGGCGCCCCTGCCTTCATCTTCAGTCAGCAGTCGCTGATTCAATACCCCTGGAATTCGAGTCATGAACGGGGCCTCCGCCAAAGAATTTGATTGCTTGCTGAGCTCATTAATAAATGTCTATGCTACAGCATTCATTCTCCCGAGTCTTTCTGGCAGAAGTAGGAATTAACTGAAAAACATTCACTCTGTTCTGCTCGTTCCTCGCCGTGGATGCGCACCGTTATGAATGCCCGTGCAGCCATGAGCATTTTAGTTTAATTTTAAAATTAGCGCCTTTCGGGGGGTGGATTGCTTGAAATTATTTTACAAAGGCACAATGTTGTGTTTTATTGCGACTGTACACAAAAATAAGTTAACACTTTGCAGTTTGAATGTCGTCCTGTATAATGACGGAGTATGTTTTTATGTGTCCACTGTTCAATTGCGCCCACGCCACACACACACACACACACACGGTTTACTATCTTTGTGGGGACTCTCCATAGACTTAATGGTTTTTATACTGTACAAACTGTATATTCTATCTCCTCACAATAACCCTACCCCTAAACCTACCTATCTGCATTTTTACATTTCCAAAAAAACTCATTCTGTATGATTTATAAGCTTGTTTACCCATGGGGACCTCTATTTAGGTCCCCACTGTGACACGAGTCCCCATGAGTCTGTGTGCATTCAGGTTGAAGTCCCCACAGGGATAGAAAAACATGAACACACACACACACACAGCACACACATTCCAACATTGCAATCTTGACATGACAGCCTGTTCATTATAGCCTTAATAAAATATAATAATAAAATAGTCAACCTAACATATAAAAATTACACTGCTCTAAATAGTCAGTAGTACAATTCGTACATTCACAGTAAGCACCGCTCCACTGTGATGTTTCCAAGCACATTTTTGCACGTGTGAAGAGGATGATTTTTTTCGTCGATATTGGAACACGAGTGAAGAACAAAGCCTATAATAAAGAATAGCTTAGCATCCAAATACATCGCAAAAGTTGAAACATTTTGATTCTAATAAGAGGGTTACGTTACGTGAGCCCAACACTGCTTACTTTCATTTTAATTTTTACATTAAATTTAAAGGATTTGTTGTGGAATATTTTGAGTGTATCATAAAATCAGAATAAGGTAAGTCAAGTAATATTTTCTGTCTTTTATATATTTATATGTGTGTGTGTGTGTGTGTGTGTGTATATATATATATATATATATATATATATATATATATATACACACACACACACACACATACATATATATATATATATATGTACTATATTTATTTTTATATATATATATATATATATATATATATATATGTATATATATATATATATATATATATATAAATATAGCTGCGAGCAGCGATGAAGGGCCAAAGCCGGCGGTACCGCCACCCCGGTGGCTTTAGGTAACTAAAGGCACCGGGGTTGCGGTGCCACCGGCTTGGGCCCGTAATCGCTGCTCGCAGCTATATTTATTATTATTATTATTTTGTCAACCTTTCGGGCACTTTTGGGGCCCTTAACATGCTCGAAAACTCTTGAAATTTTGCACACACGTCAGAACCCGCGGCCATCAGGGCCGGACTGAAGCTGGTACCCGGGCGTGGCAGGGGGGCTCGACAGCGCCCCCTGGAACGGGATCCAAACACGTGTCCATAAATCAAACACGCTTGCATGTAATAATATGAAACTCGGTACACATATAGATCTCATTGGGCCGAACAACTTTCGTGCTCTAAGTTTTACGCCAGCCAAACAGGAAGTTGGCTATTTAGCGTTGTTTGGAAACGCATGCTGTGGAATTTAATGTACTCCTCCTAGGGAATTCATCGATTCGCCTCCAAACTCGGTGTGCATGAAGTCAAGACATTGAGGATGCTAAATTGCGGACGGATTTTTGATATCTCGAACGGTTTGGCCGTGGCGAGGAAACGAATTTATGGCGAATAATGAAAACAGGAAGTGTGTTATAACTCCTGCATACATTAACTGATCTTGATGAAACTTCAGCAGTGTGTTCGTGGTAAAAGGCCGATCACATGGATGTGACTATTGTGAGTCAAAATTATAGCGCCACCAACTGGCAGCAGGAAGTGTGTCACTTTCAAAATGCTTTGAAATCACCCTCTTATTTTTACCCGATTTGCTTCAAACTTTATGTGTATAATGTAAACACACGGCAGATGTAGACCTGTGAAAGGATTATAGATATCTTAGATACTGTTGCCGTGGCAACGCATCAAACTTTAATATTCTTTTTTGATGCTTTTGAGACTCTTAACATACTTGAAATTGGATGAAACTCGACAGACACATCACATTTATTAGCCCGTAGACATGTGCAAAGTTTCAGAAACGGGCGTGGTGAGGGGCTCAGTAGCGCCACCTTTAGTCATAAGTGGGGGGGTTAGTTTTATCAACAGCAACAAAACTTGGTATGTGTATTGTTCTCATCAAGACGGACAACTTTCTAATTGACATTAACTATCTCCGACCAACAGGAAGAGAGATATTTTGGTTTGAATGTGGATTTTCTAAAGAATTTTCTCTCCCTCTCTCTGTGTCTCTGTGTGTGTGAGGGGAGGGGGGATTTGACTATTGCTTTTATATTGTTAATCAAGGTTTCAGGGGCTTTTGGGGTCCTTAACGTGCTCAAAAACTCTTGAAACTTTGCACACAAGTCAGAACCCCCTGCCATCAGGGACGGGCAGAAGCTGGTACCCGGGCGTGGCTGGGGGGCTCAACAGCGCCCCCTTGAACAGGGTTCTAAAACTTGGTCCATATATCAAACACGCTTGCATGAATTAATATGAAACTCGGTACACATATAGATCTCATCGTGCCGAACAACTTTCCCCAGGTCAAGTTTTACGCCAGCCCAACAGGAAGTCGGCTATTATGGGTTGTTTGGAAAACGCTCGCTGTGGAATGCGAAGTACTCCTCCTAGAGAATTCATCCAATCCCCACCAAACTCGGTGTGCATGAAGTCAAGACATTGAGGATGCTAAATTGCGGACGGATTTTTGATATCTCGAACGGTTTGGCCGTGGCGAGGAAACGAATTTATGGCGAGAAAAGAGAAACACGAAGTGGTATAACTTCTGCATACATTAACTGATCTTGATGAAACTTCACCAGTGTGTTCGTGGTAAGAGGCCGATCAGATGGATGTAACTATTGTGAGTCAAAGTTATAGCGCCACCAACTGGCAGCAGGAAGTGTGTCACTTTCAACATGCTTTTGACAAAAGTGGGGGGGTTAGTTTTAACTACAGTAAAAAAAAAATAGTTTGTATATTGTTCTCATCAAGCCGGACAACTTTCTAATTTACATTCATTAGCTCCGGCCATGAGGAAGTCAGATATTTTGGTCTGAATGTGGATTTTTTTGCAAAATCAGCCTCTGAATTTTTAGCCACTCCTCTTAAAATATTTATTTTATTCCTACCAAACTTTTTCAACATGATGAAAATACATTAAAGATGCTAAATTGTGAACGGATATTGAATATCTCAAACGGTTTTGCTATGGCGAGGGATTAAATTAATGTCAAAAAGGAAGCAGGAAACATCTCATAACTTCTAAAAATGTAATTATGCACCATTTATTTTTATATAAAATTATACAAATATTAGAACTAAACCCATTTTATTCTGTTTTTGCAATTCAAGAAGTATGAAAAAGTTATGAACAGGCTATTTAGTGCTATTTGGTTCAACAAAAAAAGCAAACATAGGGCTATACTGCCCTCTTGTGTCCAAAAGGATATCAAAATAGTATATAAAATGTTTTACTAGGTAGGCCTATTGTATTTAAATATAAATTTATTAGGTATATGACTGTGAGGATATTTTCCCATTGGTTAATCGATGTGTGACACGAGCGGGTGCTTTTAAATCGCTAATATAAAAGTGAAAGTAAAGACGTCCGCACAGACATTGATAATGGTGCACACACGTTGGAAAGAATGATACTTTTAAACATAACACTAAACCGCCATTAGGTGTCGCCAGGCGATCGTCTTAATGAGCGAGTCATTAATTAATTCGTTCAAACGATTCGTTCGAATGACTGAGTCATTCATGATTGAGACAGATGTTTATGGATTGGTCATTGAATCTTTGAGTCAACCGATTCGTTCAAAATGCTGAATCATTCAGTAATGAGAAAACAAGTTGCTGTGAGATGCGCGATGGTTCTGCTGTGATCTTTAACTATTTTTGCTGCTGAAACAGAACAAAAACAGTCAATATTGCATCTAAAATGTAAGTGACTTAATTGTAACTGTTTATTAACCTGTTGTATGAAATCAATGTCACAGTTTCAATCGTGATTGTATTCAGGAAATAGTTGCCTACTCGTCAAGTGAGGTTGCTTAACTCTATCATATGTTATAAAATATATAAAAACTCCATATTTGTAATTTTTATAGTCAGTATGTTGTTAACTGGGTTGCTTTTTTGTGTGCTGCGCTCATTTGTTTACAATTCTCCTGGAGAAGCTGCATGAGCCTCAGCAGTGCAACCTTGTTACCATTGATCAGTAATACATTTATTATTAACTGCTGATTGCAACTTAAAATGAATGCAATGAAATTAGAATAATCTCTCGTTTTAGTGATTCCCAAGTTATTTTTTTGTTATTGACGTTCTAATCAGGATATACTCTGGTCGGGCAAGTAAAATTCTCTTTCAGGTAGGCCTATTGTATTTATATATAAATATATTAGGGATGTGACTGTGATAAAAAATTTCCCACCGGTTAATCGACGTGTGACACTGCTGGGGGCTTTTGAATCGCTAACTTAAAAACGAAAGTAAAATATGTTCGTCCGCACTGACATTGATTATGGTTGGGAGCAGAGCGAGCTTTTTCAATGAATTCCTATGGAAGTAGGAATGAATTCCCGTGCAGCCGTGAGCATTTTATTTCAATTTTAAAGTTAGCACCATAAAGTATATTTTTATGTCTCCACTGTTCAATCACGCCCACGACACACACACACACACACACACACACACACACACACACCAGCATTGCAATCTTGACATCGCAGCCTGTTCATTATAGCCCTAATAAAATATAATTATAAAATAGTCAACCTAACTTATCAAAATTACACTGCTTTGTTTAAATAGTCAGTAGTACAATTTGTACCATTTTTTTGTGAAGTGACAAGACAGAGAATATTACTTGTCTGATATATATATAATGTATATATCTTTTGTTATATATATACTGTATATATATATATATATATATATATATATATATATATATATATATATATATATAAATATAGCTGCGAGCAGCGATGGAGGGTCCAAGCCGGCGGCACCGCCACCCCGGTGCCTTTAGGTAACTAAAGGCATCGGGGTTGCGGTGCCACCGGCTTGGGCCCGTAATCGCTGCTCGCAGCTATATTTATTATTATTATTATTATTTTGTCAACCTTTCGGGCACTTTTGGGGCCCTTAACATGCTCGAAAACTCTTGAAACTTTGCACACAGGTCAGAACCCGCGGCCATCAGGGCCGGGCTGAAGCTGGTACCCGGGCGTGGCAGGGGGGCTCGACAGCGCCCCCTGGAACGGGATCCGAACACGTGTCCATAAATCAAACACGCTTGCATGTAATAATATGAAACTCGGTACACATGTAGATCTCATCGGGCCGAACAACTTTCGTGCTCTAAGTTTTACGCCAGCCCAACAGGAAGTCGGCTATTATGGGTTGTTTGGAAACGCATGGTCTGGTATTTGAAACACTTCTCCTAGGGAATTCACCCGATCGCCACTAAACTCGGTGGGAATGAAGTCAAGACATTGAGGATGCTAAATTGCGGACGGATTTTTGATATCTCAAACGGTTTGGCCGTGGCGAGGAAACGAATTTATGGCGAATAATGGAAACAGGAAGTGTGTTATAACTTCTGCATACATTAACTGATCTTGATGAAACTTCAGCAGTGTGTTCGTGGTAAGAGGCCGATCACATGGATGTGACTATTGTGAGTCAAAGTTATAGCGCCACCAACTGGCAGCAGGAATATGTCACTTTCAAAATGCTTTGAAATCACCCTCTTATTTTTACCCGATTTGCTTCAGACTTTAGGTGTACAATGTAGACACACGGCAGATGTAGACCTGTGTAAGGATTATTTATATCTTAGATACTGTTGCCGTGGCAACGCATCAAACTTTAATATTCTTTTTTGATGCTTTTGAGACTCTTAACATACTTGAAATTGCATGAAACTCGACAGACACATCACATTTATTAGCCAGTAGACATGTGCAAAGTTTCAGAAACGGGCGTGGTGAGGGGCTCAGTAGCGCCACCTTTAGTCAAAAATGGGGGCTTAGTTTTACATAGAGTCACTAAACTCGCTATGTATATTGTTCTCATTAAACCGGACAACTTTCTAATTCACACTTATTAGCTGACAGCAACAGGAAGTCAGATATTTTGGTTTTAATGTGATTTTTTGGAGAATTTTCTCTCTCTCTCTCTCTGTCTCTGTGTGTGTGAGGGGTGGGAGGGAATTTCCAATTGATTTCAGTGTGTTTCAAGGTTTCAGGGGCTTTTGGGGCCCTTAACGTGCTCGAAAACTCTTGAAACTTTGCACACAGGTCAGAACTCGCGGCCATCAGGGCCGGGCTGAAGCTGGTACCCGGGTCTGGCAGGGGGGCTCAACAGCGCCCCCTTGAACGGGGTTCTAAAACTTGGTCCATATATCAAACACGCTCGCATGAATTAATATGAAACTCGGTACACATATAGATCTCATCGGGCCGAACAACTTTACCCCGGTCAAGTTTTACGCCAGCCCAACAGGAAGTCGGCTATTATGGGTTGTTTGGAAAACGCTTGCTGTGGAATGTGAAATACTCCTCCTAGAAAATTCACTGTGTCCCCTTCAAACTCGGTGTGCATGTAGTCAAGACTTTGAGGATGCTAAATTGCGGACGGATTTTTGATATCTCGAACGGTTTGGCCGTGGCGAGGAATCGAATTTATGGCGAGAAAAGAGAAACACGGAAGTGTTATAACTTCTGCATACATTAACTGATCTTGATGAAACTTCAGCAGTGTGTTCGTGGTAAGAGGCCGATCAGATGGATGTAGCTATTGTGAGTCAAAGTTATAGCGCCACCAACTGGCAGCAGGAAGTGTGTCACTTTCAACATGCTTTTGACAAAAGTGGGGGGGTTAGTTTTAACCACAGTAAAAAAAAAATAGTTTGTATATTGTTCTCATCAAGCCGGACAACTTTCTAATTTACATTCAATAGCTCTGGCCATCAGGAAGTCAGATATTTTGGTCTGAATGTGGATTTTTTTGCAAAATCAGCCTCTGAATTTTTAGCCACTCCTCTTAAACTATTTATTTTATTCGTACCAAACTTTTTCAACATGATGAAACTACATTAAATATGCTAAATTGTGAATGGATAATAAATATCTCAAACGGTTTTGCTATGGCGAGGGATTAAAGTAATATCCAAAAAGGAAACACTAAAAATCTTCTAAAAATGTAATTATATACCATTTATTTCTATATAAAAGTATACAAATATCACAACTAAACCCATTTTATTCTGTTTTTGCAATTCAAGAAGAATGAAAAAGTTAAAACAGGCTATTTAGTGCTATTTGGTTCAACAAAAAAGCAAACATAGGGCTATACTGCCCTCTTGTGTCCAAAAGGACATCAAAATAGTATATAAAACTTTTTACCAGGTAGGCCAATATTGTATTTAAATATACATTTATTAGGTATGTGTCTGAGGATATTTACCCACCGGTTAATCGACGTGTGACATGAGCGGGGGCTTTTAAATCGCTAATATAATAGTGAAAGAAAAATAATGATAATGTTGCACACACAAATCACACACACGTGGGAAAGAATGATGCTTTTAAACAACACTAAACCGCCATTAAGTGTCGCCAGGCATCCATCTTAATAAGCGAGTCATTGATTCATTCGTTCAAACGATTCGTTCGAATGAGTCGATCATGATTAAGACAGATGTTTATGGATTGATCATTCAATCTTTGAGTCAACCGATTCGTTAAAAATGCTGAATCGTTCAGTTATGAGAAAACACATGATGTGTGATGGTTCTGCTGTGATCTTTGTTTAACTATTTTCGCTGCTGAAACAGAACAAAAACAGTCAACATTGCATCTAAAATGTAAGTGACTTAATTGTAACTGTTTATTAACCTGTTGTATGAAATCTAGGGGTGGGAGAAAAAATTGATTCTTAGATGCATCGCGATGCGGACGTGGACGATTCTGAATCGATTCACAAATGTCAAAAAATCGATTCTCTAAAAAAATATTTTTCTAATAACGTAATATTGACGGAAGGCAAAAGGCGGAACTCTAAGCGGACGTGCGTGCAGTCTGTGGCGCGCACATAACAGAGAAGTTTCTTCTGCTCACCAAGGCTGCATTTATTTGATTAAAAATACAAACAAAAACAGTAATATTGTAAAATATTATTCCAATTTAAAACAGCTGCTTTCTATTTTAATATATTTTAAACTGTTATTTATTCCTGTGATCAAAGCTGAGTTTTCAGCATCATTACTCCAGTCGTCACTGTCACATGATCCTTCAGAAATTATTCTAATATGATGATTGATACTCAAGAAACATTCATTATTATTTTAAATGTCGAAAACAGTTGTGTACAGTCTTTGATGAATAGAAAGTTCAAAAGAACAGCATTTATCTGAAATCTAAAGCTTTTGTAACGTTAAACACTATCGCTCAAAAGTTTGGGGTTAGTAATAATTAAAATTTTATTTTTGGGGGAAAGAAATAAAATAAATCAGTACTTTTATTTATGAAGGATGAGTTAAACTGATCAACAGTTACAGTAAAGACATTTATAATGTTAAAAAAATTATATTTGAAATATATGCTGTTCTTTTGAACTTTACATTCATCAAAGCATTTTGAAAAAAAAAATCTGTACACAACTGTTTTCAACATTGAAAATAATAATGAATATTTATTGAGCATCAATCATCATATTAGTATGATTTCTGAAGGATCATGTGACACTGAAGACTGGAGTAATGATGCTGAAAACTCAACTTTGATCACAGAAATGAATTACTATGTAAAATATTTTAAAATTGAAAACAGCTGTTTTAAATTGGAATAATATTTCACAATATTACTGTTTTTGTTTGTATTTTTAATCAATAAATGCAGCCTTGGTGAGCAGAAGAGACTTCTCCTAAAAACATAAAAAATCTTACTGACCCCAAACTTTTGAACAATAATATATATATATATATATACATATATATGTATGTGTGTGTATGTATGTATATATATATATATATATATATATATATATATGTATATATATATATATAAATATAGCTGCGAGCAGCGATGGAGGGCCAAAGCCGGCGGTACCGCCACCCCGGTGCCTTTAGGTAACTAAAGGCACCGGGGTTGCGGTGCCACCGGCTTGGGCCCGTAATCGCTGCTCGCAGCTATATTTTGTTGTTGTTTTCTGATATATTTTGAATAATCTTGCTTTTGCAAATTATTATGCATACATTTACAAGTCACCACTATGACATGACTGTAATGTGTGTGTGTGTGTGTGTGTGGTGGGGGTGGGGCAAGCTTGTTCCATGTTGCATATGTGACATTTTTCAGATTTATGCCAGTTTAGTTGATTTTATTT
Organism: Rutilus rutilus; assembly: GCF_951802725.1. Classification (NCBI taxonomy): domain Eukaryota; kingdom Metazoa; phylum Chordata; class Actinopteri; order Cypriniformes; family Leuciscidae; genus Rutilus; species Rutilus rutilus. The sequence goes on along the minus strand of NC_140222.1, from coordinate 11,094,678 downwards.
GCCAATTTCTATAAAAATGCTCTCTGTTGCAGTGACATACGTGTGTGTTTGTGTGTGTGTGTGTGTGTGTGTGTGTATGAGATAGAAAGTTCATTCCGCTTTGGGTTTATGCTCTAGTACCAGAGCTTGATTTAAATGTAAATTTTTTTAGATTTATGCCAGTTTATTTTATTTGCCAATTTCTGTAAAAATGCTCTCTGTTGCGGTCACATACATGTGTGTGTTTGTGTGCGTGTGTGTGTGTGTGTGTGTGTGTGTGAGATATAAAGTTCGTTCTACTTTTTATTTATGCTCTAGGACTGTCACGGAATGGATGAATGTGAGACGAGGATTCAAATGCAGAGGAAATTTATTAGTAACATGCAGACAAGGTACAAAAACTCAGGACTCCAGGAACGGGAAACACGGACAACGAACCAGCACAAGACTACAAACACAAGGAGGTTAAATAGGGGAACAAACAAAGGAGGGTAACAAGACAGACAGGTGGGACAAATTAACCAATAATAAGATAACAAGATGGGAGGGGCTAGACAATAGACGAGCACATGGCCCAAAATAACAAAACACCCATGTGCAGCACAAGACAGGGCATGTGACAAGGACCAGACCTTGGTTTATTTGTAAAAATTTTCAGATTTATAATGGATTTACTTTTATTTTTTTGACAAAAAAAAAAAAAAGTCATTTTTTTCATTTTCCCATTCATTTTCAATGTGGGGTCATTTTGACCCCAAACACCTTAAATGGTAAAAAAAATGTACACACCTTTAGAACAACCAAATCAAGCCCAGTTTTTTGTGCATGTTTAGATAGATTATTTAGGAAAAGTCACAGAGTTTCAAAAAATGAAGGAAAAGTCCATTTTGACCCCAAACAGTGATTAAGAAGTGTGACTGCATACCCCTCTGACACTGGGTAGTTGCGCCCCTGCGTAGATGTGACGTGAGCAACCCGTCTGTCTTCTAGTGGCTGTACCGAGAGAAATCTGAATCATTCCCTTCCGAGACTTGCAGAGACGGAGAGTGTGAGTAGGAGCTGTCCATGAGCAGGAGCAGGAGAAACTTTTGCTAAGTATTCTGATTAATTATTTTGTCATTTTGCCTCCACGTCCCCCCGATTGCCCGTGAGCTTCTGCTCCTGTCCATACGGTAATCTCTTTACTGTGCGACAGAGAGTTGCAGGTTATGACGCAATCGTTAGCCTATTTTTACAAAAACTGCTTCTACGGGGCCATAACGTAAGATACAAGGTAATGGAGCCTTTTATACATTTTCGTGTTTCTTTAGAAATAAATAAAGGACAAATGGAGTCTTTAAACGCCTCAGATGTAAAGTTATTCGCCGTCAAAGTGACGCCAAAATGAATGGGAGTCAATGGAATGCTAACAGCAGGTGGGGGTCCGCTAGCCAATGGCAGCGCCCGGGGAACCTTCAATAAAATATGAAACGCTGCCCCCCTGGTCTCACGCCCAATGCGTGAGACTTGAGAGCCCTGGGAATGCGAAGGAGGGGGGGTCAAAGCTCACATGAAGAGGACGCGCGCAGACAGACACAGACACGCGCACGCACCACTCTGAGTGCGCTGGTGAGGCATTCAGGAAAAACAGTCTTTTGTTTTACAACTTTTTAACTCTTTCATATGTGACCTTTTGTAACTTTGACCGGATCTAGATTTAAAGGTTCTTGACTACGCCACCTGGTGCCTCTCACACCAGGATATACTTTGCACCTTAACTGCTAAATATCTAATCTAAGGCAAGCAGGTTCATAGAAATACACCAAAGATGAACTGGACAGAGACGTGCTTTCAATAGAAAAACAATAACAAAACTTTATTGTACAATAGTATAATACAAGAAGAGTCACACCGTCATACTAGAGGCACAGTACTAAAAAAACGAGAGACCAGACCTGGTATTGGCTGTTACAAGAGACAATACGATTAACAATTTAACTAGAAAATACTGATTCACTGTCAAGGCAGGTTACCTGTCCGGGATACGCGTGACGCTCACCGCCCGTGCTCTGGAATCTGGAGCCCACGATCACGTGCACACACACACACACACACACACACACACACACACACACACACACACAGGCAGGCACAACCACTACAAGCCAATGATTCAATCAATATTGTGAAGTGCAGATTACCACTACAATACGTGGTGCAGTGCGCGAGGACGGAACCAGGAACCTCTCTTATGAGCAGCTACTCTAGTACTCTAGAAAAAGGAAGAAAATGACAAGAAAGTTATCACTAGCAGAGTGGATAGAGAATGTAAAACTATACACCACTAATACAGCCAATACCACATCAGTCGGACAGATCTGTAGACGGAGGCTACGGCAAAATAACCACAATAAAGAAAAGAAAAGATATATATAAAACTTAATTTGGGCAAGGCAAAGCAGCAGGAGCAATCTGTCTGCAGACACAAAATCATTAAAATTAGTGCTTGATATACACAATGCACAAATAGTCCTGTAGCATCGCAAACATTTCATAAAAACGATACTTGGTTACTCACGTAACCTCGGTTCTCTCTAGAGAGGGAACGAGTATTGCGTAAGGAACTTACGCTACGGGAAAAGTCATCTTTTCTCGAGATACTGAAGCCAAAAATTATCCTAATTTTTCATATTTTGTCAACGCAGTGCAGCAGGCGGCACAGCAGAGCTAGAGCAGGCAATACTGCGTGCTCATTGGCTGCCGCGCGGCAACTGCTTAAGCCTACCAGTGAGCCCCGCGTGATGTCACGCCCAATGAGGGCGCGCGCGCCCTCGCGCGTCACAGCCCGCCAGAAGGGGCGGCGTCAGAGCGTATATAAACAGGGCTCGGAGGCTTAACTCTCTGGTTTCTGTCGAATGAAGCGACATGAGCTCGGGCGCAAGCACGGCAGGGAACGCAATACTCGTTCCCTCTCTAGAGAGAACCGAGGTTACGTGAGTAACCAAGTATCGTTCTCTTACGAGAGGTTCTCTCGTATTGCGTAAGGAACTTACGCTACGGGAACCCTTTGTCAACGCCGTGCGCGCCATGCATCCACACACAACTCCAGGGGGGGGAGCCCGGGGAGTGAAGAGTGGGGAGAGAGGTGGCCAGCAATGCGGGCCAACACATGTACATAAGCACCCATAGGGAGAAACAGAGCGTCACAGCCGGTCTGTATATAAGAGCTTTCCCTGAAAGTGCGGCTCGACCAGGAAAGTCAAATCTAATATCCAGCCTGCGAAAGAGCAGTGCATGAACATGATTTTAGACTGCGAGAAGTTTAGCCTGCAGGGCGGGAACTTCCAGGTTATAAAACCTAACAAATGTAGACGGGGCGGCCCAGCCCGCTGCCGTACAAATGTCATGAATGGAAATCCCACTGGACCATGCCCACGATGAGGCAACGCCCCTGGTGGAATGAGCCCGTATGCCCAGAGGGCACTGCAGGTTTTTGGACGCATATGCTGTCGCGATAGCATCCACTAACCATCTGGATAACGTCTGTTTCGAGGCGGCGAGACCCTTGGTGCGCCCACCAAACGAAACAAAGAGCTGCTCTGAGAGCCTGAAGGCTGCAGAGCGCGTAATATAAAGCCTTAACGCCCTGACAGGGCAAAGGAGATTATTATCGACCTCGTTGGCTGCCGGCGGCAGGGCTGAGAGGGAAATAACCTGTGCTCTGAAAGGAGTACCCAACACTTTAGGGACATAGCCATGTCTGGGTTTGAGAATGACTAACGAGTCGTTAGGTCCGAACTCGAGACACGACGCGCTAACTGATAGCGCATGTAAGTCACCCACGCGTTTTACTGAGGCAAGGGCCAGCAGAAAAACGGTTTTGAAAGTGAGGTATTTGAGACCCACAGAGTCTAGCGGCTCGAAGGGAAAAGCTTTAAGGGCCTCCAGGACCAAAGACAGATCCCATATCGGAACCGAAGGCGGGCGCGGAGGGTTCAGCCTCCTGGCGCCTCGCAGGAAACGGGTAACGAGTTCGTTTCTTCCAAGTGCGCGGCCGCGCGCCGAGTTGGCGAACGCAGCAATCGCCGCAACATACACCTTGAGCGTGGAGGGGGACCTGCCCGCGTCCAAGAGCTCTTGGAGGAAGTTCAGAACCTGTGGAACCTCACAGGACTGAGAGTTCAAACTCTTCCCTGTACACCATTTATTAAACACTGACCATTTAGACGCATAGAGCCGCCTCGTCGAGGGGGCTCTGGACTGCGAGATCGTGTTAACTACCCCTTCTGGCAGATCAACGAATATTCGTTGATTACCCACGCATGCAGAGACCAATGCTCTGGATGGGGATGCAGAATTGATCCTCGGGCTTGAGAGAGAAGGTCTCTCCTCACCGGGATCGGCCACGGGGCTGTGTCTGACATGTTCACCAGCTCCGGGAACCAAGGTTGGTTCTCCCAGTGCGGGGCTAGGAGGAGCACTGCGCAGCGCGTTTCCCTGATCTTCGCTAATACCTGAGGCAGCATAGAGATGGGGGGGAAAGCGTACAACGGGACCCTGGGCCAGCGCGTCCTCGCTCTTCGAAAAGAACCTTTTGCACTGAGCGTTCTCGCTTGTGGCAAAAAGGTCCAATTTCGCTTCGCCGAAGCGGAGCCACAACGTCTGTATCGTCTGGCTGTGTAACGCCCATTCCCCTGGGGGAACATTGTCCCTGGACAGTCTGTCCGGGCCGTCGTTCAGGTGCCCGGGCACGTGCGCGGCTCTCAGCGAGCCCTGAGCCCTGAGCCCAGACCAGAAGGCGTTCTGTTAGAGCGCGCAGGGCTCTGGATCTGAGTCCGCCCTGGCGGTTCACGTAGGACACCACTGACATGTTGTCTGAGCGAACTAACACGTGGTGTCCCCGCAAGTATGGGAGAAAATGCTTCAAAGCTTTCTCGACCGCTAACATCTCCAGACAGTTTATGTGGAGGTCCCGCTCTGGGCCCGACCAGGGGCCGCAGATTGGTCTGCCCTCGTAAAGCGCTCCCCAACCCATGTTGGACGCGTCTGTCGAGACCACTTTGCGGTGTGAGATGGCTCCCATTGTCACTCCCTGACGGTACCATTCGGGCGCTAACCAGGGCTGCAGGGCTGAGACACAGACCTGAGTCACGCTGATTCGAACGCTGCCCGAAACCCACGCTCCGCGGGGTACTTTCGATTTCAGCCAGCATTGTAGCGGGCGCATACGAAGTAAACCCAGCCGTAGGACCGCTGCGGCTGATGCCATATGGCCTAACAGCCTTTGGAAGCGTTTCAGAGGGAGGTATCTGCCCTTCTGGACGGATGCGGCGAGGTGTCGAACACAGCGCGCGCGCTGTTCTGACAGCCTGGCAGTCATCGCCACCGAGTCCAGTTCTATTCCCAGGAAGGAAATAAACTGACTGGGGATAAGTGAGCTCTTGTCCCAGTTCACCGAAAGACCCAGGCTTTCAGATGACTGAGAAGCGCTATCTTGTGAGAGATGAGTTCCTCTTTCGACTGCGCTAGAATGAGCCAATCGTCCAGATAGTTCAGGATTCGCATGCCCTGTTTTCTCAGGGGAGCGAGAGCTGAGTCCATGCACTTCGTAAATGTGCGGGGTGCTATGGACAGGCCGAACGGCAGAACGGTATATTGATACACCTGGCCGTCGAAGGCGAATCTCAAGAATGGCCTGTGACGGGGTATAATCTGGATTTGAAAATACGCGTCTTTTAGATCGAGAGATATAAACCAGTCCCTCGGGCGAACTAGCGCGAGGATCTGCCTGGTCGTAAGCATTTTGAACGGCCGTCTCATGAGGGCTCTGTTCAAATGTCTCAGATCTAATATGGGTCTGAGCCCGCCGTCCTTCTTGGGCACGAGGAAATAACGGCTGTAAAAGCCCGCCTCGGTCAGAGAAGGAGGGACTCTCTCTATCGCCTTTTTTCGCAGCAGCTTCGCTATCTCTGCATGCAGCAGATGGGCCGCTTCTGCGTTCACTTTCGTTTCGGTCCGGGCTATAAAGCGCGGAGGCCGATGACTGAACTGTAGCGAATAGCCCTGTATTACCGTGTCCAGCACCCATGTCGACACACCCGGAATAGCCTTCCATGCATTCGCACTCATAGCTAGGGGTCGAATGGCCTCTGAGTCCCGTCCGTCGCATAGCGCGGGACGAGGAATCTGCAGTGGCGGGCGCGCACTGCGCGCTGAGACAGTGCCGCGAGACGGGGGCTCGCTGATAGCAGTGACCGGCCGAACTGCGCCGGGAGAGCGCGCGTGAGTGTTTACAACAGAGTGTGAACGCGGGGGAGCGGGCACAGGACTCTTTATTAAAACACGGCCGGTGGCGGTGGCGATATTTGAACCCCGAATGTGTGAGACAGAGCGAGCAGTGTGTAGTTGTGAGCACTCGTGAGCGGGCACATTTCCTACACTTATTACTCGAGCGGCAAGAGCGCGCTTTATGCGAGTGTGCTCTGTGGGGTACACAGGGGGATTTGTGCTTGTGTGTAGAAATGAACACTGGGTTGTGGGCATATTCATTACACTCATAACACTGTCGGCCTGAGCCGAACGGCCAGATATTATGCTCATCTTGTGATTTATCTGGGTCGCCGTAAAAACGGCGTTTGAGTGCAGGCGAGTGAGTCGACAGACTGGCTCGTTGGCTGCTGAAAACACTACTGCAGTAGCCTTTTTTAAGGGGACTGGCAGAGGATGACAGATGAGTTTTGACGGCGGTCCGGCCGCAGCGGGACCCGCCCGTCTTTTCCTCCCGACGAGTGCTAGGAGGACTTCGCAGGCTCGGGCTTCAGCGAGACTCGAGGCCGAGGCCCTCGCGGGGGCGGCGGCCTGCGCTGGCTGGATGAGCGGGACCTAGGACGGCCGCGCTGGCGCTGCTGTGTGGTCGGAGGGCGGGAAGTGCGCTGGTTAGAACTGCGTGCAGGAGGCTCTGTGCTAGAGCGGCCTGCAGCGGAGCTCGAGCGGCGAGGCAGGAAGAGGCTCATAGCCTGTGATGCCTTCTGCACCTCCGTAAACCTGTCCACGAGGCCACTCACTGCTGGTCCGAAGAGGCCGGTGGGGGAGAGCGGGGCGTTAAGGAAGACGGACCGCTCTGATTCTCCCATATCGGCTAGCGTCAGCCACAGGTGGCGCTCTGTGACGGTGAGCGAGGCCATTGAGCGACCGATAGCTTGTGCAGCTACCTTGGTAGCGCGGAGAGAAAGATCTGTCGCGCTGCGCAGGTCGGTCAAGGTGGTCTGGTCGGGGCCCTTCTCGTCCAGCTGGCGGAGGAGGTCGGCCTGAAGGACCTGAAGGACCGCCATAGTGTGCAGGGCTGAAGCGGCCTGTCCGTTAGCCGAGAAGGCGCGGTGGACGAACGCCGAAGTAGTCCTGCAGGCCTTGGACGGGAGGGCAGACTTTGAGCGCCATCTCGCGGATGGGGGGCAAAGGTGCGCTGCGACCGCCTGTTCGACCGGAGGGATGTTGTTGTATCCCTTCTCCGCGGCTCTGTCCACCTGGGAGAGAGCAGCTGTGGCTGAAGAGCGGAGCCTGGCCGAAACCGGAGCGTTCCACGCTTTGGAGAGTTCCTCGTGGAGCTCGGGCAGAAAAGGCGCTGGTCTGGAGGCTGTAGACTGGCGGCGGTTGGGCAGGAAGCATCCATCGAGCCTGTTCGGTGGAGGCACCGCAGGCGGGGACCACTCGAGGCCTAAGCGCTCGACTGCCGTTGTGAGGAGGCGGAGAAGCTCGGCGTCCACACCGGTATGGGTCCTGCCAGACACTCTCGAAGACGAGGCGGAGCGGAGTGAACCGGACCACTCTTCGCTGTCTGACGCCAGAAGAGAACAGCTGTCCAGAAGCGCGTCCACTTCCGCTTCATTGTCAGAGGCGACGGCATCGCGGGCCGTAGCCGGCGGCTGCGCGTCGGGAAGCGGGGGAGGCGAGGGAGAGAGCGAGGCTCGCGGGAGGTGTTCCGGCGATGGCCTGACTCGAATCTCCGGCTCCGGTGGTCTCTGCGAGCGGCGTTTCTTCTTACGCGGCCCGGAGACAGTTGGAGCGGGCTCTGCATTGAACAAGGCGAGTAGAGCCCGCAGGGTCGACATCGGCAGTTCCTCGCAGAATTCGCAGCCGCCCGTAGACAAGGCAACGGCTGCATGGTCACGTCCCAGGCAGAGAGCGCAGATCACGTGGCGGTCTCTGTCGCTGAGCGGAGAGCGGCATGAACCGCATGAGACTCGAGGCATTTTGAAACAAACGCCTTGCTCTTTTAGTGAGTGCTGCAAGAAAAACACACACAAGGCAAGCGAGAAAGGATATATCGCCGGATAGCTGAGCTGGCACGGCAGGCTGAAGGCGGCGAAGATTCGACCGGCTTCCTCAGGCTGTCCTAGGCTGGCTCGTTGCTGGTTTCGACGGCGACGGCTTCTCTCAGAGTGCAGCGATGCGAAGAGCTTCGCTGAAGAGACAGAAATCAGAGAGTTAAGCCTCCGAGCCCTGTTTATATACGCTCTGACGCCGCCCCTTCTGGCGGGCTGTGACGCGCGAGGGCGCGTGCGCCCTCATTGGGCGTGACGTCACGCGGGGCTCACTGGTAGGCTTAAGCAGTTGCCGCGCGGCAGCCAATGAGCACGCAGTATTGCCTGCTCTAGCTCTGCTGTGCCGCCTGCTGCACTGCGTTGACAAAATATGAAAAATTAGGATAATTTTTGGCTTCAGTATCTCGAGAAAAGATGACTTTTCCCGTAGCGTAAGTTCCTTACGCAATACGAGAGAACCTCTCGTAAGAGAACATTATTTTCTTTTACCTCAATGTAGACATACGAACTGACACAGTGGAAAAACAGCCCTTTGCGCCAGTCTTCACAATCCTACATAACAGTTGTTACACACAGCATATTCATTAAATACATTTATATTAAGAATTGACAATAAAACACAGCCATGCGACTTAGGTAAAGTTGGTTTTATATTCGCATATTCGCACATTCGCGGACTTCCGCGTTCAATAACTCGTGAACTAAACGTCGTTGCTACACAAAACACCTATCACATATAACTACAGATTAAACATCATAAGCTACAACATAATTTTCCTCAAAACGATCTTTCCTTCTCACTGGACAAAATACATTGATCTCTATGCGCAGGCTGCTAAGAAGGGACCATCTGCAAAGTGCAAACCCGAAGGAAAGCTCATTTTAAGAAGAAGATTTAAATATTAAAACAATGTTATTTGTGAAGTAACAATATTCAGCTCACAAGATATTAACCGCAGAACACCACAAATATACGAAGCAAATATAAAAAGCAATACCCAAGTTGCAGACTTGATCATGTAAGATCAAGTGTGAACATAGTCAAGTTTAAAAAAAAAAAAAAGTTTCAGGTTTGATATTTGCTGTGTATTCACCTAGACTGCTTTAGTGTACTTTTGTGTAGGCTATTGTACATACAGTACGCAAAAATGTTTTATGTAAAAGTTACAATTATTCACCAAAGAGATTTTTTCATGTTCCAAAGGTTGTAGTATGTTCCTACTGACCAGACTGACTTAATACAGGTGGAATTTTCACAGTATCTCCCTTACTGTACGTTCAATATACAAATATTAATTTTAAAAAAATTACAGTAATTCCCCAAAAGTATTTTTCCTGTTCCAAAGCCTGTAGTGCTTTCTTATTGACTTACACTATCCCACACTGACTTACTACAGGTGGAATTTTGACAATACCTCCCTTACTGTACGTACTGAAAGGTTGGGGTCAGAATCCCCTGTTTCTTCAATTAAATTATATATATCCTTTTGAATGATTACTTTATTCTTATTAAAAATTTAACAATCAAGTAGTATCCTAATCATTTCTGTATTTATTTTCTTTTAGGTGCATTCCAGTGTGTGCCCTTGGGTTGTGTTCACATGCAAGGGGCCTTTTGATGATAATTGTCTTGGGATTGTCTTGGGACTCCTGGAAACTCCATCTGCATACATTCAGTGTATTACAGCCCATTGGTCAAACACAAATTCTTGAACTGTCATTATTTCTGGAAGACCCCTTAGGACTTTCACATATAAAACTCTTCGTCTCTTTGTCCTCTTTTTCTGGACCTTTCCATCATGGCTGTATCTTCTGTATCTCGTCTGCAACACATAGACGATAATGATGGCATTTTTCTCCTGTCTTTTGCAAAGCTCTTTCTAATACATTTTCAATTCCTCTCTACTCTGCCACCATCATCTGCTTAATAAATGCTTACAACCTTCAGTGTGGTATGCTTTTCTTTAAAAAAACATTTTCATAATAAAAATATTTATAAAACAAGTTACAGTGTTTTCCTTAGTAAACCAGCTTCATAATAAAATCTTTATAAAAAGTTCAGGTGTTTTTCTTAATAAACTATTTTCTCAATATATGGTTACAATGATTATTAATACAAGTGTTTTACACACTGTAAAAGAAAAGTTGACTAAACTTCAAATTCTAAGGCAACTTGCTGCACAGATTTTTTGAGTTGACTCAACTAATAGAATTTACTCAACTGGAGATGTTATAATCGAGTCAACTCAACTATAGAGATGTTTTAGTTGAGTCAACTCAAAAAATCTGCAGTAAGTTGCCTTATAATTTTAAGTTAAGTCAACTTTTCTTTTTTTTACAGTGCAGTAAACACTTTCTTAATAAATTGTTTAACAACTACTTATGGTAACTTTCATTATAAAACCACTTTTTTTTTAGTTACAATTGTGGTTTACTATAACCCATAAATACTTCATATACAACAAGCCATGATTACAATAGAATAATTGCATATTTCACAACAATATCCACATATCTTCATCTATATATATGTCTTAGTTGACTTGTATAAGTTTGAGGGTCAATTTATACATAATTTCACCTTATTTTCATCAAGTGAACATCTCATGTGTATTTCTTTAGGGAGTGGAGTAAAGGGGCATATTATTGTTCCTGCTTTCCTGGAGTGAAATGTTTTATCAGCCTGTTTAGGTGGATTGCTCTTCTGATAATGAGCTCAGGCCTTCTTCAGCCTCAAAGAGAACTGTTGTTTGTCAGGCAGTGTTGTGTGTGTATGTGTGTGTGTGTGTGTGTGTGTGTGTGTGTGTGTGTGTGTGTGTGTGTGTGTGTGTGTGTGTGTGTGTGCGTGCATTTTTTATTCTTTGCAGGTTCAGAACTTTGTGATATACAACATTCTTGGACCCTGGAAGAAGGTCACCACGGACTTAAATCTCGGAAATGGACGACAAATATTCTGATTAATGGCGATATACCCACTTATCTATCAAAAATGTATTATTGTTTAGACTTTATGTTCTCTTAGCCAATCAGAAGTAAACGATTATGTAATGCATGACCTTGAAAAAGGTATAATTGTGTGAGATTTGTTTGTAAGGTAGAGTTGGCTTGCGGCCTTCTCGTGACTTTGACGCTGGCTCTACCAATTTAACTGCAAACTATTCTTCAGTAAAATTTTACTTATTTGATTGAATTTCACGACTCCTGGTCTTCTTTCATTATATCTGTTCCTGGGTCTTACAACTGTACCCCCCCCCCCCCACCCACACACACACACACACACCAAACAGTACAATAATCAAATCATTTTTTCCTGTTCCAAAGGCTGTAGTGCTTTCCTAGTGACCACACTGACTTACTCCAGGTGGAATTTGGACAATAACTCCCTTGCTGTACAATTATCAAATATATCTATGTAATAAACATTACATGTGTTTATTACATATGTTTATGTAATAAACTGTAATTCACCTATAGTGTGTTTTTATATTTATATTCAATGGTTGTAGTACTTTCCTAGTGATCAGACTGACTTACTACAGGTGGAATGTTGACAATAACTCCCTTACTGTACGTACAATAAACGAATACGTTTCCAAAAAAATTACAGTAATTCCCCTAAAGTATTTTTTCCTGTTTCAAAGGCTGTAGTGCTTTCCCAGTGATCAGACTGACTTACTCCAGGTGGAATTTGGACAATAACTCCCTTACTGTACGTACAAAAAACTAATACGTTTCCAAAAAATTACTGTAATTACCCTAAACTATTTTTTCCTGTTTCAAAGGCTGTAGTGCTTTCCTAGTGACCACATAGACTTACTCCAGGTGGAATTTGGACAATAACTCCCTTACTGTACGTACAACAAACTAATACGTTTCCAAAAAAATTACTGTAATTACCCTAAACTATTTTTTCCTGTTTCAAAGGCTGTAGTGCTTTCCTAGTGACCACACTGACTTACTCCAGGTGGAATTTGGACAATAACTCCCTTACTGTACGTAAAAAAACTAATACGTTTCCAAAAAAATTACTGTAATTCCTCTAAACTATTTTTCCTGTTCCAAAGGCTGTAGTGCTTTCCTACAGACCACGCTGACTTACTACAGGTGGAATTTTGACAAAAAGTCCCTTACTGTACATTCAATAAACAAATAAGTTTAAGAAAAAATTACAGTAATTCCCCTAAAGTATTTTTTCATGTTCCAAAAGCTGTAGTGCTTCCCTAGTGACCACACCGACTTACTACAGGTGAAATTTTGACAATACCTCCTTTACTGTACAATTATCAAATATTTTTATGTAATAAACATTATTACATGTGTTTATTACATATGCTTATGTAATAAACTGTAATTCACCTATAGTGTTTTTTATATATATATATTCCAAAGATTGTAGTGCTTTCCTAGTGACCACACTGACTTACTCCAGGTAAAATTTTGACAATACCTATGTAAGACTGAAAATATTGGTTGCGGCCTGGTCTATGAGACAAAGGGGCCTTGCTGGCTAATTAGCATTCGACCTCCCCCATACAGCCTGACTTCCTCTCAGAAACAACAAAGAACTCACTCAAGAACATTTTTGATGCGAATGTTGATCAATAACTTATGTTTTTGGTGTCATTTGAAAGGTCTCAAAGTGAGTGGTACAGATATCTCATATCCAGATAGATAAAATAAAAGGTAATAAGGTTTATAGAAGTTTAGAGAAAACTGGTTAAGCCATTTGAGGGTGGTCTCCCCCATCCCCCATGTCACCTGGTCAAGGGGATAAAGGAAGGTGAGCTCTGGCTCTCGGGTCTCTTCTTTGCTGGTCACGAATGGAATAGGTGGTCTTTTTCTCTTTCTCTCTCTCTCTCTCTCTCTCTCTCTCTCTCTCTCTCTCTCTCTCTCTCTCTCTCTCTCTCTCTCTCAGGTACAAGCTGGGGTAAGATTATTTGGTGTAATCAATGTATAACCATGTACTAGATATTTGAATTGATTGTGGAATTGATCTCGAATATCTGAAATATTAAATTGTTACATGTGATTATTCTAACTGATTTTGACATTGTTCATTTAATGGTTAAAAGGAATAGTCAAACATTCGCTCACTTTTAGTGAGGCACAGATATTATTAAAACCTTTCATTTATGGAGTCAGATGAAATTACGAGAGAATACATGACTAAATGTATTGTAAATTTAAACAACCAATACTTTTCATGAGTGAGGACAGAACACGTGATACCTTCCCTGTGTTATTGGAAAACCTCCATTGGACCAATTTCACGGGCCTTACACCTAATAATACTGTTTTACATAATAATATATATAATAACTGTAATTCACTAAAAGGGGTTTTGTTTGTTTAAGGTCGTAGTACATTAATAGGGGCTACATTATTATTAACAGTAGTGACTGAACCTGTATGCATTGGTGCAGCAAATCTGACAGATAACGAACAGCAAGATCATGGAGGCATTCAAGATACTGTACAGTGCACTGTTTTATTTCTATTATCTTTCTAATTGTTCCACTGAGATTATACATAAAAGTTGTAATTAATTCCTTGTGGTTAGAGTAAAATTTCAATATCACTTCTTTAAAATTTTGCTGTTGTTGATCCTCTCTTGGTTTAAATTGTTCTTATATTATCATAAACCCTTTAGCTGATTGTTTTGTCAAGTACTTTTTACTTTACTATATTTTCTTTTAGTGAAGTGACGTAAAAGTTTAAGTAAAACAAATGTGTGTGTTTGAATACAATTTTTTCAAATGTTTCCAGTCAGGACTACTTTGGGTAAACAAAAATATTTAAGCAATTGAACATTTTATTCAATATTTATTCATTGCATTATGTAATTGGTTAACACACATAACTATAACTGTTAGTGGTTTGTTACATAATTAATCCTTGTCATGTTTACCAACGTGAACAGTGCCAAAGATGGTACCCAATGTATGCTGCATTGGACTATCACCAGACAAGCTACCTCAAAAAGATGCCCAATGGTTGTGTTCACTGTGCACCTTAAACAGTGGAACATCATTAAAGAATATCTGTTGAAACTTCTGCTTTATTGTCCTTATTGCAATATGGATTACCACTGTATATCTGTATTTTGGGACTTACAGTTAAAGACCCAAGGACCAGATATAATTTATTAAGACCAGGAGTTAGAAGTGCACTCAATTTAAGACAAGAGTCAGAATTATAATAAATTAAAGGAAATTTTACTGAAGAATTTTTGCAGTTTCATCAGGCAGAAGTCAAGAATCAGAACCAGTGATCAAAAGTAGGCCGCTTCCCCTTACATTTACAAACATCACAGCAATTATACCCTTCACCAAGGTCTAAGCTTTGTCATTGCTTCAGGTTGAATGATTCTGATTGGCTAATAAATAATCACATATTTTCTACACATAGATAGACTGAAGCATATCTCCATCAATTATGTGGCTGACATTCGGACCCTGAATTTAGGCATGTCGTGACCTTCCACACTTGTATTGATTCTAATGAATAGTAATTGGCCCAATTTTTGAGTCTCCAGTCTAGGACCAACTCTATAGCGCCACCACCAGTTAAAAAATTAACATTAAAAGGATTATAGCTTTTGAACCCTTTGAACTAGATGTGAATATAAATAGATGTAAAATGAAACTTAGTACACCTGATTCCACTCATTATGGTGATCACAATCAATATCTTACGTTAAGACTCTGCCCATTACAGTAGTGGCCATTTTGAAAAGTACAGTGTTAATTTTTTTGTGCTACTCCTCATTCAAATTTTGTTCAATTTTTACAAAAATTGCCTCAGATGATCTTTGGACCAAGCCACACAGAAGTGACTGAACAGATTTTTTATTTTTGCTATCGTTTCTGATATACATTCCTCCAAATTTGACCTGTATTTGTTGCCTTATGGTAGTTAGCTTAGCATGCTAATTGGTTAGCATGCAAACCTGATGCCATTCTTTCTAATGTGGCTCTTCAGCTATCAGGATAACCATAAACTACATTAGCATTAAGCTAACTTAACTTGCTAACTTAACTAATCTGGTTAACATGCCTTTGTGTGCTCATTCTTACACTTAAGCCTCTCCTCGGCAGCTTGGGAAGACAGCGTCATCTGAGTGGTGCAAGCTGCTAAACCACACGCCACGAGCCCTGAACCATTCCGGTTGTGGGTTTGAACCCTGTGTGGCTCATTCCCAGACCGCAAGAGGTATTGTGGCCTTAAGTGGTGTAAAAGTTGCTTGTGTTCCAGACATGGTGTCTATATGTGAGCGAACTCAATAAATACAACATGCAGTTAATTTATACAAAAATTATTCATTTTGAATTGCTTCTCACTTGAACTACTGGTCCTTCTTCATCTTGCCAGAAATGCAACTTCCCAGTGGCGCAATCAAATCAAAATCAAATCAAATCAAAGTTTATTTATAAAGCACAGTAAAAACAACAATAGTTGACCACTGTGCTGTACAATGTCATACTAAAAAAGGTATAAAATAAGTGATATACACATATGCATATATACACATACACATGTACACATGCACAAATATACATACATGCGTATATACACACAGTACACACCTATACACAAAAACATGCATAACACATACATACATAGGCCTACAGGCTACATACATAAATATAATAAAGACCGCAATGCAAAAAAAAAAGAGAGAATGAGTAAATCAGAACACTGATAAATGGTCTAAAAAGTCTAGGAACAGTTATATGCCTGAGAAAAAAGGTATGTTTTTAGCTTAGATTTAAATTCAGCTTCTGATGAAACTGATCTGAGGGAGACCGGGAGACTGTTCCACAACTTTGGCCCAACAACAGAAAAAGCCCGGTCACCTCGCAGCTTTAATCTAGATCTAGGGACCATCAGTAATTTTTGTTCAGAGGATCTCAGAGATCTAACAGAGGTTTTTGGGTTCACAAGGTCGCAAAGATAAGTAGGGGCTGAACCATTCAAAGCTTTAAAAACAAAAAGTAAAATTTTAAAATCAATTCTGTAGTGGACCGGCAACCAGTGCAAGGAGCGCAGTACAGGGGTAATATGTTCGAACTTGCGAGTACCAGTCAAAAGTCTGGCAGCTGCGTTCTGAACCATCTGAAGTCGATTTATATTAGATTGACTAATTCCAACATAGAGAGAATTACAATAATCCAGCCGAGATGACACAAATGCATGGATCACTCTCTCAAACTCAGAAAAGGTTAAAAAACTCTTGGTTTTAGATAACAATCGTAGTTGGAAAAAACAAGATCTAACTACAGAGTTTATCTGTTTGTCAAATTTGAGTGAGGATTCAAAAATGACACCCAAATTTTTTGTAGAGGGTCTTTCATAGCAAACTAAGTCTCCCAAATCATAATTAAAGGTGCCTGAAGGCTCAAAAACCATAACCTCTGTTTTGCTCTCATTAAGGTGCAAAAAATTTGAAGAAAGCCAAGACTTAATATCAGCCAGACATGCAGCTAAGGATCTCAAAGCTGTTTTGTCGTTGTGCTTCAGGGGCAAATAAATTTGGGTGTCATCAGCATAAAAATGAAATGACAGCTTGTGCTTGGTAAAAATAGACCCCAAAGGAAGCATATATAATGAGAACAAAACAGGAGCCAAAATGGAGCCCTGAGGAACTCCAAACATCAGGGCGCAGCTGGATGAAGAAAAACCATCAAGACAAACAGAAAAAGTCCTATCTTCGAGATATGATTTGAACCAGTCCAGAGCGCGACCTTCAATACCCACATATTTTTTCTAGGCGCGATATAAGAATTTTGTGGTCGACGGTATCGAAAGCAGCGCTTAAATCTAAAAGTAGAAGTATCATTGAGTCCCCTGAGTCTACAGTTAATAAAATATCATTTAAAACTTTTAAAAGTGCAGACTCCGTACTATGATGCTTCCTGAAACCAGATTGAAATTTTTCAAATATATTGTTTGATTCTAAGAAGCTCTGTAATTGTACTAAAACAACCTTTTCTAAGGCTTTAGAAATGAAAGCCAAATTTGAGATCGGTCTATAACTTGATAAGACGGCCGGGTCGAGATTAGGTTTTTTAAGCAGTGGTTTAACAATTGCATGTTTAAAATATCTTGGAACGGTTGCTGTAAGAAGTGACTTATTTATTATAGCTAAAATACTTGGTCCGACAACATCAAAGACCTCAAGAAAAAACCGAGTGGGAACAATATCAAGTGGGCATGTAGTGGGTTTCAAATGCTTAATTATGTCTTGAAAGGAGCTTAAAGAGATTGTCTGGAATTCATTACAAATTGGAGTGCAAAGATGCGGGACAGATAGGTCATAATTTGAAGATACTATACGCTGTCTTATGTCAACTATTTTATCTGTGAAAAACCTGAGAAAATCTTCACATACTGCAGCTGAGGCATTCAAAGAAACAGCACTATTTGGATTTAAAACAGAGTTTAAAATGGTAAAAAGAGTTTTAGGTTTATGACAATTTTTTGCAATGATATCTGAAAAATACTGAGATTTTGCCAGTTTAACTGATTTTTGATACCCAATTAATGATTCACGTAGAATTTCAAAAGATACTTGTAGTTTATCTTTTTTCCACTTCCGTTCGGCTCTACGACAAACTCGTCTATGTTCTTGTGTGGTACTGTTTAACCAGGGTTCAGGTTTAGATTTTAGTCGTTTTTCTCGCACAGGAGCCACAGAATTTAAAATATCATTTGAAATGGAATTAAACAATGAAAGATGTTCATCTACATTTGAATTATTTAAGGAGGAATCAAGGTTGTAAATCAAACAGGCCTCTTTAAAATAAACAGCAAAATCATCATTAGATGAAGGATTAAAAAGCCGAGTTTGCTGTGATAACCTCTTAGATTTCATAGTTTTACCATTTGGAAGAGAGCAAGTGAACATAATAGGCATATGATCTGAAAAACTCAATTCAAGAGTTTCAAGTTTGCAAACTGGAATACCATGCAATAATACAAGATCTAAGGTATGGCCTTGTTTGTGAGTGGGACCATTTACCACTTGAATGAAGTCCAGAGAGTCAACCAGACTAAGAAAATCTTTAGCCAGGGAATTTGACTCGCAACAAACATGAATATTAAAATCCCCCACAACTAAAAGCCTATCATATTTAAGAACAGCTTCGCTCAAAAAGTTTGAAAACTCCTTTAAAAAGTCCTTGTTTGGTTTCGGAGGACGATAAACCACTGCAATCGATAACTGATGTTTATTTAGCTGAAAGAGTAGTATTTCAAAGCTTGAGTAGGATTCAGTCTTTAGGGTATGACAACAAAATCGGCTTTTGAACACCGACGCAAGCCCACCGCCCCTGCCAGAAGTTCTAGGGCAGTTTAAAAACGAGCAGTTTGTTGGCACAAGTTCGGAAAAGGGGCTTGTATCCCCCGCAGTCAGCCAAGTCTCAGTGATTAACAGAAAATCCAATTTATTTGAGGTAAAGAAATCTCGCAAGATGAATGTCTTGTTGATCAACGATCTTGAATTTACCAAAGCCATCTTTACCTGTACCGAATCGCAGTTCGTCTGTGTAGCACAGCACAGCGAGCGAAGATTGTTGAGATTTACACCCCCGCGGCGAAGACGTGGTGTCCGGAGACGAGGAGAGCTGGAATACTTGCCCTGAGTCACAGGTAAAATCCAATAATACGCCACTTCGAGCGAGCGCCATGATGCAAATCGGCCACATCCCAACTCAAAGCGACCCAAGCCATGGCATGATGGATGTAAGCTTGTTAGATGCAACTTTAATTTGACCGCAATACCCCCTCTTTTCCCCCTTCTTCTGCGGCGCTTCTTTTCAGGAAAGCTCCATGGCAGCTGGCTTCGAAAGGCCGGGACATTCGTCAAGAAGGGAGGGGGTGGGCTGTTAAAATTCTCAGATCTCAAATCAGTGTTTGATACAGCCTCAATAGAGTCTCTTATGTTTAAAAGCAATTGACGGTCATACGTAATCAATGTAAAAACTTTAGGAATAAAAATAAAAAACAAAGCCAGGACAGAGAGCAGACGGCCAGCCAAGCACACCGGCGCCATCTTGTCTTCTCTTTGCTGCAAAAAAACCACTTGCAATGATATGAGTGACAGGTATCTGACCCAGAGGTAATGGGTTCGAGCCCCGCGTGGGATGATTTAAAAAAAAAAAATGTGTGTAATGTTGTGTCATGTCGATTCCTTTATTATTCAACGTTGTACTAATCTTTCTTCCTTTTGGATTTATATATATATATATATATATATATATATATATATATATATATATATATATATATATATATATATATATATATATCTTCTTCATTATATGTTCATTCTCATCTGAACTTCTGTTCATTATGAGTTCCTTTTCACCTATACTTCTAAACCAGCTCTTTTTTCTTCAATTTCTGCTGTTTTTACTATTACTGCTCTTGCTGCTGCTTCAGGGGCTTGGCCCCGTATCGCTGCTTGCAGCTATATTTCCACTTGTTCCTTAACATGTAACCAAGAATACTAACACACACAGACACAGTTTCTTCAAGATTGGATTTGGTGAGGAGGAGAGTATTCTCAAAACATTAATATAACATGTTATTTATCTCAAGGAGAGGATACTTTAAATCTAACTGTAAAGTAAAGATTTTAAGAAATGGTCTCTCAACTATAGGTTTCAATGACTCCTGAGACCATTGCTATCAGGGTAGCCAAGAAAAGCAGATGGATGTAGTGACACCTGTTAAAGAAGTCCATATTTCATCTCTGGAAGCCAGGCTAAATGAACAAGCACTGTTACTGCATTCCGGGCATGGGCCACGTAAGGGACGTTACACCTCAGATATCAAATACAGACTTATATTTAAATGATACATGAAATAACATTTTCGATAATCACACTGATAATTTATATAACAAAGTAAAATCTCATAAGCCTAGAGAAGTCATTCAACTCATTTGATATATAGAAGGAAAACTATTGATTAATACCTTGATTATAATCACTCATTAGATATACATTGAAGCAGCAGTGTGTTCCAGAATCCACTTCTTCAGGACTTCATAACAAAAACGTAACTTGAATAATTACAATAAGGGCGTTGCTTATTTATAACATTGAAAATATTATTAACCTAAAATATCTGCTATTTTTAATCAATGAAAGAATTGTGTTGTACAAGGAACAGCAGTTCTAATACATACTTTTACCTAATACATTTATCAAAGTTAATTGAGTAGAGCGATCACTGGGAACATACTATAACCTTTGGAACATGAAAAAAGGAGAAATTACAGTAACTTTTTAATAATAATATGTTTGTACTATACAGTAAGGTATTGGCAGTATTTAACATGTAGTAAGTCAGTCTGATCACTATGAAAGCACTACAACCTTTGGAATATCTAAAAAACAAACACTATAGGTGAATTACTGTAATTTATTTTTAATTAATATTTGTATACTGAACGTACAGTAAGGGAGGTATTGTCAAAATTTCACCTATAATAAGTCAGTGTGGTCACTAGGAAAGCACTACAGCCTTTGGAATAGGAAAAAATACTTTACTTGAATTACTGTAATTTTTTCGTAAACTTATTTGTTTATTGTACGTACAGTAAAGGAGGTATTGTCAAAATTCCACCTATAGTAAGTCACTGTGGTCACTAGGAAAACACTACAGCCTTTGGAACAGGAAAAAATACTTTAGGGGAATTACTGTAATTTTTTCTTAAACGTATTTGTTTATTGTACGTACAGTCAAGGAGGTATTGTCCAAATTCCACCTGTAGTACGTCAGTGTGGTCACTAGGAAAACACTACAGCCTTTGGAACAGGAATAAATACTTTACTTGAATTACTGTAATTTTTTCTTAAACGTATTTGTTTATTGTACGTACAGTAAAGGAGGTATTGTCAAAATTCCACCTGTAGTACGTCAGTGTGGTCACTAGGAAAACACTACAGCCTTTGGAACATGAAAAAATACTTTAGGGGAATTACTGTAATTTTTTCTTGAACTTATTTGTTTATTGTACGTACAGTAAAGGAGGTATTGTCAAAATTCCACCTATAGTAAGTCACTGTGGTCACTAGGAAAGCACTACAGCCTTTGGAACAGGAAAAAAATACTTTAGGGGAATTACTGTAATTTTTTCTTAAACATATTTGTTTATTGTACGTACAGTCAAGGAGGTATTGTCAAAATTCCACCTGTAGTACGTCAGTGTGGTCACTAGGAAAACACTACAGCCTTTGGAACAGGAAAAAATACTTTAGGGGAATTACTGTAATTTTTTTACACTTATTTGTTTATTGTATGTACAGTAAAGGAGGTATTGTCAAAATTCCACCTGGAGTAAGTCAGTCTGATCACTAGGAAAGCACTACAGCCTTTGGAACATGAAAAAATACTTTAGGGGAATAACAGTCATTTTTTCATAAACATATTTGATTATTGTACGTACAGTAAAGGAGGTGTTGTCAAAAATTCATGTGTAGTAACTCAGTCTGGTCACTAGGAAAGCACTACAGCCTTTGGAACACGAAAAAACACTTTCATTACAGTGAATTACAGTAATTTAAAAAAAAAACATATTTGTGTATTGTACATACAGTAAGGGAGTTTTTGTCAAAATTTCACCTGTATCAGTCTGGCCTGTAGGAAAGTACTACAGCCTTTGGAACACGAAAAAATACTTAGGGTGAATTACAGTAATTTTTACAAAAACATATTTGTCAACTGTATGTACAGTAAGGGACTTGTCAATTTCACCTGTAGTAAGTCAGTGTGGTCACTAGGAACATGCTACAACCTTCGGATAGTAAAAAATCCCTTTGGTGAATTAATGTAATTTTATTCTAAAAATATGTATGTACATTATGTAAAGTGAGGCAGGTTTCCTAAATACAATCATTATAATGCATTTTTTTATTGTTGCTAAAGTACAATCAATAGCATTAGAACACATAATGTGAGAGAGATTTGCTGGTACATCTGTACTTTGTAAAAATGTAGTTGTCTGTTTGCGCACAATGGCAAAAAAATCGACCTTTTTAGACGGTCCCTAATCTTCTTTACCACACACATTGAATGTTCAGTGAACAGTCGCAACTTTGTATGCCATTAAAACAATATTTGCTCGTTTTGATCGATTGTGGAGAGTGTTGTAGTTCACCATCTTTGTCCTAAAGATCATGTAGCTGCTTTTATTCAGCAAAAATGTGCTTTATTGCGCTTGTTATTGAGACGTGAAAGTGCGAATGTGCGAATATAAAACCAACTTTACCTAAGTAGCCATGCGTTACGTCAGGGCAACACAATCAGACTCATTTTACATGTGTTAAACGCTTTTAGTCCTAACACACTGGATCTACTCGTAACACAAACAAACATTTACCTTCTTGATATTGCTGCTTAATTGCGGTACAGCTACCTGGCGGGTGCTTTGCCCAAGACCTGTGCGCAAATGTGCTCATTAAAATGCATGTCCAAACAATGACACCCACATTATGATTATCAGTAAAATGCACAAATAATACCTTCAGTAATGTTATAAGTATCTATTGTGATGAGTACTGATTTAAGCCTGCAGGTGGCAGTAATGTGGTGTATAAGATGAAGTGCATTCCCTAGAGGAAGAGGTTGTAATGGAGACATGCTTTGTGTGCCACATGGAATAAAGACGCCAGTACCATCTATTCTTTTTATCTTTATTTGTTGTCTCTGGAACAATACATGGTACCAGGAGTGGGGTCCGAAAAACCCAATGGATGCCATTAAACCACCGGGATCGCTGAAGTTGTGTGGAAATGTTGATGCACATTGGAGGACTTTCAAACAGCAGTTTGAGTTGTATGTTGTTGCTGTTGGACAACAAGCGGCTGTGGATGAAAGAAAAATCGCCCTGTTACTTACCATTGCTGGAGCTGATGCTGTGGAGGTCTATAACACCTTTAATTTTGATGAAGAGGCAGACAAGAAGAAACTGGATAAGGTACTGGAAAAATTTGATGCTCATTGTTTGTCAAGGAAGAACGAGACATATGAACGATATGTATTCAGAACACGTGTGCAGCATGAAGGAGAGGCTTTTGATTACTTTTTGACTGATCTCAAGATAAAGGCAAAGACTTGTAATTTTAATGAATTGAGAGATTCAATGATTCGTGATCAGATTGTTTTCGGTATCTATGAGAAGAAACTGAGAGAAAGATTGTTACGAGAATCAGAACTCACCTTGGATTATGCTGTCAAATTGTGCCAATCCAGTGAAGTAGCGAGACAGCAAGTGAAGCAGTTTGATGGGACTAATACAGCCGCTATGTCATTTCAGAGTGTAGAAGTTGACGCCATTTCCTTCAGAGACAAGAGAAGAGGTAACACACAAGGTTTCAGAGATAATGACAATGAAACATTCTCATGCAAGCGCTGTGGGACCAAACATAAGTTCAGACAGTGCCCAGCTTTCGGAAAAAGATGTTCTAAGTGTAATGGCCCCAACCACTTTGCAAAAATGTGTTTTTCAAAAGACATGAAGAAGGAAAATAAAGTGCATTTAGTGGAGGAGGCAGATGACAGTGATTTGAGCGACTCATTTTATGTGAACATGGTTTCTGAAAAGAAAGTAAATCTGGATGCTGAAACGTGTGTATCAAGTGATGATTCAGTCAAGTCTTCGATGTGGATTGTTCCTCTTGTGGTGAATGGGACTGTAGTACCCTTTAAATTAGATACGGGTGCAAAAGTTAAATTAATTAACATCAGAGATGTGAAAGCACTGAAAGAAAAACCTCTAATTAAAAAACGTACAGTTCCCCTCAAAGCCTATAATGGACAACCAATTGAAACACGAGGAATATGCAGACTAAACATACAAGTAAAAGGAAAGATGAAGAGTTTGATGTTTGTTGTAGTTCCCAATGGTCATGAATCTCTTTTGGGCGATAAAGCGTGTGAAGACCTTCATTTGGTTAAAAGAGTGTATCAAGTCAATAAGGAAACAGTAGTCTTACAGCCTGTCTGTGACAATATAACTGACATTGTCAAACAATTTCCAGATGTTTTTGAAGGTCAAGGCACACTGCCATTTACCTATAAAATACAACTGAAAGATGATGCTTTTCCAGTCATACATGCTCCTCGGCGGGTCCCTGCACCTCTGCGTGAGGCCTTGAAAAAGGAATTGGATCGCATGACCCAATCAGGAGTAATCCAACGGATTGATCAACCTACAGACTGGGTAAACTCCATAACCTGTGTGAAGAAGCCTAATGGTGATTTAAGAGTGTGCTTAGATCCTAAAGACCTAAATGATAGCATCAAACGAGAACATTACCAGATACCCACCCGTGAAGAGATCATTAGTGACATGTCAGGAGCTAAGTTTTTTAGCAAATTAGATGCATCTCAAGGATTCTGGCAGATCCGATTGGATTCTGAGAGTAGCCAGTATTGTACATTTAATACTCCCTTTGGGCGATATTGTTTTCTTCGACTTCCTTTTGGAATCAAATCAGCTCCTGAGATTTTTCATCGAGCCATGGAAACCCTTATTGAAGGTCTAGAAGGTGTTCGAGTATATATTGATGATATTGTGGTGTGGGGGTCCACCATTCAACAACATAATCAGCGATTAGTAAAAGTGATGGAAAGAGTTCGAGCACATGATTTAAAGCTCAATCAGAAAAAGTGCCAATTTGGAGTCACAGAGATCACGTTCTTAGGGGACAAGCTGTCTGCAAAAGGTGTGGAGCCACATCCAGCAAAAGTGCAAGCCCTCCTTGATATGCCTCCACCTACAGATAAGAAGGGAATTCTGCGTGCTTTGGGAATGGTGAACTTCCTGGGAAAATTTCTGCCAAATTTGTCAGCTAAAACTACCCATATGAGAAAGTTGTTACAGAATGATCAGGAGTTTGTCTGGACTTCAGTACATGATCAAGAATGGAAGCAGTTAAAGGAGACTCTTACTACTGAACCTGTCCTTGTTTTTTTTGATCACACACGACTAACTAAGATCTCTACAGATGCCTCTCAGGATGGATTGGGGGCGGTGCTTCTTCAGGCCTTTGAGGATTCCTGGAGACCTGTGGCCTATGCTTCTCGATCTATGACAGAGACTGAAAGACGATATTCACAAATAGAGAAGGAGACTTTGGGTTTAGTATTTGGCTGTGAAAAATTTCATGGATATGTCTATGGATTACCTACTTTTACAGTAGAGACAGATCATAAACCATTAATCTCCATCATTCAAAAGAACTTAAATGATATGTCACCTCGAATTCAACGCATGATGATGAAATTACAGAGATATGATCTGAATCTAGTCTATACACCGGGAAAGTATATCATTGTGGCTGATGCACTGTCTCGAGCACCAGTAGCTTCGGAGATCAGCAAAATGGACGAAGTTGAGAGACATGTGAGTATGGTGTTTTCAGCATTACCAGTTTCAGATGAGATGTTAAAGCTGATCGCAGAGGAAACTGCAAAGGACGCTGAATTGCAGAGGGTTATTGCACACCTTCAACATGGATGGATCAAAGGCAAGTGTCCACAGTACTTTCCTTTAAGGGCAGAACTGAGTGTGGTTGAGGGCATGCTGTTGAGAATTAACAGAATTGTCATTCCAGTATCAATGCGCCACGACATGCTTCGTAGAATTCATGAGGGACATCTTGGTATCGAAAAATGCAAGAGAAGAGCTAGACAAGCTGTTTTCTGGCCTGGAATTAATGTGCACATTGAGAAATACATCAATCAGTGTGACGTCTGTCTGAGTCATCATTATAAACTGGCCAAAGAACCTATGATGATAGCTGCTCATCCTACTGAACCGTGGCAAAAAGTAGGAACTGATCTTTTCCAGTTGAATGGTAAGGATTATCTGGTGGTTATCGATTATTATTCCAATTATCCTGAAGTTGAACAGCTCCATCATACAACATCGAATGATCTGATTCAACGCATGAAAAGCATCTTTGCAAGGCATGGAATTCCTCATATTGTGCAAAGTGACAATGGTCCTCAGTACACTAGTTGTGAATTCAAACTGTTTGCAGAACAGTATGGTTTTAAACATACTACTTCAAGCCCATTTTATCCAAAGGCAAATGGTAAAGCAGAAAAAGGGGTACAAATTGTAAAAAGACTTATGAAAAAAGCCGCAGCAAGCAGGTCTGATATAAATCTGTCTCTTCTGAGTTACCGTTCTTCTCCACTCAGTTGTGGATTGTCTCCTGGTGAGTTACTGATGAACCGAAAACTGCGTGATACACTGCCAAAAGTATCCCTGAAAACAGAAAACAACAGTCTATCATTGAAAGAGATGCAACATCTTAAAAAGAAGCAGAAAGAATATTATGACAAGGGAGCTCGACATCTGAAACCTCTTTCTGAACGAGATACAGTTAGAATTGCGGAGCCTACTGGATGGAAGAAGAAAGCTACAGTCCTAAAAGAGGTAAACCCAAGATCATATCTGGTTCAAACAGAAGATGGACAAACATTGCGGAGAAATCGACAGAGCTTGCTTAAGACTGCAGAGAAATGTCCTCTTGTTGATGAGCCAACCCTGTCTGCAGAACTGGAGTCTTGTGAAATGCCCCCTGTTGATCTGCAATGTCATGAAATGCTATCTCCAGGTATGTTTAATTCTGCAGAACAAATTCCTGAACTCGAATTATCTGTACCAAAGACTGACATGCCTCTCTTGCGGAGAACTAATCGAGTTCGAAAAGCTCCTGTTCGAATGGACTTATGAAAAAAAAAAAAAAAAAAAAAAAAAAAAAAGAATGAAATGAAATGAATTGATTGTTGACATTTTTTACAGTTGGGCTGATGTGAATTATTAGTCATTGTGAATCTAATGTGTTAAAAAATGTGTTAAGATTGTGTGTAAAAAAAAAAAAAAAAAAAAAAAAGGAAAAAGATGTAATAAGTATCTATTGTGATGAGTACTGATTTAAGCCTGCAGGTGGCAGTAATGTGGTGTATAAGATGAAGTGCATTCCCTAGAGGAAGAGGTTGTAATGGAGACATGCTTTGTGTGCCACATGGAATAAAGACGCCAGTACCATCTATTCTTTTTATCTTTATTTGTTGTCTCTGGAACAATACAAGTAATACACAGCACGATTACCCGGAAGCATCTGGCAATCAGTCAAACACCTATTTTCCAATAGCCCAGTATTAGATACAATATAAATGCTTAGCTTGCTACATCATAAAAACATTTACCATACCTTCGTTGCACAGGAAGACCACATACCCAAGCCAGTAACAAAATGTATCTGAACACCAGAGAATCTCTCTAAGCCCAACAGTGCAGACTGTTTTATAGAAACTGATCTAGACGCAAATGAGTTGTTTAGCCACTCACGGCTAGCTGGGTGACGTCAGAGGGCTACCGTAGCTGCAGAGGGACAAATTTCAACAGGACAGCGAATACTCTGCCGGTTACACATAGGATGTATGGACATCTATGGGTGCTTCTCATTTCTTATTTGTGCATCCCGCATCCTCGTTTCCTTTCCTCGCTTCCTTTCCTCGCGTCTCAGCTCCGCCCCCTGTAGGATGCGAGGGAAGGCTGCAAGGAAAAGACGCGAGGACGGAGGAATCGAATGAAAGCTTTTTTTATACATTGGAATCCTTGATCACTCAAGCATCACTTCCTCGCGTCATCAGCAGCGCTCAAAGGATCTGCCCTTATGTTGTTGAAGTTTGTTTATTTAAGAAATTCATAATAAATAATAATAAAGAAAGATACCCTGTTGAAATATGTGAGATGTGTGGTTTATATAAACTGCAAACATAAAGTATAAATTAAAATTATTGTGACCGATGTGAAGGGGGAGGAGAATTTAGACGTGCGTCACGTTTAAGTCGATAAAACTCTTCCGCATAGGATCCACCTGTGTATCCTCGCTCATGACTCCTCAGGAAGCCTCCTAACTCCTCGATCCTCGACTCCTCGCGGTGCGATTAGAGAATTGAGATGTCCTTCAAGATGGCTGAGCTCGATCGGTTTCCGGGTCATAGGATGGAGGACGGAGGAGAGAGGAGACGAGGAGGGATATTGCATCCTGAATGTTAGGAACTTTAATAAAAAAAATTTTTTTTTTTTTTTAAAAAAGATATCTTTTAAGCTTTGAAAAAATGTCAGCCCTAACACAATGTCTCATTCTGAAACAGTCCTCTGAGTCAGAGACCGACAGATGGAGCTGTGGACCCATTTCATTCAGGGTAGGACCTACTTCAACTCTCTAAAAATAAAGTAAGACGATTTTTTTATTATTTTGTTTATCTAAAGCTGAATTAATGGTTTCAATAAGATATTTTTTATTTTAT
Source organism: Rutilus rutilus (assembly GCF_951802725.1). Classification (NCBI taxonomy): domain Eukaryota; kingdom Metazoa; phylum Chordata; class Actinopteri; order Cypriniformes; family Leuciscidae; genus Rutilus; species Rutilus rutilus. Next base: position 11,066,056 of record NC_140222.1, on the reverse strand, counting down.
ATACTTTTTAGAAAAAACAGAATGTTTAGTTTAATTTTGCAAGATAGTTATTTTAAAGGATAGAATGTTTTGTTTCATCACACTTCTCTGGAATCCGGAGGGTGGGAGGGACCGTGATGCCCCCGCTTGCGTGTGACCCACATCCTATATAACCCGAACAGGATTCAAACATCAGTCAAAATCACTTGATCTAGGGCTAGCAAGGTCAATAGGGCAAAAGCTTCTGTCAAAATGACATCTCATAGCCGGGTCAATAGGTCAAACTAGCTGTCAAAACCACTCGATTGATGGTGAACCGGGTCAAAGGTCAACCCCTTTGATTTATGACAAAGGGGGCGGGGCCACGTGTCAAAAGTTCAAATGTCAAAGTCATAAATCATCTTAAGCTGTATCTTATCACTACTGTCGTATTTGAAGATAGTGACAAACGACTTAAATGGTCGTGTGGGTTGAAGGGCTTGTTGCCTTTTTATTATGCCTAACTTCTGACAAGCAGTATGTCCAAGAATTGCTGGTGAATCCTAGTCAGGCTATTACCAGACCAAGCTCAATTTTTTTAAGATTTAACAATTGTTCTGGGGAGTCTGCTCTGTATTTCTACTGCACAAGAGGCGTGATCAACGGGCATAGTTTAAATGACTCTGTACACAATTGAATAGTCCTTCAACCAATCAGACCAATGAAAAGTGTCAACAAACGTGTTAGTTTGTAACATTAGCGCAGCAATGGCTTCATTGAGCGATTTTTGCATGTTGTGCAAAAAAAATGTGAAGGTGGTTGGTATTTACAACCACTCGAGCGATTTGTTTGCTAACATAAATAAGCCACTAAGCATCGTCGACAGGTTAAAAGGACTTTGAGTGACGGTTGTGCGAGAGACGGGTAAATCAGATTGAGTGTGCAATCGGTGTTTAACAATCATATCACACTTGGAACACGATCTGCCCCATAACAGGAGATGGGAAGAAGAGAACTGGGGAGCGACATCTTCATCCACTGGTAGCACTGCTGATAAGAGAGAACTAAAACTTAGACTGGGTAAACCCAGCCCGATCTGCTGGCAATTTTAAAAGATTATGATAGCCAGACTAGCTTGCCGTTGCTTCTCTATCATCATTGTGTTAAACCCGCCTATATCGCGTCATGTGGATAAGCCAGTTTGTGATTGGTTCCCGCAAAATTGGAACGGAAGCAGGATAAAATAATGTGCTGGTTTCCAGCCTGAGCTGCAGGGCGAAATAAAAAATCGCTGGCAGATCAGGCTGGGTTTACCCAGTTTAGGTGCATTCTGTACTTTTCCCCCTTGTACTCACAGGTAAGTGCTCTCTTGCCTAATGGCTCCATCTTGTAGCCTGAGTAAGCAACTAGATTGTTGCAGCCTACCTGTGATGTTCAGTGCTTTGCACGCTCTCTTCTATCCAGGTGACGGCACCAAATGTAACCGGCCCTACTCGACCCTTCTCGGTGGGATTGATCTCACCAGCGTCTCTAGTGTCAGTCGCTAGTGCACCTCTTGAGGCGAGGGGAGTGAGGTTTACCTGCACATCTCTTACTAGCTGGCCTCCATTACACATAATCCCTTCACTGTAAAAAAAATTACATCCCCAAGTCAAAAATTTCTAGTGACTGATCACATCTAAATTTTTCAATTAGTCTGACGTATTATTTCTCATTGAGCCAATGTTAACAGACTATTGCAACAAGAATTGCACTTGGGCCAATTTAAAAATTTAGATGTGACCAGTCACTAGAAAATTTTGACTTGGAGAGGTTAGAATTTTTTTACAGTGCTCTATGGGAGTCCAGGGACATTCTCGCTGTGACATAGTCTCAGACTCAGCTTACACCCACAGACCACCCACACTGCATTTGCTATGTGGTTAGGTAAAGGTACAAAACAAAACTAGCTGTGAGGTGACTTGAGCCACTTTAGCAGTTTAGAGGAAGCATATATGATCTTTCATAAAGAATGAAGTATCTCTTAATCTTAAATAAGTGTATCCTAAAATGTCACCCAGACAAGCACAAGTTATCAAGATATTGATTCTGATATATTGATCTTAGATAACAAAAACCCTTCTAAACATTACAAAATAAATTACTGTTCAAACAGTTTGTAAAGACAGAATTCAGCAAATAATCCACACTGTGGTACCAGTAAATACAGTTTTCTTTTCATTGATTAGAGGTATTACAAAACAGTGCATTTTTATTTTACACTGGTTGTGAATTTACATTGTATTAATAAATGAAATGTATTTAAAGTTTTAAAGCAAATACAGATGATGTAGTTTAAATAAATATTTTGTGCAAAAACATATCATAAAAACAAGACCTGTATACAAAATGTCTCAGAGCAGAGTAAAAGTAATGTGTTTCACATGAATGCATTTCCAGCAGCTCAGTTTGTGAGTCAAAGTGAAACCTGCTGTGGTCTGATCTGTTTAGAAATGTGTTTGACCACTTTGGTGGACAAACAGCTTCTACTTCACAAACATGTTCACTAGTCACCAACCGGAATTGTGGAAAGTGTCACAAGTTCGTGCATGCAAATGAAACATTTGAGCCACGGATCTAAATGCAGCAGTATATACAGTATTTATTCTACAAAAGAAAAACCCTCTGGAGCACAATGCAAACCAACCAACATACTTACAATAACAGACCAATATGGGGGTATAAATACACAGGACAAATAGAGGAACTTAAAACAGGTAAATAGAATGGATAACTTTAGAAACAAAATTTTTTTCTGACAAGGGGACTAAACACAGGGAATTAAATAAACTCAAAGAACACATACAAGATGTGACTCTACTCCCCCTCCCGCTATAGGCAGCCCCAGGGAATTAAATAAACGTAAAGGACATCGAAAAGAAGCGACATCAGCAGTCTCAAAGGTCAATTTAATAATTGAATCTAGACCTTAACAGGTACAACTTGTGTTTAGTGATAAAATAATACAATCTGCCACAAAGAAAAGTGTAAGTTATAACAGGGGTTAGATGAACAAGTACAACCAACACATGCTAGAATAGTGCAATGTGGGTTGTGGTCAAATGCTGTGGGGGGAGGGTACGCAAACACTAGCTTAATATCACAGTTTAACACCATCCTGTTTGTTCACAATTTGTCTTTCAAAGAAGTCTTCTTTGTCTGTCAAAGAAGTGTTTGCATATTTTAGGCACTATCATTTTAAAATGATTCACATGGTTGTTTTGCTCTACTTGTGGCATCTGGTTGGTAAGTTAAATTCAAATTCTTTTTAACATGTTAATTCTTTATATTTAAACAGAGATATTTTTAATCGGACAGATCTACATTGTTGGTTAAACTCAAGATAAAAGATGCTGCAATCAACCTAAAATAGAAATAAGTGAGAACCACAACAGAACATTGGGGAAGATGCAAAAACACAGCAGAATCTGTGCTTACCACATTTGAATATTGATCACTTAGAAATCAGCTAAACATTTACTTTTGTTTCACAGAATGAGTTTGAAATAACATGACGGAAAGTAAATTATATAATTTTACTTATATTATCTCCAAAAAAGAAGCAATGCAAACCATTCAATGTACACCGTTGGAATTAAGTTGTTTTACTTCCAGTTATGTTTTCTAATAGAGAATTCAGAGGGGAAACTTAATTTGTATTACAATCCCCACTAGTTCACAGACGAACTCTTACAAATGATCTGCTTTGCAAAATCAATGATAAATGAACTCTGTCCATTTAGGTTGTGCTTTGTTCGGCATGTTTGGCTTCCCATAGTGGTTAAATTGGGCCGGGGCTCTCCGGGGCTCAACCCGGCACATAAGCCTGCTCGTTTGTGTCCTGATGTGCCTGTTTGCAGTCAGTTAAGCTCGGTGGTTAATGGAAATTAAATCAACTATTTATGCTCTTAACCATGCAGTTTTTCACATATCATGTAAGACTCAATTTCTTTGCTCAAAACTCCAGAAAGTGTCATTTAATGGTTTATTTAACACCCCCCCCCATCCCCCCCCCCCTCCACACCTCCACATACACACACACAATAAATCCCAATTGAACCCCTGCCCATAACCAATAATTTTGGGGAGCAAGGGCACTAAAGGGGCCAACTGACTGTATTATTAATTAATTATAAACTATAAATAATAATAAATAAAATATATTTTATTTTTTATATTTACCCTTCATCTGTGACAAATTCAATGTTCTCCAGGAGTGTTTGCTGGTACAGATGCAGTGAAGTCAGTGTCAGTGATGGAGGGAGATTCAGTCACTCTAAACTCTAGTCTCACTGAGATGAAGGATGATGATCTGATTCTGTGGAGGTTTGGAACTGAAAACACTTTAATAGTTAAAATCAATGTACAGGACGATAGCATGACTGTATATGAGGATGTTCTTGATGGGAGATTCAGAAACAGACTGAAGCTGGACGATCAAACTGGATCTCTGAACATCACAAACACCACAACTGAACATGCTGGAGTTTATACACTACAGACCAACAGTGTGAGAAAGAGTTTCAATCTTACTGTCCGTGGTGAGTTTTCATTTTCAAATATTTTAAGTATTACACCATTGAAAGTGATGAATCTTAACATTTAGACTGTTTTGATCTGTACCTGTTGGTTTGAGTTGCGCGCACACACACACACAGAGAGAGAGAGAGTCATTGACTTTTTATCTTGACTAATGGTGATAAATTGTATGTGTGTCCCAATTCGCCTTCCTATACAATGCCCTAAAAGCTTTAGTAACGTGCACCCTGTCACTGTAGCCTATTAAAAAACACAGTTAACCTCCTCCACATTTTATTTATTTTAATTACCTGTATCAGAGAGAATAGTAGCACGTTGATTTGCCAGTAGTATGTCTTTCATATGGAGAACTCTCCTCGTGTTTGCATAATGATGAATTTAAAAGTTAATGATCTTTATAAAAGTTATTAATGTTGTTGCTGATAAAATGTAACACGGAAAACTGAATTATTATTTTTTTTTAATCAGGTTATTGATTATTAATCACTCAAACCCCTTTATCTAAAACTCTCTACTTAACCGCCAGTTGCTCACATGCACCATGTTTGTAGTTTTTAAACACTTTTAACCAGACAGTTGATGGAAGTCATTGACTTGAAGACAGAAGATGGTGCCGCCGTGTTCGGACGCGGCCCTGGTCACTCCGCTTAGACTGTGTTTTATTTTACTTAGAACTACTCTCACGTTCTGCACACATGACATCTGCACTGATCACCTGTGACAGCAGAACACTTTTAAGCATCAGAAACCACTTTACCTATTCTGCAACGTTTTATCCACCGATCCAACGTGGCCAACTGAGGCACTTTGCGCAACGGACAGGAACAATGGCCATGAGAGAGAGCCTCTGAGGGGACATAACAAAAAACACAGAAGGAAACGTGCTGGGGTTTGCAACAGACTGAGGACCAGAGCCCACAGTCCACCTCTGGCCAGGATCCTGCTAGCCAACGTCCAGTCGATGGAGATGAAGATGGAGGATTTTAGAGCCAGGATAAGATTCCAGTGGGACATACGGGACTGTAATTTCCTCTGTCTGTCCGAAACATGGCTGATCTCCTTGGTACCGGATGTAATTGTAACACCGTTCGATAACTTTTCTGTTCTTCGGATGGACAGGACAACAGAGCGGGAGTTTAACTCGGTCATCACCACAACTTGATTTTTATATTGCGACTAGTATTATATATATATATTATACCACGACTAGTTTATTTCCCACTGTAGGGGGACCCTGTCTAAGGTCCATGATGTGCTCAGCGTATGTCTAAACAGTCATCCGAATCTGCCATTGTGACTGGAGACTTTAATAATGCAAATCTTTGACAAGTTATGCTGAACTTTTATCAACACAGCTCCTGTTTAACCAGAGGGGAAAATTCACTAAGCCACTGCTAGTCTCAATTCAGGAATGCTACAAAGCCAACTCGCTACCGGCTTTTAGAAAATCAAATCATGCCGCTATCTTCCTCTTACCGGAATATAAACAAAGGCTCATGTGGAAAGCTCAGGAGAGGCGGGAATGTCCACCACCACGGTGAGAGCAAACTCTTCTCTGGCCAACAAATTGAACACTTTCTATGCATGTTTCGAGGCTCTAGTGCTTCCTACCAGTCTGCCGAAGAGCACCGAGGGAAGAAACAGCTGTGTCAGAGACAAGTGCACGATCACTGTATTGGAGGATGAGGTTCATAAAGCTCTCAAGCGTGGGAACATCAGGAAAGCAGCCAGCCGGACAGCATGGTCGAGTTTTAAGTTCCTGTGCTGATCGGTTGCCTGGCTTATTTACATCCATCTTTAACGAGTCCCTCACTCATTCAGTGGTTCACACGTTTTAAAAAATCTGTCATTGTTCCTGTGCCAAAAAACAATAAGCCCTCTTGCCAAAATGACTATCGACCTGTGGCACTTACATCACTAATTATGAAGGTCTTTGAGAAGCTTACTAAGAACATCATGTGCTACTCATGCATCCCTAACAACACACGGGGTGGTGATGGCGCAGTGGATAAGACACATGCCTTTGGTGTGAGAGATTCGAATCCGGGTTCGAATCCACTGTGAGACACCAATGTGTCCCTGAGCAAGACACTTCACCCCTAGTTGCTCCAGAGGCGTGCAACCTCTGACATGTATAGCAACTGTAAGTCGCTTTGGATAAAAGCGTCAGCTAAATGAATAAATGTAAATGTAAATGTAAACACTGACCCACTCCAGTTTGCCTTTCGCCCCAACAGGCCACTCTCTCCCATATCCTGCATGCCACTTTCACCAACACTGACAGCAATAAAGCAAATAATGTGAGGCTACTGTTTATAAACTATAGCTCAGCCTTTAACACTGTAGTCCCCCAGAGACTGATCTCCAAGCTCAGGAACCTTGGACTGAATGCCCCTTTTTGTGTCTGGGTTCTGGATTTTTTCTCATGCAGACCACAGGTAGTGAAAGTGGGCCAGACCATTTTCATCTTGAGTGCAGGAGCTCCACAAGTAGGGAAGGGAATTGATAAGATTTTTATCAATATCAATGCCACTGACGATTCTGCTTATTGATCCGATTCTTTAAAGATTATCTTATCGATTCTTGATAGCACTGTGTGGAAAAATGTAGTCATATGCTTTTCAAAAAAACAAGTGGTTTTATTTATTTTAAAGCTTAACCCTTTATCGGGCGAGGAACCATATTTGGTAACTTCTCCCCTGCTTGTTTGCGTTGTCATATGAGCGCATAGATTTCTCCTAGCCAATCAGCGAAGATCAGGCTACGTCACTGATAGTCACATGATGGCATCTGACCAACCAGAAGTTGCGCGGAGCATTTCAAACTTCAGTGTCGTTCCACGAAACTGCTGGGGTGAAACTGTGGCTCTGCGGCTCTGCAGTCAGACCCTTCTCGATTATCCCAGCAGTTAGGACATGGACATCCAAGATTTGTGTCAACACAGAAAACATTTCATCACTGGATAGTTATTTTCGTTTAATTAAAGTGTTGTTTTATGTCAGCTGAATGTCTTAAACGCTTTTCAGAAAAGATCAGGCAACTTAATTAGCACAATTTACACCCAGCGGTAATTCAGGAAAAAAAAAAAAATCTCACAATTCTCCACATGAAACTTTGGTCTTCCGACCTTTTACCACCGTGTCAATTTATTTTGATGAATATGTGCGAGGGAGAGAGAGCAAGGCAGCGGTTAGTTTGGAGAAGATGAGGTCTTGTTTACAGTTTCGCTTGGCTCCAAAGAGAGAGAGTGCGCGCACGACCGGGTCTCTCTCTGCACGTTCGTTCAGTTAAACATCCGCCCTGTCACAACCGCAGCAGTTAATCTACATTACTCACCAATCAAATAAGACTTTGGCGGGACAAAAATTCACTTTGGCGGGCGCTAAAACAAGTTCAATGCAGGAAAAACCCTGTTCTTGCAAACGGCATAATTTGTCTCGTTTAGTAAAATAAAGCCAAGCTTTAGATCGCCTCTTCCTCTCCATGGCCCTGTCCCAAATGGCACACTCCAAACTTGTGGACTTCCTCAGAGTCCACACTTTGGTGATGTCATGTAGTGCAGACCTAGGGCCCTTGGCTCGAGTCCACGAGGGCACATTGAGAGGTATTTTTGGGACAGACTCGATCGTCACGCCGGAAATAATGGCCTGGTTGTTGTTGGACAGGAGAAATCACGTTTATCACTTATCTCCATGTCAACTACACTACACAGCCTAATTTACAGTTCTATATTTTGATATTGTGCATGCCACCTGGGCATTAGTACGGTGGCCGAGAGAGCTCAACGCGCTGCAAATGAAGAAAACACATGCAAACAGAAAAAACGCATGCAAAAAAAAAAAAAAAAAAACACATGCAAATAGAAAAAAACACATGCAAATAGAAAAAAACCCACCAGCGAATAAGAAAACATCTTCATCAGTTTTACAACTCACGTGCGTCCCAATACTCACAACACAACCAAATCAGGAAACGCGCTGCAATTACAGAAACGCGCTGCAAAAGTTTACAACAAAACCAAATACAGAAAAGCGCTGCAAATAGCCACCGTACATTAGACAATAAATACATAATTTTTATTTAAATGATGTATACAGTTGTACATAATAATACATAATATTCCATTTGAACTAAGATTACAATTTTAACACATAATGAAAATGTGCATGAGTTTCAGATGAATTCACAGGATTCAATATTCATACTGTTATTATTATTATGTTTGAGACATCAACCACTGCTCGATGACCATAATGTTTGTATAAACTGTAGGTTACAACTGGTAAAATGTACATCTAGGTCATAAAAAACGTAATATTTTCTTCTCAGCCATGTCAACAATTGTCCGTGAGCGAAATCTCCTCCCATCCGTTGTCTGATTGGCCTTTCGCAAGGATTCCTGGGTAGTTAAAAGTGTGTGTGGAGCCTGTATCTATGCGCGCTTCGTGGAAGACCGCTTCAAGGGTACAAAGGGGGCGCTGCTGAGCACACTTCAGAGCGGTAAAATGCTGAATGGGACGGCCTACGGACTCGTAGACTCAGCGAGCACGCGCAATTTAAGTCCACGAGACCGAAAGTCCACATGAAGTGTGTCATTTGGGACAGGGCCCATGATTACCTACTCTCTCTCTCTCTCTCTCTCTCTCTCTCTCTCTCTCTCTCTCTCTCTCTCTCTCTCTCTCTCTCTCTCTCTCTCTCTCTCTCTCTCTCTCTCTCTCTCTCTCTCTCTCTCTCTCTCTCTCTCTCTCTCTCTCTCTCTCTCTCTCTCTCTCTCTCTCTCTCTCTCTCTCTCTCTCTCTCTCTCTCTCTCAGCAAAACCAAGGATCTGGTTGTTGACTTCAGAAGGAGGCGGCAGCAGAACGATACCCCACTCAGCATCGGCAGGACCCCAGAAGAGAGTACCTCAGTTTGCACATCTCTGGACTCATCACATTTAAGCCCAAGTAAAAAAACAACAACAAAAAAAATAACAGCTGTAGCATCTGAGGAAATTCAAGGTCTCCCTACAATCCTCTAAACTTTCTATAGGGCTATATAAAGTATATTGACAAGAACTGCTTAGCCCAGGATCTCGGGTGTGGTATGCTCACCCGAGCGTATATCTAGAACCGCTAGCCCTTCTCTGCAAGACATTCACACCAGGCGATGCAGAGCCAGGGCTGTCAAGATCCTCAAGGACTCCACCTACCCTGTAAACTCACTGTTCAAACTGCTGCAATCAGGCAGACGCTTCTGCAGCCTGATGGCTAAAACGGAGGTGCTCAGGAGGAGCTTCTTTCCTCGGGCCATCAGACTCCTTAACATGGACATGAAACAAAAAGCACTTTAAGGACTTACTTGAATGTGACAAATACAATTTTTAATCTTGAATCCTTGATGTGCATAAAAAAAATCACGTGACTAGGTGATGGGACGACATAACTGGACTAACCAGTGGACCAATCTTTTTGCAAAGCATCTGAAATGCTGTTTTGATTGTTTTGAAATGCCTGTGCAAAGTCTGTCATCAAAGTGGTTCTGTATAATTACCTGCCAGAATTCTCTTAACACATTTATTGTGTTTCGTCTGCGCGCACTGGGATGCAATTGGTTTCTTCTACTTTTCTTATAGTGAGATTTAGTGCCAGTTTATCAGGAAGTGACAATTTTACTCTCTTCTACTCACTGGATGGAAACGGTGCTTTATTTGCAAATGGTTTATGCAATATTCCAACTTTGTTATATTTGCAACTTTGGATGAAAGCTATTGCTATAGCTAGTGACTCAGAAGTCCAAGTCTGTCAGTATCAGTACTGACCTCGTCATTGAGTGTGTAATGACACACACACATTGGCTGGCTGACGTTGGAATAAACACTATTCTGATTAATTCTTATTTCTCTCATGTTTTATTTTTTTTTTTCTCATAATTATCCTCATCCTCATCATCAGGATCAACAAAATATGAACATCTTAACATCACTGAACTCTCTCAGGCACATGCAGGTACGTCAGTGGCGATATTAGTTTTTTTTTCAACTATGTATGTTGTTTTTACAAGACTGAACCAGACTTACCAAACTTTTAAGATGCCAGAATGTTTAAAGGCATAGTTCACCCTGAAATGAAAATCAAGTAATCATTTACTCACTCTGGTGTTGTTTAATGTCATATGCCCTTCTTTCTTTTATGGATCACTTAAGGAGAATTAAAAAAAAAAGAAATAATTTTTTATTGTTCGTGTTCGTCCATGTAATGTTGGTCGTCCATTATTCACTGCCATTATATGGACCAGTGTGAAGCAAGATCTCCTTTTGTGAACCATAAAAGAAAGAAGGGCATATGCCATTAGAACAACACCAGAGTGTGGGTGAACTATCCTTTTAAGGAAATAGTTCACCTTAAATGTTCTCAGTGAGTTGTTGTGTTCCTGACTAAAATCAACCTGTTGAAACACACAATTATTATTTTTTTTTTAATCTTTGCTCATGTATTTGTTTTTTTCAGAAGTCCACAACTGTGGTTGTGATTCTGCTGAAGCTGTGCTCCGATTGGTCGTCACTGCGCTGATGGGCGTGGCTTCTGTGGCTGCAGTTGTTCTTCTGGTCAATGACGTCAGATTGACAAGAGGTTAAAAGAAGAAAACAGAACACATATCAAATATTGAAATATATCTTGGAGTTTTAATCTATAAAAATGAAAATATGTGTGGTGTAATTGTTTAGTGATGACGAAAATAAGCTTTGCTTACCAATGCTTAATCTTTAAAAAAGATTCATTACACCCCAAGCTTTTTAATATGCTGCAGCCTACTTTGGGGCCATCTGGTGGCTAAAATTATAAACATTTTTAACCTTTAATTTTATTCTGTTGTGGATCCATTTTATATTTCTTAATCATATGAACTGTTTTATTTGTTTTCAGTTTATGCTGTGTTTTCATTTTGCATTTGCTTTACTGTTTTCCACCCCCTCTTTCCCCAATGACCATTTGGAGTTACTCGGACCCCTTCCCCGGACAGCACGCCAAATGCATACTGGCGTTCCCATCATGCACTGGGCCATGATTAAAGGAGTCATAATGTTGTTTTAACTTTGGTACCCAATGCTCTATTATAGTCTTTCAGGCACTTCTAAAAAAGAAAAGTGGAAAAAAAATCAACACAGAGCCCCTCAGACCCTTATTTCTAAAGGCATTATTGTCTCGCGAGATCTGATGCGATGTTTTGGCTGTCGTGGACGGGCATTATAATAATGCAAATGAGGGGCGCGTTGATTGGTTGCAGGAAGGAGGGGAGTTACCTGGGGGGTTGACACCGCAGGTAACTCTTTAGCATATCATTACAAACTGACATCATGGCGCAAAGTGTCAATGAACCCGACCCGGCCGCGACATATGGGATTCAACCGTACATGTTTGAGCCGGACTCTGAACCAGAGCTGGAAAGTGAAGATGTAGAGTCGATGGAAGGACGTTCTACATCAAGATGTCTCTGAATGGTAAAGACAATCATTTTGACTGAGACATACATTAACATCAGTAACGAGCAAAAACGTGTGTTGCTATTTTCTCCCACATTAATTTACCTTTTATTTAATGTAGATTACATTAACGGAGATGTAGTTTTTTTTTTTTTTATCAGCTTACAGTGGTTTTGAGATTTTTACTATCATGTGGTGTTTTTGCCTTGTTTCACGTTGTGGTTATTTAGACATTCAATATTTTTCTTCTTTAGACATGCAACGTGATGTTATACTTGCATTTAAACAGTTTTAGCCACTGAGCATGGACTCCTGTACCGTCACCAGGGTTGCCAACTTTTCAGTTTAGCTCGGAGTGAGACTTCTCCGACGGGGGGGTTGGGGGGGGGGCAGGGGTGTTAACAATATCAATTCAAATGAATGTTTCATTATGTTTAATTGTAGTGTGATATAATGATCAATAATAACACATTTTTAGCATCTAAGCACATCTAGGTACTTTTTTACACCTGGGGTGGGCGATATGGCAATAATATCACAATTTTTGTTTTTGTTTTTCAGAAAAAATCACGATTTTATCATGATTCTTTTTCATGTTGGTTTTACTATTTTGCATGTGACTGAGCATTACAGCCAAACTAATGTCCCTATTTTAAAAACAAAGCCTTATAACAAAATATAGGTAACAAAATATAAAATAAAAAAGAATGGCAGACATTTAGGTCAAAGTGGCGAAGATAAAATCTTTGTCACTATTTTCTTTGTTATTAAAAATTAAGAACAGAGATACATATTACACATACACAACTTAATATACAAATGAAATAAACAGTGCTTTATTTTTTCAGCTATAGGTGTATTTAACAGTAGAATTGAAGAAAGTAATTAAATGGACAAATATGAAAATAAAACACAACAGACTTAAAGTTCTCAGTCAAGAGCAGTGAATGATTTCCTCTGTGTGTTTTGTTGTTTTATTAACATTAACGGCATAGTTCTCCCCCCAAAAAGTCATAATTTACTCTCTTAAGTTGTTTTAAACCTGAATAAGTTTCTTTCTTCTGTTGAAAATAAACGTTATTTGAAAGAATGCCAGTAACCAAACAGTTGATGTACCCCTGTGACTTCCATAGTATATTTTTTTCCTACTATGTATGTCAATGGGGACCAGCAACTGTTTGGTTTTGGGTGAACTATCTCTTTAAGAACAAGCGGCAGGATGTTTATTATTAGGGCTACTGTCTCTTTAAGAACTGCACGCGACGCGTCTAATATACACGCATATATGACAAGCAGATTTTAATTAATTTTCTCTGTTTGCTTTCACTTTAGACATAACCAACTTTGTTTATGTAAACATTGTCTGTATTTGACAGTATTAGCGCAATATAAGACTCAAAAGATAACTTTTAGTCCAGTAACAGGCTTTTAGTGCATGTGCGCGTCGAGTGTACGCGCTCAGTAAAGCGCATATTTGAACAGCGCATCAGCAGCGAATGACATGTTTAACCGGCGAGGCTTTAAAGCACATGCAATGCAAATAATGAACTTTTGTGAACTGCAGTGTCCCGTTCCTCTGCGTTAACATTTGATGTGAATATACGTCGTGCTGCAGTGTAGCCGATAGATGAAGGCGCCGCAACTGATAAAATGCGCAGTTGTAAGACTTTCCCTCTCTGCCGTGCGTGCGCGCGCTATCGGTTGGTTTGGACGACAGTCTCTGTCTCGCATGCGTGCTCGCTCTAGGTTCTGGGAGATTTTTAACTAATTTGCGCCATAACTAGTGGTCCATCCAGTAGTTAAGAGCCTGAATTGTTTACAGTAATTCTGAAATTTAGTGCACATGAGTGAGCACAGAAGAATGTCTATTTTTGCGTGAGATTTCTTTGTTGAGCGTGAGAGCGTGAGATTGAGGCTGAATGCGTGACTGTCACGCGAGATGCGTGAGAGTTGGCAACCCTGCGTCACTACTGTAGCTGCTAGTGTAAAACAAAGTGGAAAGATGTGGCTAGCATTCGTAGAGTCCATTCCCCGTGTTTACCTCGAAGGTAACATTACATACAATAGCCGCATTAGCAGTTAGCTGCTATTTGTTAACCACAGTAGAGCAATACAAACACAGTCTTACCTTTTCAATTTCTGGCAAGTCCCTGATGGTTGGGATGGCACCTTTTCCCAAACGGAGCTTCGAGGCCAAGTTCGCCTGATTTTGCCCCAAATTTGTAAATGATTCCGGTTTAAAATGTTTAGCACACACACCTAACGATACACCACTTGAAAGAGTTGTTGGGACAGCGTCATTAAAAATGAATTTCCTCCACTGTTCCCTGATAGTTTCGTCCGTTTTTGGTAGATAAAACACATTTGCATGTTGTTTGTGGCAGTCACCCACAGAGCATCTCAGGTGTAGGCTACACTCGGTTTCTCCATCTTTCTCGAGTCGACTAAACTGAATCTGAGGGGGAGAGGGGCGGGCTACCCGCGGCATAGGTTTGCGGTGTCCATATTTGGTATATCCTCCCCCGTCTTGACGTCAAGAGGGGGAAGAAATCAAAATCTCGTTTTTTCGTGCGCGTGCACGTGGCCTATTTTACAAACCCTGAGGTAAACAAACGCTTCACTTTTAAATATCGGCTTCCCGGCCAGTGTACAATCATTATGCAATCATAACATACATTGATTCTCGTGGAAAAGTGAAATTTCTACATTATGACTCCTTTAAGTAACATGGTAGTTTTTTCACTGTTTTCCAGCTGTATTTACACCGTTTCTTCATTACTTTTGTTGCTGTTTTGCTATTTTGTGACATCTGAATTCATTTTCTACTCAAAATCACAGTTATACTCAAAAACAAAATTTATCAAATGTTACTGTCATTGTGTATCAAGTATTGAGGTCTCTGTGTTCAGGTGCAATGATACTTATATTATGTTGATACATATGAAATCTATATGATAACTATTTACCTATATGTTTCTAAGTAAAGCATAAGTGTGGGTTAATTCAGTATTATATTGTTTAAGTAAAAAGTTAATTTGGTTAAATTTACTTTAAATAATTTTTAATATTTAAATTAACAAATATAATTATTTAGGCTAACTCTTATTCAAGTAGAATATATGTGCATTCAAATATATTAAATGTTAAATATGTTCAATTAAATGTTGTGCAATTTAAATGTCATATGAATGTTAAGTTCAATAGTAATATATTTTTCTTGATAATAACAGGTTAGTTGTACAGAGCAGTAGCATGAAAATTTACTTCAAATGTGTTAGTGCAAATTGTTACAAGGAATTTATCAAGTAAATCCTACAGGCTATTATTTTCAGTTTAGTGTAGTTCTTCATGTGCTATTTGTCATTTAAATACATTTTGTTACTGATGTTGAAGTAACTCTGAATCATGGTTTCAAGAGACGCACATCCCTGTACTGTTGACTAACAACCTCTAAGCTCATGGTTTGTCTATATGTACAATTGTTAAAATCAATAAATTGCTCCATAGAGAAACTGAATGGGATTTTAAATTTGGAAGTTTGGAAGATCATTAGACCTTCTCAGAGAATCAGAATCTTTATTTGTCGTTATACAAAAGAGTACAATGGAATTATATGCAATCCTTTTCAATGAGAATGATAAACAGTAGAGGCCTGATCAAAGTAGTTCAGAAAAGTGACTTTGTGTCCTTGTTTTGATGGTACAACAAAGCAATTCATCAGTGAGAATTTATATCGTTTTTAGCTCTTGAAAACAGCACACGTCCAAATGATCTGACGGCGCGGGTGGGTATAGATGTATACATAGATGTCGCCTTGGCTACGGTTTCGTTCCAATGAACTGCATGCGGAAGGCGACATCTATGAATACATCTATACCCGCATAGATATATACACTAGATGTCGCTTGGCTACGGTTTCGTTCCAATGAACTGCAGTAGCCAAGGCGACATCTATGTATGCATCTATACCCGCCCGCGCCGTCAGATCATTTGGACGTGTGCTGTTTTCAAGATATAAAAACGATATAAATACTGTTCGTTTTCTCACACAAACCGCTCGTTTCGTGTCTTAGGCCATCAATGTGTACTTATGATGGGGAATTGTTTCATTTGGACGATGGGGAATTGTTTTAATTTGGACTTTGTGCATGCTCTTTGAGACAGTGACCGTAGACCTGCATGAAATGACTGACAGACAAGAACGGTTTGACCTAAAAATATCAAAATTGAAACTACTGCGGAAACAAAGACACCTACATCTTGGATGCCCTTGAGGTAAGCTAAAACATATCAAAAATTAATTTCAAAGTGAACTATCCCTTTAAAAGTCACATTTTTAATAACAAGTTAGAATTAAGTAATTTACATTACATGACATGTAATTTACTAGAGGTTCTGACAAATGTTAATTTCTGCAGTCGATTAAAAATGTTTAATTTGAATGAAAAAAAAAGTTTGAATGAATGATTTAATGACTAAAATACATGTTTTATTACTGGCTGAATCAGCATTTCTCTTACGAGAGATTCTCTTGTATTGCATAAGTTGCTTACGCTACGGGTAAAGTCATCTTTTCTTGAGATTTGAAGCCAAAAAATTATCCTTAGCCTATGTGAATATCCACCCCTAACAGGAACTGGACACCCTTCAGTTGACGCGCAGTAGCTGTGACCACATATATTAGTCACAATATATTAACTTATCTTTTATTAAAACTTTCTGTCCTTACCCCTTATTTAACAAGCCAACGTCTGCGGCGCATTGCCTTTTACTGCACAAGTTTGCGGCGCGTTGCGGCTGCCACACAGCTACCGGAGCTGATAGTGTCACAGGTCGGGGTGGAGCGCCAGCGGGCCACCCACCCCTTCGCTTGCATGCCGCCCCTGAGGAGCTAGCCGTGGACACAAAGGAGACAGACGCAGAATTAAAAATAAATGTTCTTTATTAAATAAAAACAGTTCCTCCTCAGCATTCATTTCTCCGGGGAACAGGTTCTTCACTGGACTTCACTGGACATGAGGATACGTGTAACTCACAGCATTAGCCGGCTCTTCACTGGACTCAAGCAGAGAGAGGAATGGATACGTGTAACTCACAGCATTAGCAGGCTCTTCCAGCATTAGCAGGCTCTTCACTAGCAGCATTAGCAGGCGCTTCACTAGCAGCATTAGCAGGCTCTTCACTAGCCTCAGGCAGAGAGTGGAGGGTAATGGTATTTCCCCAATGCAGCTGTAACGTCACAGGGCTCAGGTAGAGGAGAGGATAATGAACAGCTGTGACTGCGAGTGAACAGCAGAAACAATTCCCACACTCACATATCCACCACAGACTGTAAGGTTTCTCTCGTGCTCATTTCCACAATAAAACTGCAATTCAACAGACTCACGGTGCAACCAAGGCTTACACCCGCAATCCAGTCTCAGTGGGGGGGCCATGCTGGGGCACTGCCTCCAAACGGGGTGGCCTCCAGTGACCAAAAAAAAAAAAAGTATAATTCTACAGTATATTACGTAAATCCTATTGATTTTTTATTTATTTTTATTTTTAACTTGAATAAAGTTACTTGTAAACAAATGTAGTAATAAAGCACATTTTTGATTAATTTAGTTTTTTGTCATCCCTGTATATATCCATTAAGTTAAATTTGAGAGCCAGTGTTTATTATTTTTAGTGTTTCCATAAAACTAACAAGTTTATAAAATAAAAGCAATTTTAATGAGCAATTTTAAAACCCCAGAAGCAGAAACGATGTCAATTATTTTCTTTTAATAAGTAGTTTGGCCATTACAATATACAGTAGTTTTATTCACAATCTCTTTCAAATAATAATAAATAAATAAATAAATTCCCCCCACTGTAATAATTCAAATGGTTTGGCCAAAACATCAGTGTTTCATTCAACATTTCTTTCAGATTAATTTACAAAAAAGCGGAGTAACACAGAGTTAAAGTTTTAACACTGTAACAGTTCAAATGAAAAACACACAGTTTAAAAATAAAATATGAAACCATTACATTGTGCTCTGCTAATATATTAAAGAACAGTTTTTAGTTTAGAAACAATAATAGCTGCCAACTTTTGAGTTTAGCTTGGAGTGAGGGAGGGGGGAGGGGGGGGGGGGGCGGGGTAAACAATACACTTATTGTGTAATAAGTGTATTGTGATTGTCACTAACATTTTAGTAACTAAACTGAATTTTATTAGGTTTAGTGACAACATGTTACATTGTTTACATGGTACAATTTCTGGTAAGCTACGCTTTTTTATTATTTCAATTCAATTCAATTATTGTGATTTGATTTAATATTGACTCATTTGGATAAATATTAGGTAGGCAACACAAGATTATTTTTTCTCAAGAAAAAAACAACTCACCTAATGCTGTAAACATACAGAGAGCCCTGTCATCTGGTAGTAGGCTATTATTTAAGGTTAAAAATAACTCAAATTAAATATAATGCATTTTTTTATTATAATAACAACTTTATTTAATTATACAAGTAAAAATATAATAAATATGTAATATAGAACACATATTTAGCTAAATACTCTCTATAGCCATTTTTTTTTTCTTGCCAGCTATGTGCTATATAGCCTATATTATGTTCATTAAATGGCTTTCCTGAGGTTGTATGAGGAATATACATTTCGGTAAGTTGTACTGTATCTTTCAGTGATCATTTATGTTTTTTTTACTATTGGGGCCAGGGTGGGCCTGGCCCACCCAATCAGAAGCTTGGCCCACCTTGGCCCCACACCACATAACAGCCAATCACAAAATTGTTCAATCTTCAATCGCTGCACACGCACCATGTTCCTATGCAGTGAAACATAACATCGCGGAGCAGAGAGGACACTGACAACGCGCTGACAGACAGGACAGAGCAGGGTACTTTTAATATGAAACAAAGTCTCAACTTTCAAATTTGGTCATTTTTTAACGCAATTTAAACAATAAATACCGTTTTGTGGCTTTTTAATGTGTCTGACAGATCGCTGTAGAGCCTCAGTAAAGCTATAGCTTGGTGAACCGATCATCTCTTCCTTCTAGTTCATTTATAGTATTAAATAAACATAAATGAACATCAGAAAGAATGTTGTTTTAACCACGGAAAGACGTCAGTAAACTCCGTTTTTCAAATTCAAATCCTCCGACGTTAATCTACTAACTCTTCTGACTGCTTTGTCGGACGCAGATGGCGGATTATGATTGGTCAGATCGCCTGTCAATCAAACTCCCTGCGAAGTTTGAATCTTCATGATGATTTGTAATCAAGAGTTACCACACTCTGTAAAACACAACATGCACAGATTTCTTGTTCTGAGAGGAAAACCTTGTATTTTTAGCTCATGAAAAAGCAATAACACATGAACTGGACATGGGTGCCCAGATAGCACACGTACGTCGGGCCGACGTTGGCCCAACATCGAGCGTCGGCCTTCCTCCCTATAACATCGCAAAGGCGTCGGCCTGGTGTAGACCGATCTCTTGTCAGTCAGTGCTCTATTTCCCAGCTCCGTTACGTCGGCTTTAGGTCGGCCCACTATACGGGAGGCCGATGTCGCGTTGTGCGCGTGAACTTTCAAGTCCCTTTCAAACACTGGAGCGGCCGCGGCGCAGAGTTGCCATGGAAACGCCGCGGGACCACTGCGACTGGTAAGCAGGAAATCTCCCTCTCTCTCGCTGTTGTTTTCACTGCTTTCAGGTGATATTAATCTCTAATATCACACGGATAATACACACAACTGTTCTTGACACTTCTCTTATTTGTAATTGATACGCTTATGTTGAATAATTACTTTTATAGACATGGTTTTGTGTCTTCGGAAAAAGTCCGTTAGCATCTCAACCGTTTTCAGAAGAGGTAAGTTAGCAGCTACGTTAAGTTAAGCTAAGTTAATGTTAACTCGGTTGAGCTTTTGTTTATGAAAGTTTGGGCTTTTAATCGCCTATTATATGTATATGAGAGGTTTTTGTAAAGGTTTTACCTGGAAGTGAGCTAATTTATTTTACACAAACGTAAACATAAACGTATAGGCCTAATCGGTGACGTCACTTACATGGAGTGAGGAAATTGGTTGAAACTAGCTCAATGGTAAACAAATATTGATTAAAAAAAATGTTCTGTGATTTCAGCAGCAACAAAATAACCCATAACAGAGGGAATTAAAGCTCCACGACTTCAACATTTCTGAAGAAAGCTGCTGCCGGAGAAGTAGGAAATACAGGTAGGAAATCCAAAACTAAAGAATTAATTATTGATTTTAGGAAACAGAGCCCCCCCTTTTCCCCTCACTATCATTGATTGCCAACCTATTGAGATACAAGAATACAAGTACCTTGGCACAATAATTGATAGTAAGCTATGTTTTGAATCACACACTGATGCTGTTTGTGCCAAAGCCCAGCAGCAAATGCATTTTTACCGTAGACAGGAATTTTAACATTGACCCCACTTTGATGAGACAAAAAATCGATTAGAGAGTATTGTTAGGACGTGTAGCAAGATTGCAGGCAATCTTTCCCCCTCTCTCACACATTTACTCCAACAGAGTGGCAAAGAGGGCAGCTGACCCTAGTCATCCTTTGTCCTGCCAGTTCAAGCTACTTCCCTCAGGCCATAGGTACTCCATGCCCAGATGCAGGTCAAATAGATTCAGAAACTCATCTCAGAAAAGCATTTCACTTCTGCTGTAGCTTATATATAATATAGCTTAATATAATATAATATAATATATAATAATATAGCTTAGCTATAGCTTCTTACTTGTAATAAACCTGGCATTATATAATAATATTGTTGGCTCTGTGACAAATGGTTTGTTGTGTTTCTAGATCCTTCAATGTTGATGCCCTGGCCTCCACCGTAGCAGAGTTGGGCGGATCATCATCTCGGATCATCATCTCTAAGGCGCTATGAACCATATGATTAGTAAGTAAAACTTCAAACATACACTAATGTCAAACATACACTAATTGTTAGGGATGTCCCGATCAGGTTTTTTTGCCCCCGAGTCCGAGTCATTTGATTTTGAGTATCTACCGATACCGAGTCCCGATCCGATACTTCTATAATACATAAAAAAAGAATAAAGAAGAGCAAAAAACAGATCCAGGATGTTCCTTATTTTTTATTTAATTCACCTTATTTTAACATTCAACAACTCTTCTCTTCTTTAACATTCAACAGCACTTCTGTGAGGTAGCTTGAACAATCAAGTAATAAATAACATAAATTCTTCACTTTTGGACTTTAGTGCAACAGTAAATATTAAAAAAGTCTAATATATAAACAAATAGCACCTCAACTTAAAATACCCGGCAGGCATGTAAACAAATAAAAAATAAAAGTGCCACAGTGTTTGCAAAGCCAGTAATGTGCTTGTTTCACACTGCACGCGTTAGCAGAGCGTGCAGCGCATATTTTTTTCGGCGCCCATGTTAACAGATGGTAGAGCATTCACACCGCACGCAGAGGCAGTGCGGCAGCGCGTAGCAGGAGCAGAGCAGAGCAGCAGTGCCGCGATCGTTTCGGCGCAGACAGAGTCTATTTTTGCTGCGCCGCTTACACTGAATTAAAGTGATATGCATTGATCATGGCCAAAATACACCGCAGTTTTATCCAAAAAGTGCATTGATGATATCTATTGTGTTTTAAACAGTCGATCAAATGACCAACAGCAATTTAAAAAGAAAACAAATGTCCAAAAACAAACTTGTTGCCAGAACAATAAAAACAAAGATGAACCAAAAGTTATATGAAATTATTAATAAAATAAGCTTCTTGACAAGTCTTTTTTCTTAAATGTATTTGAAAACGAAAAAAAGCAATGCCAACTTATCCATTATAGAGTACTCTGTCTGTACACAACCCGCGGTTCAGCCGCGCGTGACAAACGCTGCCAGTGTGAAAGCAAAACGCGGGTGTCCTGCTCCTGCTCACCATACGCACTGCTCCTGCGCTGCTTACGCTCTGCTAACGCGTGCAGTGTGAAACCGGCGTAACTCTGTGCCACCGCATAACTATAGATGTGTTAAAAAATAATGAGAATATATATACATATATATCCGAGTCCTGATCGGGAGGTAACGTCCGATTCCGATCGAGTCTGAAAACACGTGATCGGGCCCGATTTCCGATCACGTGATCGGATCGGGACATCCCTACTAATTGTGTTGGTAAAAAAAATATGTTTTGAAAGAAGTCTCTTATGTTCACCAAGACAGCATTCAAAACAATAATATTGTGAAATAATATAACAAATTTTAAATAACTGTTTTCTATGTGAATATATTGTAAAATGTAATTAATTCCTGTGATCAAAACTGAATTTTCAGCATCACAGCTTCATATGATCCTTCAGAAATCATTCTAATATGATGATTTGACGCTCAAGAAACATTTATGATTATTACCGGCTTTCATTTTCTCAAAGGCGTAGCAGGATACCCAGGGCTTGGTTTACACCTATCACAATTTCTAGCCACTGGGGGACCATAGGCAGGCTAGGGGAACTCATATTAATGTTAAAAAACCTCATAAAGTGGTTTTCTACCAGTTTTCTATGTGAGGAAAACGCTTAACTGTACATAGTAGTCTATTTTTAATTATTATGGTTTTACAGAATTATCATTTATTTATTTTAATATCACTGTCTATGCGTTAAGTCACGTTCTGCGAGTGCAAATCTCTAAATTCAACTTTGGACTTGTATTTTACAGGGGACAAGTTCTCAAATTCACATCTTTATGCTCTCGAGTTTTGCTACTTTTTTACTTTCATAAATAACCTTCCTGATAATGTTCGGGGCTCAGACACACTCTCCCAATTTAAATCTAGACTAAAGACACAACTCTTTAGCCAAGCATTCAATTAACACATCTCATAATCTTGTTTTACAGTTAATATGTGATGAAATAGTAAAAAGTGCACATGATCATCTTTTGCCTGAAATAATATGAACTGCAGCTATGCTAATCTTTCTCCTGTTGCTTCACTGTTTCTATCTCAGGATGCTCAGCAAGTTCACTAGAGATTACAGCAGCTCCAGTTTGGATCCAGCCTCACTTGTGAAGACTTCAGATGATGCAAACACTCACGAAGACTTCAGATGATGGCAACTATAGATGGACACAAAACTGCCAGATATTAAGATGGGGTAAGCGATATTTCAAAAACGCTGTTGGACATAGTTGATATTTGGAATGAACCCAAACAAACACACCCCTCTCTTCAATGCTCCACCTCCAAAACTCACCAGATTGCCCAGCATCCGCATTACATTATTGGTGTAAATAACTAATTTGTTATTGCATGACTTGCTCAATAAAAGCGCAACACTAAGAACGTTTCAGGAAACACGTTATTAATAATGATAATGGCTGGATTTCCCGAAACCCTCATAACGCTACGTCGTTCCTAAGTTATACCTTAAGCTGTACCTTATCGTTAATACGTGTTTCCCGAAACGTTCTTAGTTAATTGTACCTTCTGTAAGTCATACGTTCGGATATTTCCCCACCAGGTAGTCAAAGTGTGACAACACCGGTAATACCATAATAGAAGTGACGCGCATGCGATGCAGCGTGCTCGTTTTTCCACAGCGAGATGAAAACATCTCAACTTTTCAGAATGCCACAAGCGCACCGCAGGTCATGTGACAAAAACTAACCGATCAGCTTTGGCCTTTCCGTAACAACATGGAAAACTCGGCTGAACAGCTGATCATAGCTGTACAGGGCGAGTTTTTATTTCCCATCTCCATAAATATATCTAGTAGTATATTTAGTAGTAGTAGTAAGCTAATGCAAGGGCTAGAAATCAATTAATCCTTTGCTGATACTTCCTCGTCATCATGGAGAGCGCAGTTCATGGTTGCATAGCAACGACAGACGCCACGGGAGCGCAAGTGCTTGTAGAAAGGAGAGAGCACTTTCCACACATTTTTAGACGCGATATGTGAACGGCCCCTAATTCAGGATAAACTGAGAATCTATTTGGTTTAAAATCGTTTTTGTTTTGTTTAAAATGGAGATCACGATAACATACATCAGAATAACATGTTCCAGTCTATTAAAAAAAAAATATACTCAATTGAATCATTAATTTAAACACTTTTAAAACCAATTAATTCAGTGTCTCATTCATAAACACCTGGGCTGGGTTTCCCGATAACGTTGTCTCTTAGCGTGCTACGAAGACTCTTAAAGGGATAGTTCACTTTGAAATTAAATTTTGGTATGTTTTAGCTTACCTGAAGGGCATCCAAGATGTAGGTGTCTTTGTTTCCGCAGTAGTTTTAATTTGATATTTTTAGGTCCAACCGTTCTTGTCTGTCAGTCATTTCATGCAGGTTTATGGATCCTTTCTCAAAGAGCATGCACAAAGTCCAAATTAAAACAATTCCCCATCGTCCAAATGAAACAATTCCCCATCGCAAGTACACTTTGATGGCCTAAGACACGAAACGAGCGGTTTGTGTGAGAAAACGAACAGTATTTATATTGTTGTTACCTCTTGAACAAAGCCGCGTCCAACTGATCTGACGGCGCGGGCGGGTATAGATAAATACACTGATGTCGCCTTGGCTACGGTTTCGTTCCAATGAACTGCAATAGCGAAGGCGACATCTAGTGTATAGATACCGCTCGTTTCGTGTCTTAGGCCATCAAAGTGTACTTACGATGGGGAATTGTTTCATTTGGACGATGGGGAATTGTTTTAATTTGGA